>NW_026606189.1:600000-903974 GCF_029834395.1 Sorex fumeus | reverse complement strand
GAAAATGAAAGGCTGACCAGGTTTGAGTGGATAGACAATTGAACAGCACACTGCGAGTGTGAAAAGGCGGCTGAAAACCAGCATTGGATTACTTGGTCATTCACCAGTGCTGTAATGAAAACCTGCCTGGAGCGGAGAGTCAGATGAATTGCAGAATCGCAGTGAATGAATGGAACAGTCTGTAGTGGAGAGCCCAATGATTTCTGAAGGCTGGTTTGTGTGGAGAGGAAAATGAAGAGCTGACCAATATTGAGTGGATAGCCCATTGAACAGCACTTCTGCGAGTTGAACATGCCTCTGAAAACCAGTATTGAGTTACTTGGACATTCACCAGTGGCGTAACGAAAACCTGCCAGGAGTGGAGGTTCAGAGGAATTCCAGATTCGCAGTGAATGAATGGAACATTCTCTAGTGGTGATTCCAATGATTTCTGAAGGCTGGGTTTTGTGGACACGAAAATGTAGAGCTGAACAGGGTGGAGTGGATAGCCAAATGAACAGCACGTCTCTTAGTATGAACAGGCCACTGAAAACCAGCATTGGCTTACTTGGACATTCACAGGTGGTGTAACGATAACCCGCCGGGAGTTGAGAGTCAGATGAATTTAAGATTCGCAGTGAATGAACGGAACATTCTGTGGAGGAGATACCAATTATTTCTGAAGGTTGGGTTATGAGGACAGGAAAATGTAGAGCTGAATAGGGTTGGGTGGATAGCAAATTGAACAGCACGGCTGAGTGTGTTAGCAGGCGGCTTAAAACCAGCATTGTCTTCCTTGGACATTTACCAGTGGTGTCACGAAAACCTTCCAGGAGTGGAGACTCTGATGAAATCCAGATTCGCGTGATTGAATGGAACATTCTGTAGTGGTGATTGCCAACATTTAGGAATCTGGATAGTCTGGACAGGATATTGAAGAGCTGACCGATATTGAGTGGATAGCCAATGAACAGCACGGTTTCGAGTGTGAACAGACCACTAAGAAGCAGCATTGCATTACTTGGACATTCATCAGTGGTGTAACGAAAGCCTTCCTGGAATGCAGATTCAGAGTATTTCCAGATTCACAGTGAATGAATGGAAATTTCTGTAGTAGAGATTCCAATGATTTCTGAACGCTGGGTTGTGTGGACAGGAAAATGAAGAGCTGACTAGGTTTGACTGGATTGCCAATTGAACAGCAAGGCTGTGAGTGTGAACAGCCGCTGAAAACCAGCATTGGATTACCTGGTCATTCACCAGTGTTGTTAGGAAAATCTGCCTGGTGTGGAGAGTCAGAGGAATTCCAGATTCGCAGGGAACGAATGGAACATTCTGAAGTGGAGATAAGAATGATTTCTGAAGGCTCGGTGTGTGGAAGGAAAATCAAGAGCTAACCAGCGTTCACTGGATAGCCAATTGAACAGCACGGCTGCGAGTGTTAACACGCAGCTGAAACCAGCCTTGGGTTGCTTGGACATTCACCAGTGGTGAAACGAAAACCTGCTGGGAGTGGAGAACAAGATGAATTCAAGATTCGCCTGAATGAATGAAACATTCTGTAGTGTAGATTGCAATGGTTTCTGAGGTTTGTATTGTCTGAACTGGAAAAAGAAGAACTCACCAGTGTTGAGTCGCTAGACCGTGAACAGCACGGGTTCGAGTGTGAATAGACCGCTGAAAACCATCATTGCGTTACTTGAACATTCAGCAGTGGTGCAATGAAAACCTGCCGGGAGTGGAGATTCAGATGAATTCCAGATTCGCAGTGAATGAATGGAACATTCTCTAGTGGTGATTCCAATGATTTCTGAAGGCTGGGTTTTGTGGACACGAAAATGTAGAGCTGAACAGGGTGGAATGGATAGCCAAATGAACAGCACGTCTCGTAGTAAGAACAGGCCACTGAAAACCAGCTTTGGCTTAATTGGACATTCACAAGTGGTGTAACGAAAACCTGACGGGAGTTGAGAATTAGATGAATTTCAGATTTGCCGTCAATGAATGGAACATTCTGTGGAGGAGATACCAATTGTTTCTGAAGTTTGGGTTATGTGGACAGGAAAATGGAGCTGAAGAGGGTTGAGTGGATAGCAAATTGAACAGCACGGCTGAGAGTATGAGCAGGCCACTTAAAACCAGCATTGGCTTACTTGGATATTTACCAGTGGTGTCACGAAAACCTGCCGGGAGTGGAGATTCAGATGAATTCCAGATTCGCTGTGAATGAATGGAACATTCTGTAGTGGAGATAACAATGATTTCTCCAGTCTCTGTGGTGTGGACAGGAAAATGTAGAGCTGGCCAGGGTTGAGTGGATAGCCAATTGAACAGCACCACTGCGCTTGTGAAGAAAACACTTAAAACATTGGGTTACTTGGACATTCAACAGTGGTGTAACGAAAACCTGCCGGGAGTGGAGGTTCAGAGGAATTCCAGATTCGCAGTGAATGAATGGAACATTCTCTAGTGGAGATTCCAACGATTTCTGAAGGCTGGGTCGTGTGGAAGGAAAATCAAGAACTAATCAGGATTTAGTGGAAAGCCAATTGTATAGCATGGCTGCGAGTGTGAACATGCAGCTGAAAACCAGCATTGGGTTACTTGGACATTCATCAGTGGTGTAAGGAAAACCTGCATGGAGTGGAGAGTCAGTTGAATTCCACATTCGCAGTGAATGAATGGAACATTCTGTAGAGGAGATTCCAATGATTTCTGAAGCCTGTGTTGTGTGGACAGGAAAATGAAGAGCTGACCAGGCTTGAATCGATAGCCAAGTAAACAGCAGGGCTGCGAATATGAACAGGCCGCTGAAAACCGGCATTGGGTTACTTGGACATTCAACAGTGGTGTAATGAAAACCTGCGTGGAGTTGAGAGTCAGATGAATTCCAGATTCGCAGTGAATGAATGGAACATTCTGTAGTGGAGATAACAAAGATTTCTGAAGGCTGGTAGTGTGGTGGGACAATGAAGAGCTGAACAGGGTGGAGTGAATTGTCAATTAAACAGCACGGCTGCGAGTATGAACAGGCCTCTGAAAACCAGCATTGGCTTACTTGGACATTCACAAGTGGTGTAATGTTAACCAGGCGGGAGTGGAGAATCAGATAAACTCCAGACTCGCAGTGAATGAATGGAACATTCTGTAGTGGAGATTGCAATGATTTCTGAAATCTGGATTGTGGGGACACGAAAATGAAGAGCTGACCAGTGTTGAGTGGATAGCCTGTAAAAAGCCTCGGCTTCGAATGTGAACAGACCACTGAAAACCAGTATTGCATTACTTCGACTTTCAGCAGTGGTGTAACGAAAGCCTGCGTGGAGTGCAGATTCAGATGAATTCCAGATTCCCAGTGAATGAATGGAACATCCTGTAGTGGAGATTACAATGATTTCTGAAGGCTGGGTTGTGTGCACAGGAAAATGAGGAGCAAAACAGGTTGAGTGGATAGCCAATTGAACAGCACGACTGCGAACATGAACAGGCCTCTGAAAACCAGCATTGTTTTACTTGGACATTCACAAGTGGTGTAAGATAAATCTGCAGGTAGTGGAGATTCAGTTGAATTCCAGATTCGCAGTGAATGAATGGAACATTCTGTACTGGAGATTGCAATGATTTCTCAAGTCTGGATTGTTTGGACATGAAAATGAAGAGCTGACCACAGTTGTGTGGATACCCAGTAAAAAGCAGGGCTTAGAGTGTGAACAGACCGCTGAAAACCAGCATTGTGTTACTTGGACATTCATAAGTGGTGTAATGAAAGCCTACCTGGAGTGCAGATTCAGATGAATTCCAGATTGGCAGTGAATGAATGGAACATTCTGTACTGGCGATTCCAATGATTTCTGAAGTCTGATATTGTGGAAAAGAAAATGAAAGGCTGACCAGGTTTGAGTGGATAGACAATTGAACAGCACACTGCGAGTGTGAAAAGGCGGCTGAAAACCAGCATTGGATTACTTGGTCATTCACCAGTGCTGTAATGAAAACCTGCCTGGAGCGGAGAGTCAGATGAATTGCAGAATCGCAGTGAATGAATGGAACAGTCTGTAGTGGAGAGCCCAATGATTTCTGAAGGCTGGTTTGTGTGGAGAGGAAAATGAAGAGCTGACCAATATTGAGTGGATAGCCCATTGAACAGCACTTCTGCGAGTTGAACATGCCTCTGAAAACCAGTATTGAGTTACTTGGACATTCACCAGTGGCGTAACGAAAACCTGCCAGGAGTGGAGGTTCAGAGGAATTCCAGATTCGCAGTGAATGAATGGAACATTCTCTAGTGGTGATTCCAATGATTTCTGAAGGCTGGGTTTTGTGGACACGAAAATGTAGAGCTGAACAGGGTGGAGTGGATAGCCAAATGAACAGCACGTCTCTTAGTATGAACAGGCCACTGAAAACCAGCATTGGCTTACTTGGACATTCACAGGTGGTGTAACGATAACCCGCCGGGAGTTGAGAGTCAGATGAATTTAAGATTCGCAGTGAATGAACGGAACATTCTGTGGAGGAGATACCAATTATTTCTGAAGGTTGGGTTATGAGGACAGGAAAATGTAGAGCTGAATAGGGTTGGGTGGATAGCAAATTGAACAGCACGGCTGAGTGTGTTAGCAGGCGGCTTAAAACCAGCATTGTCTTCCTTGGACATTTACCAGTGGTGTCACGAAAACCTTCCAGGAGTGGAGACTCTGATGAATTCCAGATTCGCGTGATTGAATGGAACATTCTGTAGTGGTGATTGCCAACATTTAGGAATCTGGATAGTCTGGACAGGATATTGAAGAGCTGACCGATATTGAGTGGATAGCCAATGAACAGCACGGTTTCGAGTGTGAACAGACCACTAAGAAGCAGCATTGCATTACTTGGACATTCATCAGTGGTGTAACGAAAGCCTTCCTGGAATGCAGATTCAGAGTATTTCCAGATTCACAGTGAATGAATGGAAATTTCTGTAGTAGAGATTCCAATGATTTCTGAACGCTGGGTTGTGTGGACAGGAAAATGAAGAGCTGACTAGGTTTGACTGGATTGCCAATTGAACAGCAAGGCTGTGAGTGTGAACAGCCTCTGAAAACCAGCATTGGATTACCTGGTCATTCACCAGTGTTGTTAGGAAAATCTGCCTGGTGTGGAGAGTCAGAGGAATTCCAGATTCGCAGGGAACGAATGGAACATTCTGAAGTGGAGATAAGAATGATTTCTGAAGGCTCGGTGTGTGGAAGGAAAATCAAGAGCTAACCAGCGTTCACTGGATAGCCAATTGAACAGCACGGCTGCGAGTGTTAACACGCAGCTGAAACCAGCCTTGGGTTGCTTGGACATTCACCAGTGGTGAAACGAAAACCTGCTGGGAGTGGAGAACAAGATGAATTCAAGATTCGCCTGAATGAATGAAACATTCTGTAGTGTAGATTGCAATGGTTTCTGAGGTTTGTATTGTCTGAACTGGAAAAAGAAGAACTCACCAGTGTTGAGTCGCTAGACCGTGAACAGCACGGGTTCGAGTGTGAATAGACCGCTGAAAACCATCATTGCGTTACTTGAACATTCAGCAGTGGTGCAATGAAAACCTGCCGGGAGTGGAGATTCAGATGAATTCCAGATTCGCAGTGAATGAATGGAACATTCTCTAGTGGTGATTCCAATGATTTCTGAAGGCTGGGTTTTGTGGACACGAAAATGTAGAGCTGAACAGGGTGGAATGGATAGCCAAATGAACAGCACGTCTCGTAGTAAGAACAGGCCACTGAAAACCAGCTTTGGCTTAATTGGACATTCACAAGTGGTGTAACGAAAACCTGACGGGAGTTGAGAATTAGATGAATTTCAGATTTGCCGTCAATGAATGGAACATTCTGTGGAGGAGATACCAATTGTTTCTGAAGTTTGGGTTATGTGGACAGGAAAATGGAGCTGAAGAGGGTTGAGTGGATAGCAAATTGAACAGCACGGCTGAGAGTATGAGCAGGCCACTTAAAACCAGCATTGGCTTACTTGGATATTTACCAGTGGTGTCACGAAAACCTGCCGGGAGTGGAGATTCAGATGAATTCCAGATTCGCTGTGAATGAATGGAACATTCTGTAGTGGAGATAACAATGATTTCTCCAGTCTCTGTGGTGTGGACAGGAAAATGTAGAGCTGGCCAGGGTTGAGTGGATAGCCAATTGAACAGCACCACTGCGCTTGTGAAGAAAACACTTAAAACATTGGGTTACTTGGACATTCAACAGTGGTGTAACGAAAACCTGCCGGGAGTGGAGGTTCAGAGGAATTCCAGATTCGCAGTGAATGAATGGAACATTCTCTAGTGGAGATTCCAACGATTTCTGAAGGCTGGGTCGTGTGGAAGGAAAATCAAGAACTAATCAGGATTTAGTGGAAAGCCAATTGTATAGCATGGCTGCGAGTGTGAACATGCAGCTGAAAACCAGCATTGGGTTACTTGGACATTCATCAGTGGTGTAAGGAAAACCTGCATGGAGTGGAGAGTCAGTTGAATTCCACATTCGCAGTGAATGAATGGAACATTCTGTAGAGGAGATTCCAATGATTTCTGAAGCCTGTGTTGTGTGGACAGGAAAATGAAGAGCTGACCAGGCTTGAATCGATAGCCAAGTAAACAGCAGGGCTGCGAATATGAACAGGCCGCTGAAAACCGGCATTGGGTTACTTGGACATTCAACAGTGGTGTAATGAAAACCTGCGTGGAGTTGAGAGTCAGATGAATTCCAGATTCGCAGTGAATGAATGGAACATTCTGTAGTGGAGATAACAAAGATTTCTGAAGGCTGGTAGTGTGGTGGGACAATGAAGAGCTGAACAGGGTGGAGTGAATTGTCAATTAAACAGCACGGCTGCGAGTATGAACAGGCCTCTGAAAACCAGCATTGGCTTACTTGGACATTCACAAGTGGTGTAATGTTAACCAGGCGGGAGTGGAGAATCAGATAAACTCCAGACTCGCAGTGAATGAATGGAACATTCTGTAGTGGAGATTGCAATGATTTCTGAAATCTGGATTGTGGGGACACGAAAATGAAGAGCTGACCAGTGTTGAGTGGATAGCCTGTAAAAAGCCTCGGCTTCGAATGTGAACAGACCACTGAAAACCAGTATTGCATTACTTCGACTTTCAGCAGTGGTGTAACGAAAGCCTGCGTGGAGTGCAGATTCAGATGAATTCCAGATTCCCAGTGAATGAATGGAACATCCTGTAGTGGAGATTACAATGATTTCTGAAGGCTGGGTTGTGTGCACAGGAAAATGAGGAGCAAAACAGGTTGAGTGGATAGCCAATTGAACAGCACGACTGCGAACATGAACAGGCCTCTGAAAACCAGCATTGTTTTACTTGGACATTCACAAGTGGTGTAAGATAAATCTGCAGGTAGTGGAGATTCAGTTGAATTCCAGATTCGCAGTGAATGAATGGAACATTCTGTACTGGAGATTGCAATGATTTCTCAAGTCTGGATTGTTTGGACATGAAAATGAAGAGCTGACCACAGTTGTGTGGATACCCAGTAAAAAGCAGGGCTTAGAGTGTGAACAGACCGCTGAAAACCAGCATTGTGTTACTTGGACATTCATAAGTGGTGTAATGAAAGCCTACCTGGAGTGCAGATTCAGATGAATTCCAGATTGGCAGTGAATGAATGGAACATTCTGTACTGGCGATTCCAATGATTTCTGAAGTCTGATATTGTGGAAAAGAAAATGAAAGGCTGACCAGGTTTGAGTGGATAGACAATTGAACAGCACACTGCGAGTGTGAAAAGGCGGCTGAAAACCAGCATTGGATTACTTGGTCATTCACCAGTGCTGTAATGAAAACCTGCCTGGAGCGGAGAGTCAGATGAATTGCAGAATCGCAGTGAATGAATGGAACAGTCTGTAGTGGAGAGCCCAATGATTTCTGAAGGCTGGTTTGTGTGGAGAGGAAAATGAAGAGCTGACCAATATTGAGTGGATAGCCCATTGAACAGCACTTCTGCGAGTTGAACATGCCTCTGAAAACCAGTATTGAGTTACTTGGACATTCACCAGTGGCGTAACGAAAACCTGCCAGGAGTGGAGGTTCAGAGGAATTCCAGATTCGCAGTGAATGAATGGAACATTCTCTAGTGGTGATTCCAATGATTTCTGAAGGCTGGGTTTTGTGGACACGAAAATGTAGAGCTGAACAGGGTGGAGTGGATAGCCAAATGAACAGCACGTCTCTTAGTATGAACAGGCCACTGAAAACCAGCATTGGCTTACTTGGACATTCACAGGTGGTGTAACGATAACCCGCCGGGAGTTGAGAGTCAGATGAATTTAAGATTCGCAGTGAATGAACGGAACATTCTGTGGAGGAGATACCAATTATTTCTGAAGGTTGGGTTATGAGGACAGGAAAATGTAGAGCTGAATAGGGTTGGGTGGATAGCAAATTGAACAGCACGGCTGAGTGTGTTAGCAGGCGGCTTAAAACCAGCATTGTCTTCCTTGGACATTTACCAGTGGTGTCACGAAAACCTTCCAGGAGTGGAGACTCTGATGAATTCCAGATTCGCGTGATTGAATGGAACATTCTGTAGTGGTGATTGCCAACATTTAGGAATCTGGATAGTCTGGACAGGATATTGAAGAGCTGACCGATATTGAGTGGATAGCCAATGAACAGCACGGTTTCGAGTGTGAACAGACCACTAAGAAGCAGCATTGCATTACTTGGACATTCATCAGTGGTGTAACGAAAGCCTTCCTGGAATGCAGATTCAGAGTATTTCCAGATTCACAGTGAATGAATGGAAATTTCTGTAGTAGAGATTCCAATGATTTCTGAACGCTGGGTTGTGTGGACAGGAAAATGAAGAGCTGACTAGGTTTGACTGGATTGCCAATTGAACAGCAAGGCTGTGAGTGTGAACAGCCTCTGAAAACCAGCATTGGATTACCTGGTCATTCACCAGTGTTGTTAGGAAAATCTGCCTGGTGTGGAGAGTCAGAGGAATTCCAGATTCGCAGGGAACGAATGGAACATTCTGAAGTGGAGATAAGAATGATTTCTGAAGGCTCGGTGTGTGGAAGGAAAATCAAGAGCTAACCAGCGTTCACTGGATAGCCAATTGAACAGCACGGCTGCGAGTGTTAACACGCAGCTGAAACCAGCCTTGGGTTGCTTGGACATTCACCAGTGGTGAAACGAAAACCTGCTGGGAGTGGAGAACAAGATGAATTCAAGATTCGCCTGAATGAATGAAACATTCTGTAGTGTAGATTGCAATGGTTTCTGAGGTTTGTATTGTCTGAACTGGAAAAAGAAGAACTCACCAGTGTTGAGTCGCTAGACCGTGAACAGCACGGGTTCGAGTGTGAATAGACCGCTGAAAACCATCATTGCGTTACTTGAACATTCAGCAGTGGTGCAATGAAAACCTGCCGGGAGTGGAGATTCAGATGAATTCCAGATTCGCAGTGAATGAATGGAACATTCTCTAGTGGTGATTCCAATGATTTCTGAAGGCTGGGTTTTGTGGACACGAAAATGTAGAGCTGAACAGGGTGGAATGGATAGCCAAATGAACAGCACGTCTCGTAGTAAGAACAGGCCACTGAAAACCAGCTTTGGCTTAATTGGACATTCACAAGTGGTGTAACGAAAACCTGACGGGAGTTGAGAATTAGATGAATTTCAGATTTGCCGTCAATGAATGGAACATTCTGTGGAGGAGATACCAATTGTTTCTGAAGTTTGGGTTATGTGGACAGGAAAATGGAGCTGAAGAGGGTTGAGTGGATAGCAAATTGAACAGCACGGCTGAGAGTATGAGCAGGCCACTTAAAACCAGCATTGGCTTACTTGGATATTTACCAGTGGTGTCACGAAAACCTGCCGGGAGTGGAGATTCAGATGAATTCCAGATTCGCTGTGAATGAATGGAACATTCTGTAGTGGAGATAACAATGATTTCTCCAGTCTCTGTGGTGTGGACAGGAAAATGTAGAGCTGGCCAGGGTTGAGTGGATAGCCAATTGAACAGCACCACTGCGCTTGTGAAGAAAACACTTAAAACATTGGGTTACTTGGACATTCAACAGTGGTGTAACGAAAACCTGCCGGGAGTGGAGGTTCAGAGGAATTCCAGATTCGCAGTGAATGAATGGAACATTCTCTAGTGGAGATTCCAACGATTTCTGAAGGCTGGGTCGTGTGGAAGGAAAATCAAGAACTAATCAGGATTTAGTGGAAAGCCAATTGTATAGCATGGCTGCGAGTGTGAACATGCAGCTGAAAACCAGCATTGGGTTACTTGGACATTCATCAGTGGTGTAAGGAAAACCTGCATGGAGTGGAGAGTCAGTTGAATTCCACATTCGCAGTGAATGAATGGAACATTCTGTAGAGGAGATTCCAATGATTTCTGAAGCCTGTGTTGTGTGGACAGGAAAATGAAGAGCTGACCAGGCTTGAATCGATAGCCAAGTAAACAGCAGGGCTGCGAATATGAACAGGCCGCTGAAAACCGGCATTGGGTTACTTGGACATTCAACAGTGGTGTAATGAAAACCTGCGTGGAGTTGAGAGTCAGATGAATTCCAGATTCGCAGTGAATGAATGGAACATTCTGTAGTGGAGATAACAAAGATTTCTGAAGGCTGGTAGTGTGGTGGGACAATGAAGAGCTGAACAGGGTGGAGTGAATTGTCAATTAAACAGCACGGCTGCGAGTATGAACAGGCCTCTGAAAACCAGCATTGGCTTACTTGGACATTCACAAGTGGTGTAATGTTAACCAGGCGGGAGTGGAGAATCAGATAAACTCCAGACTCGCAGTGAATGAATGGAACATTCTGTAGTGGAGATTGCAATGATTTCTGAAATCTGGATTGTGGGGACACGAAAATGAAGAGCTGACCAGTGTTGAGTGGATAGCCTGTAAAAAGCCTCGGCTTCGAATGTGAACAGACCACTGAAAACCAGTATTGCATTACTTCGACTTTCAGCAGTGGTGTAACGAAAGCCTGCGTGGAGTGCAGATTCAGATGAATTCCAGATTCCCAGTGAATGAATGGAACATCCTGTAGTGGAGATTACAATGATTTCTGAAGGCTGGGTTGTGTGCACAGGAAAATGAGGAGCAAAACAGGTTGAGTGGATAGCCAATTGAACAGCACGACTGCGAACATGAACAGGCCTCTGAAAACCAGCATTGTTTTACTTGGACATTCACAAGTGGTGTAAGATAAATCTGCAGGTAGTGGAGATTCAGTTGAATTCCAGATTCGCAGTGAATGAATGGAACATTCTGTACTGGAGATTGCAATGATTTCTCAAGTCTGGATTGTTTGGACATGAAAATGAAGAGCTGACCACAGTTGTGTGGATACCCAGTAAAAAGCAGGGCTTAGAGTGTGAACAGACCGCTGAAAACCAGCATTGTGTTACTTGGACATTCATAAGTGGTGTAATGAAAGCCTACCTGGAGTGCAGATTCAGATGAATTCCAGATTGGCAGTGAATGAATGGAACATTCTGTACTGGCGATTCCAATGATTTCTGAAGTCTGATATTGTGGAAAAGAAAATGAAAGGCTGACCAGGTTTGAGTGGATAGACAATTGAACAGCACACTGCGAGTGTGAAAAGGCGGCTGAAAACCAGCATTGGATTACTTGGTCATTCACCAGTGCTGTAATGAAAACCTGCCTGGAGCGGAGAGTCAGATGAATTGCAGAATCGCAGTGAATGAATGGAACAGTCTGTAGTGGAGAGCCCAATGATTTCTGAAGGCTGGTTTGTGTGGAGAGGAAAATGAAGAGCTGACCAATATTGAGTGGATAGCCCATTGAACAGCACTTCTGCGAGTTGAACATGCCTCTGAAAACCAGTATTGAGTTACTTGGACATTCACCAGTGGCGTAACGAAAACCTGCCAGGAGTGGAGGTTCAGAGGAATTCCAGATTCGCAGTGAATGAATGGAACATTCTCTAGTGGTGATTCCAATGATTTCTGAAGGCTGGGTTTTGTGGACACGAAAATGTAGAGCTGAACAGGGTGGAGTGGATAGCCAAATGAACAGCACGTCTCTTAGTATGAACAGGCCACTGAAAACCAGCATTGGCTTACTTGGACATTCACAGGTGGTGTAACGATAACCCGCCGGGAGTTGAGAGTCAGATGAATTTAAGATTCGCAGTGAATGAACGGAACATTCTGTGGAGGAGATACCAATTATTTCTGAAGGTTGGGTTATGAGGACAGGAAAATGTAGAGCTGAATAGGGTTGGGTGGATAGCAAATTGAACAGCACGGCTGAGTGTGTTAGCAGGCGGCTTAAAACCAGCATTGTCTTCCTTGGACATTTACCAGTGGTGTCACGAAAACCTTCCAGGAGTGGAGACTCTGATGAATTCCAGATTCGCGTGATTGAATGGAACATTCTGTAGTGGTGATTGCCAACATTTAGGAATCTGGATAGTCTGGACAGGATATTGAAGAGCTGACCGATATTGAGTGGATAGCCAATGAACAGCACGGTTTCGAGTGTGAACAGACCACTAAGAAGCAGCATTGCATTACTTGGACATTCATCAGTGGTGTAACGAAAGCCTTCCTGGAATGCAGATTCAGAGTATTTCCAGATTCACAGTGAATGAATGGAAATTTCTGTAGTAGAGATTCCAATGATTTCTGAACGCTGGGTTGTGTGGACAGGAAAATGAAGAGCTGACTAGGTTTGACTGGATTGCCAATTGAACAGCAAGGCTGTGAGTGTGAACAGCCTCTGAAAACCAGCATTGGATTACCTGGTCATTCACCAGTGTTGTTAGGAAAATCTGCCTGGTGTGGAGAGTCAGAGGAATTCCAGATTCGCAGGGAACGAATGGAACATTCTGAAGTGGAGATAAGAATGATTTCTGAAGGCTCGGTGTGTGGAAGGAAAATCAAGAGCTAACCAGCGTTCACTGGATAGCCAATTGAACAGCACGGCTGCGAGTGTTAACACGCAGCTGAAACCAGCCTTGGGTTGCTTGGACATTCACCAGTGGTGAAACGAAAACCTGCTGGGAGTGGAGAACAAGATGAATTCAAGATTCGCCTGAATGAATGAAACATTCTGTAGTGTAGATTGCAATGGTTTCTGAGGTTTGTATTGTCTGAACTGGAAAAAGAAGAACTCACCAGTGTTGAGTCGCTAGACCGTGAACAGCACGGGTTCGAGTGTGAATAGACCGCTGAAAACCATCATTGCGTTACTTGAACATTCAGCAGTGGTGCAATGAAAACCTGCCGGGAGTGGAGATTCAGATGAATTCCAGATTCGCAGTGAATGAATGGAACATTCTCTAGTGGTGATTCCAATGATTTCTGAAGGCTGGGTTTTGTGGACACGAAAATGTAGAGCTGAACAGGGTGGAATGGATAGCCAAATGAACAGCACGTCTCGTAGTAAGAACAGGCCACTGAAAACCAGCTTTGGCTTAATTGGACATTCACAAGTGGTGTAACGAAAACCTGACGGGAGTTGAGAATTAGATGAATTTCAGATTTGCCGTCAATGAATGGAACATTCTGTGGAGGAGATACCAATTGTTTCTGAAGTTTGGGTTATGTGGACAGGAAAATGGAGCTGAAGAGGGTTGAGTGGATAGCAAATTGAACAGCACGGCTGAGAGTATGAGCAGGCCACTTAAAACCAGCATTGGCTTACTTGGATATTTACCAGTGGTGTCACGAAAACCTGCCGGGAGTGGAGATTCAGATGAATTCCAGATTCGCTGTGAATGAATGGAACATTCTGTAGTGGAGATAACAATGATTTCTCCAGTCTCTGTGGTGTGGACAGGAAAATGTAGAGCTGGCCAGGGTTGAGTGGATAGCCAATTGAACAGCACCACTGCGCTTGTGAAGAAAACACTTAAAACATTGGGTTACTTGGACATTCAACAGTGGTGTAACGAAAACCTGCCGGGAGTGGAGGTTCAGAGGAATTCCAGATTCGCAGTGAATGAATGGAACATTCTCTAGTGGAGATTCCAACGATTTCTGAAGGCTGGGTCGTGTGGAAGGAAAATCAAGAACTAATCAGGATTTAGTGGAAAGCCAATTGTATAGCATGGCTGCGAGTGTGAACATGCAGCTGAAAACCAGCATTGGGTTACTTGGACATTCATCAGTGGTGTAAGGAAAACCTGCATGGAGTGGAGAGTCAGTTGAATTCCACATTCGCAGTGAATGAATGGAACATTCTGTAGAGGAGATTCCAATGATTTCTGAAGCCTGTGTTGTGTGGACAGGAAAATGAAGAGCTGACCAGGCTTGAATCGATAGCCAAGTAAACAGCAGGGCTGCGAATATGAACAGGCCGCTGAAAACCGGCATTGGGTTACTTGGACATTCAACAGTGGTGTAATGAAAACCTGCGTGGAGTTGAGAGTCAGATGAATTCCAGATTCGCAGTGAATGAATGGAACATTCTGTAGTGGAGATAACAAAGATTTCTGAAGGCTGGTAGTGTGGTGGGACAATGAAGAGCTGAACAGGGTGGAGTGAATTGTCAATTAAACAGCACGGCTGCGAGTATGAACAGGCCTCTGAAAACCAGCATTGGCTTACTTGGACATTCACAAGTGGTGTAATGTTAACCAGGCGGGAGTGGAGAATCAGATAAACTCCAGACTCGCAGTGAATGAATGGAACATTCTGTAGTGGAGATTGCAATGATTTCTGAAATCTGGATTGTGGGGACACGAAAATGAAGAGCTGACCAGTGTTGAGTGGATAGCCTGTAAAAAGCCTCGGCTTCGAATGTGAACAGACCACTGAAAACCAGTATTGCATTACTTCGACTTTCAGCAGTGGTGTAACGAAAGCCTGCGTGGAGTGCAGATTCAGATGAATTCCAGATTCCCAGTGAATGAATGGAACATCCTGTAGTGGAGATTACAATGATTTCTGAAGGCTGGGTTGTGTGCACAGGAAAACGAGGAGCAAAACAGGTTGAGTGGATAGCCAATTGAACAGCACGACTGCGAACATGAACAGGCCTCTGAAAACCAGCATTGTTTTACTTGGACATTCACAAGTGGTGTAAGATAATTCTGCAGGTAGTGGAGATTCAGTTGAATTCCAGATTCGCAGTGAATGAATGGAACATTCTGTACTGGAGATTGCAATGATTTCTCAAGTCTGGATTGTTTGGACATGAAAATGAAGAGCTGACCACAGTTGTGTGGATACCCAGTAAAAAGCAGGGCTTAGAGTGTGAACAGACGGCTGAAAACCAGCATTGTGTTACTTGGACATTCATAAGTGGTGTAATGAAAGCCTACCTGGAGTGCAGATTCAGATGAATTCCAGATTGGCAGTGAATGAATGGAACATTCTGTACTGGCGATTCCAATGATTTCTGAAGTCTGATATTGTGGAAAAGAAAATGAAAGGCTGACCAGGTTTGAGTGGATAGACAATTGAACAGCACACTGCGAGTGTGAAAAGGCGGCTGAAAACCAGCATTGGATTACTTGGTCATTCACCAGTGCTGTAATGAAAACCTGCCTGGAGCGGAGAGTCAGATGAATTGCAGAATCGCAGTGAATGAATGGAACAGTCTGTAGTGGAGAGCCCAATGATTTCTGAAGGCTGGTTTGTGTGGAGAGGAAAATGAAGAGCTGACCAATATTGAGTGGATAGCCCATTGAACAGCACTTCTGCGAGTTGAACATGCCTCTGAAAACCAGTATTGAGTTACTTGGACATTCACCAGTGGCGTAACGAAAACCTGCCAGGAGTGGAGGTTCAGAGGAATTCCAGATTCGCAGTGAATGAATGGAACATTCTCTAGTGGTGATTCCAATGATTTCTGAAGGCTGGGTTTTGTGGACACGAAAATGTAGAGCTGAACAGGGTGGAGTGGATAGCCAAATGAACAGCACGTCTCTTAGTATGAACAGGCCACTGAAAACCAGCATTGGCTTACTTGGACATTCACAGGTGGTATAACGATAACCAGCCGGGAGTTGAGAGTCAGATGAATTTAAGATTCGCAGTGAATGAACGGAACATTCTGTGGAGGAGATACCAATTATTTCTGAAGGTTGGGTTATGAGGACAGGAAAATGTAGAGCTGAATAGGGTTGGGTGGATAGCAAATTGAACAGCACGGCTGAGTGTGTTAGCAGGCGGCTTAAAACCAGCATTGTCTTCCTTGGACATTTACCAGTGGTGTCACGAAAACCTTCCAGGAGTGGAGACTCTGATGAATTCCAGATTCGCGTGATTGAATGGAACATTCTGTAGTGGTGATTGCCAACATTTAGGAATCTGGATAGTCTGGACAGGATATTGAAGAGCTGACCGATATTGAGTGGATAGCCAATGAACAGCACGGTTTCGAGTGTGAACAGACCACTAAGAAGCAGCATTGCATTACTTGGACATTCATCAGTGGTGTAACGAAAGCCTTCCTGGAATGCAGATTCAGAGTATTTCCAGATTCACAGTGAATGAATGGAAATTTCTGTAGTAGAGATTCCAATGATTTCTGAACGCTGGGTTGTGTGGACAGGAAAATGAAGAGCTGACTAGGTTTGACTGGATTGCCAATTGAACAGCAAGGCTGTGAGTGTGAACAGCCTCTGAAAACCAGCATTGGATTACCTGGTCATTCACCAGTGTTGTTAGGAAAATCTGCCTGGTGTGGAGAGTCAGAGGAATTCCAGATTCGCAGGGAACGAATGGAACATTCTGAAGTGGAGATAAGAATGATTTCTGAAGGCTCGGTGTGTGGAAGGAAAATCCAGAGCTAACCAGCGTTCACTGGATAGCCAATTGAACAGCACGGCTGCGAGTGTTAACACGCAGCTGAAACCAGCCTTGGGTTGCTTGGACATTCACCAGTGGTGAAACGAAAACCTGCTGGGAGTGGAGAACAAGATGAATTCAAGATTCGCCTGAATGAATGAAACATTCTGTAGTGTAGATTGCAATGGTTTCTGAGGTTTGTATTGTCTGAACTGGAAAAAGAAGAACTCACCAGTGTTGAGTCGCTAGACCGTGAACAGCACGGGTTCGAGTGTGAATAGACCGCTGAAAACCATCATTGCGTTACTTGAACATTCAGCAGTGGTGCAATGAAAACCTGCCGGGAGTGGAGATTCAGATGAATTCCAGATTCGCAGTGAATGAATGGAACATTCTCTAGTGGTGATTCCAATGATTTCTGAAGGCTGGGTTTTGTGGACACGAAAATGTAGAGCTGAACAGGGTGGAATGGATAGCCAAATGAACAGCACGTCTCGTAGTAAGAACAGGCCACTGAAAACCAGCTTTGGCTTAATTGGACATTCACAAGTGGTGTAACGAAAACCTGACGGGAGTTGAGAATTAGATGAATTTCAGATTTGCCGTCAATGAATGGAACATTCTGTGGAGGAGATACCAATTGTTTCTGAAGTTTGGGTTATGTGGACAGGAAAATGGAGCTGAAGAGGGTTGAGTGGATAGCAAATTGAACAGCACGGCTGAGAGTATGAGCAGGCCACTTAAAACCAGCATTGGCTTACTTGGATATTTACCAGTGGTGTCACGAAAACCTGCCGGGAGTGGAGATTCAGATGAATTCCAGATTCGCTGTGAATGAATGGAACATTCTGTAGTGGAGATAACAATGATTTCTCCAGTCTCTGTGGTGTGGACAGGAAAATGTAGAGCTGGCCAGGGTTGAGTGGATAGCCAATTGAACAGCACCACTGCGCTTGTGAAGAAAACACTTAAAACATTGGGTTACTTGGACATTCAACAGTGGTGTAACGAAAACCTGCCGGGAGTGGAGGTTCAGAGGAATTCCAGATTCGCAGTGAATGAATGGAACATTCTCTAGTGGAGATTCCAACGATTTCTGAAGGCTGGGTCGTGTGGAAGGAAAATCAAGAACTAATCAGGATTTAGTGGAAAGCCAATTGTATAGCATGGCTGCGAGTGTGAACATGCAGCTGAAAACCAGCATTGGGTTACTTGGACATTCATCAGTGGTGTAAGGAAAACCTGCATGGAGTGGAGAGTCAGTTGAATTCCACATTCGCAGTGAATGAATGGAACATTCTGTAGAGGAGATTCCAATGATTTCTGAAGCCTGTGTTGTGTGGACAGGAAAATGAAGAGCTGACCAGGCTTGAATCGATAGCCAAGTAAACAGCAGGGCTGCGAATATTAACAGGCCGCTGAAAACCGGCATTGGGTTACTTGGACATTCAACAGTGGTGTAATGAAAACCTGCGTGGAGTTGAGAGTCAGATGAATTCCAGATTCGCAGTGAATGAATGGAACATTCTGTAGTGGAGATAACAAAGATTTCTGAAGGCTGGTAGTGTGGTGGGACAATGAAGAGCTGAACAGGGTGGAGTGAATTGTCAATTAAACAGCACGGCTGCGAGTATGAACAGGCCTCTGAAAACCAGCATTGGCTTACTTGGACATTCACAAGTGGTGTAATGTTAACCAGGCGGGAGTGGAGAATCAGATAAACTCCAGACTCGCAGTGAATGAATGGAACATTCTGTAGTGGAGATTGCAATGATTTCTGAAATCTGGATTGTGGGGACACGAAAATGAAGAGCTGACCAGTGTTGAGTGGATAGCCTGTAAAAAGCCTCGGCTTCGAATGTGAACAGACCACTGAAAACCAGTATTGCATTACTTCGACTTTCAGCAGTGGTGTAACGAAAGCCTGCGTGGAGTGCAGATTCAGATGAATTCCAGATTCCCAGTGAATGAATGGAACATCCTGTAGTGGAGATTACAATGATTTCTGAAGGCTGGGTTGTGTGCACAGGAAAACGAGGAGCAAAACAGGTTGAGTGGATAGCCAATTGAACAGCACGACTGCGAACATGAACAGGCCTCTGAAAACCAGCATTGTTTTACTTGGACATTCACAAGTGGTGTAAGATAATTCTGCAGGTAGTGGAGATTCAGTTGAATTCCAGATTCGCAGTGAATGAATGGAACATTCTGTACTGGAGATTGCAATGATTTCTCAAGTCTGGATTGTTTGGACATGAAAATGAAGAGCTGACCACAGTTGTGTGGATACCCAGTAAAAAGCAGGGCTTAGAGTGTGAACAGACGGCTGAAAACCAGCATTGTGTTACTTGGACATTCATAAGTGGTGTAATGAAAGCCTACCTGGAGTGCAGATTCAGATGAATTCCAGATTGGCAGTGAATGAATGGAACATTCTGTACTGGCGATTCCAATGATTTCTGAAGTCTGATATTGTGGAAAAGAAAATGAAAGGCTGACCAGGTTTGAGTGGATAGACAATTGAACAGCACACTGCGAGTGTGAAAAGGCGGCTGAAAACCAGCATTGGATTACTTGGTCATTCACCAGTGCTGTAATGAAAACCTGCCTGGAGCGGAGAGTCAGATGAATTGCAGAATCGCAGTGAATGAATGGAACAGTCTGTAGTGGAGAGCCCAATGATTTCTGAAGGCTGGTTTGTGTGGAGAGGAAAATGAAGAGCTGACCAATATTGAGTGGATAGCCCATTGAACAGCACTTCTGCGAGTTGAACATGCCTCTGAAAACCAGTATTGAGTTACTTGGACATTCACCAGTGGCGTAACGAAAACCTGCCAGGAGTGGAGGTTCAGAGGAATTCCAGATTCGCAGTGAATGAATGGAACATTCTCTAGTGGTGATTCCAATGATTTCTGAAGGCTGGGTTTTGTGGACACGAAAATGTAGAGCTGAACAGGGTGGAGTGGATAGCCAAATGAACAGCACGTCTCTTAGTATGAACAGGCCACTGAAAACCAGCATTGGCTTACTTGGACATTCACAGGTGGTGTAACGATAACCCGCCGGGAGTTGAGAGTCAGATGAATTTAAGATTCGCAGTGAATGAACGGAACATTCTGTGGAGGAGATACCAATTATTTCTGAAGGTTGGGTTATGAGGACAGGAAAATGTAGAGCTGAATAGGGTTGGGTGGATAGCAAATTGAACAGCACGGCTGAGTGTGTTAGCAGGCGGCTTAAAACCAGCATTGTCTTCCTTGGACATTTACCAGTGGTGTCACGAAAACCTTCCAGGAGTGGAGACTCTGATGAATTCCAGATTCGCGTGATTGAATGGAACATTCTGTAGTGGTGATTGCCAACATTTAGGAATCTGGATAGTCTGGACAGGATATTGAAGAGCTGACCGATATTGAGTGGATAGCCAATGAACAGCACGGTTTCGAGTGTGAACAGACCACTAAGAAGCAGCATTGCATTACTTGGACATTCATCAGTGGTGTAACGAAAGCCTTCCTGGAATGCAGATTCAGATTATTTCCAGATTCACAGTGAATGAATGGAAATTTCTGTAGTAGAGATTCCAATGATTTCTGAACGCTGGGTTGTGTGGACAGGAAAATGAAGAGCTGACTAGGTTTGACTGGATTGCCAATTGAACAGCAAGGCTGTGAGTGTGAACAGCCGCTGAAAACCAGCATTGGATTACCTGGTCATTCACCAGTGTTGTTAGGAAAATCTGCCTGGTGTGGAGAGTCAGAGGAATTCCAGATTCGCAGGGAACGAATGGAACATTCTGAAGTGGAGATAAGAATGATTTCTGAAGGCTCGGTGTGTGGAAGGAAAATCAAGAGCTAACCAGCGTTCACTGGATAGCCAATTGAACAGCACGGCTGCGAGTGTTAACACGCAGCTGAAACCAGCCTTGGGTTGCTTGGACATTCACCAGTGGTGAAACGAAAACCTGCTGGGAGTGGAGAACAAGATGAATTCAAGATTCGCCTGAATGAATGAAACATTCTGTAGTGTAGATTGCAATGGTTTCTGAGGTTTGTATTGTCTGAACTGGAAAAAGAAGAACTCACCAGTGTTGAGTCGCTAGACCGTGAACAGCACGGGTTCGAGTGTGAATAGACCGCTGAAAACCATCATTGCGTTACTTGAACATTCAGCAGTGGTGCAATGAAAACCTGCCGGGAGTGGAGATTCAGATGAATTCCAGATTCGCAGTGAATGAATGGAACATTCTCTAGTGGTGATTCCAATGATTTCTGAAGGCTGGGTTTTGTGGACACGAAAATGTAGAGCTGAACAGGGTGGAATGGATAGCCAAATGAACAGCACGTCTCGTAGTAAGAACAGGCCACTGAAAACCAGCTTTGGCTTAATTGGACATTCACAAGTGGTGTAACGAAAACCTGACGGGAGTTGAGAATTAGATGAATTTCAGATTTGCCGTCAATGAATGGAACATTCTGTGGAGGAGATACCAATTGTTTCTGAAGTTTGGGTTATGTGGACAGGAAAATGGAGCTGAAGAGGGTTGAGTGGATAGCAAATTGAACAGCACGGCTGAGAGTATGAGCAGGCCACTTAAAACCAGCATTGGCTTACTTGGATATTTACCAGTGGTGTCACGAAAACCTGCCGGGAGTGGAGATTCAGATGAATTCCAGATTCGCTGTGAATGAATGGAACATTCTGTAGTGGAGATAACAATGATTTCTCCAGTCTCTGTGGTGTGGACAGGAAAATGTAGAGCTGGCCAGGGTTGAGTGGATAGCCAATTGAACAGCACCACTGCGCTTGTGAAGAAAACACTTAAAACATTGGGTTACTTGGACATTCAACAGTGGTGTAACGAAAACCTGCCGGGAGTGGAGGTTCAGAGGAATTCCAGATTCGCAGTGAATGAATGGAACATTCTCTAGTGGAGATTCCAACGATTTCTGAAGGCTGGGTCGTGTGGAAGGAAAATCAAGAACTAATCAGGATTTAGTGGAAAGCCAATTGTATAGCATGGCTGCGAGTGTGAACATGCAGCTGAAAACCAGCATTGGGTTACTTGGACATTCATCAGTGGTGTAAGGAAAACCTGCATGGAGTGGAGAGTCAGTTGAATTCCACATTCGCAGTGAATGAATGGAACATTCTGTAGAGGAGATTCCAATGATTTCTGAAGCCTGTGTTGTGTGGACAGGAAAATGAAGAGCTGACCAGGCTTGAATCGATAGCCAAGTAAACAGCAGGGCTGCGAATATGAACAGGCCGCTGAAAACCGGCATTGGGTTACTTGGACATTCAACAGTGGTGTAATGAAAACCTGCGTGGAGTTGAGAGTCAGATGAATTCCAGATTCGCAGTGAATGAATGGAACATTCTGTAGTGGAGATAACAAAGATTTCTGAAGGCTGGTAGTGTGGTGGGACAATGAAGAGCTGAACAGGGTGGAGTGAATTGTCAATTAAACAGCACGGCTGCGAGTATGAACAGGCCTCTGAAAACCAGCATTGGCTTACTTGGACATTCACAAGTGGTGTAATGTTAACCAGGCGGGAGTGGAGAATCAGATAAACTCCAGACTCGCAGTGAATGAATGGAACATTCTGTAGTGGAGATTGCAATGATTTCTGAAATCTGGATTGTGGGGACACGAAAATGAAGAGCTGACCAGTGTTGAGTGGATAGCCTGTAAAAAGCCTCGGCTTCGAATGTGAACAGACCACTGAAAACCAGTATTGCATTACTTCGACTTTCAGCAGTGGTGTAACGAAAGCCTGCGTGGAGTGCAGATTCAGATGAATTCCAGATTCCCAGTGAATGAATGGAACATCCTGTAGTGGAGATTACAATGATTTCTGAAGGCTGGGTTGTGTGCACAGGAAAACGAGGAGCAAAACAGGTTGAGTGGATAGCCAATTGAACAGCACGACTGCGAACATGAACAGGCCTCTGAAAACCAGCATTGTTTTACTTGGACATTCACAAGTGGTGTAAGATAATTCTGCAGGTAGTGGAGATTCAGTTGAATTCCAGATTCGCAGTGAATGAATGGAACATTCTGTACTGGAGATTGCAATGATTTCTCAAGTCTGGATTGTTTGGACATGAAAATGAAGAGCTGACCACAGTTGTGTGGATACCCAGTAAAAAGCAGGGCTTAGAGTGTGAACAGACGGCTGAAAACCAGCATTGTGTTACTTGGACATTCATAAGTGGTGTAATGAAAGCCTACCTGGAGTGCAGATTCAGATGAATTCCAGATTGGCAGTGAATGAATGGAACATTCTGTACTGGCGATTCCAATGATTTCTGAAGTCTGATATTGTGGAAAAGAAAATGAAAGGCTGACCAGGTTTGAGTGGATAGACAATTGAACAGCACACTGCGAGTGTGAAAAGGCGGCTGAAAACCAGCATTGGATTACTTGGTCATTCACCAGTGCTGTAATGAAAACCTGCCTGGAGCGGAGAGTCAGATGAATTGCAGAATCGCAGTGAATGAATGGAACAGTCTGTAGTGGAGAGCCCAATGATTTCTGAAGGCTGGTTTGTGTGGAGAGGAAAATGAAGAGCTGACCAATATTGAGTGGATAGCCCATTGAACAGCACTTCTGCGAGTTGAACATGCCTCTGAAAACCAGTATTGAGTTACTTGGACATTCACCAGTGGCGTAACGAAAACCTGCCAGGAGTGGAGGTTCAGAGGAATTCCAGATTCGCAGTGAATGAATGGAACATTCTCTAGTGGTGATTCCAATGATTTCTGAAGGCTGGGTTTTGTGGACACGAAAATGTAGAGCTGAACAGGGTGGAGTGGATAGCCAAATGAACAGCACGGCTGAGTGTGTTAGCAGGCGGCTTAAAACCAGCATTGTCTTCCTTGGACATTTACCAGTGGTGTCACGAAAACCTTCCAGGAGTGGAGACTCTGATGAATTCCAGATTCGCGTGATTGAATGGAACATTCTGTAGTGGTGATTGCCAACATTTAGGAATCTGGATAGTCTGGACAGGATATTGAAGAGCTGACCGATATTGAGTGGATAGCCAATGAACAGCACGGTTTCGAGTGTGAACAGACCACTAAGAAGCAGCATTGCATTACTTGGACATTCATCAGTGGTGTAACGAAAGCCTTCCTGGAATGCAGATTCAGAGTATTTCCAGATTCACAGTGAATGAATGGAAATTTCTGTAGTAGAGATTCCAATGATTTCTGAACGCTGGGTTGTGTGGACAGGAAAATGAAGAGCTGACTAGGTTTGACTGGATTGCCAATTGAACAGCAAGGCTGTGAGTGTGAACAGCCGCTGAAAACCAGCATTGGATTACCTGGTCATTCACCAGTGTTGTTAGGAAAATCTGCCTGGTGTGGAGAGTCAGAGGAATTCCAGATTCGCAGGGAACGAATGGAACATTCTGAAGTGGAGATAAGAATGATTTCTGAAGGCTCGGTGTGTGGAAGGAAAATCAAGAGCTAACCAGTGTTCACTGGATAGCCAATTGAACAGCACGGCTGCGAGTGTTAACACGCAGCTGAAACCAGCCTTGGGTTGCTTGGACATTCACCAGTGGTGAAACGAAAACCTGCTGGGAGTGGAGAACAAGATGAATTCAAGATTCGCCTGAATGAATGAAACATTCTGTAGTGTAGATTGCAATGGTTTCTGAGGTTTGTATTGTCTGAACTGGAAAAAGAAGAACTCACCAGTGTTGAGTCGCTAGACCGTGAACAGCACGGGTTCGAGTGTGAATAGACCGCTGAAAACCATCATTGCGTTACTTGAACATTCAGCAGTGGTGCAATGAAAACCTGCCGGGAGTGGAGATTCAGATGAATTCCAGATTCGCAGTGAATGAATGGAACATTCTCTAGTGGTGATTCCAATGATTTCTGAAGGCTGGGTTTTGTGGACACGAAAATGTAGAGCTGAACAGGGTGGAATGGATAGCCAAATGAACAGCACGTCTCGTAGTAAGAACAGGCCACTGAAAACCAGCTTTGGCTTAATTGGACATTCACAAGTGGTGTAACGAAAACCTGACGGGAGTTGAGAATTAGATGAATTTCAGATTTGCCGTCAATGAATGGAACATTCTGTGGAGGAGATACCAATTGTTTCTGAAGTTTGGGTTATGTGGACAGGAAAATGGAGCTGAAGAGGGTTGAGTGGATAGCAAATTGAACAGCACGGCTGAGAGTATGAGCAGGCCACTTAAAACCAGCATTGGCTTACTTGGATATTTACCAGTGGTGTCACGAAAACCTGCCGGGAGTGGAGATTCAGATGAATTCCAGATTCGCTGTGAATGAATGGAACATTCTGTAGTGGAGATAACAATGATTTCTCCAGTCTCTGTGGTGTGGACAGGAAAATGTAGAGCTGGCCAGGGTTGAGTGGATAGCCAATTGAACAGCACCACTGCGCTTGTGAAGAAAACACTTAAAACATTGGGTTACTTGGACATTCAACAGTGGTGTAACGAAAACCTGCCGGGAGTGGAGGTTCAGAGGAATTCCAGATTCGCAGTGAATGAATGGAACATTCTCTAGTGGAGATTCCAACGATTTCTGAAGGCTGGGTCGTGTGGAAGGAAAATCAAGAACTAATCAGGATTTAGTGGAAAGCCAATTGTATAGCATGGCTGCGAGTGTGAACATGCAGCTGAAAACCAGCATTGGGTTACTTGGACATTCATCAGTGGTGTAAGGAAAACCTGCATGGAGTGGAGAGTCAGTTGAATTCCACATTCGCAGTGAATGAATGGAACATTCTGTAGAGGAGATTCCAATGATTTCTGAAGCCTGTGTTGTGTGGACAGGAAAATGAAGAGCTGACCAGGCTTGAATCGATAGCCAAGTAAACAGCAGGGCTGCGAATATGAACAGGCCGCTGAAAACCAGCATTGGGTTACTTGGACATTCAACAGTGGTGTAATGAAAACCTGCGTGGAGTTGAGAGTCAGATGAATTCCAGATTCGCAGTGAATGAATGGAACATTCTGTAGTGGAGATAACAAAGATTTCTGAAGGCTGGTAGTGTGGTGGGACAATGAAGAGCTGAACAGGGTGGAGTGAATTGTCAATTAAACAGCACGGCTGCGAGTATGAACAGGCCTCTGAAAACCAGCATTGGCTTACTTGGACATTCACAAGTGGTGTAATGTTAACCAGGCGGGAGTGGAGAATCAGATAAACTCCAGACTCGCAGTGAATGAATGGAACATTCTGTAGTGGAGATTGCAATGATTTCTGAAATCTGGATTGTGGGGACACGAAAATGAAGAGCTGACCAGTGTTGAGTGGATAGCCTGTAAAAAGCCTCGGCTTCGAATGTGAACAGACCACTGAAAACCAGTATTGCATTACTTCGACTTTCAGCAGTGGTGTAACGAAAGCCTGCGTGGAGTGCAGATTCAGATGAATTCCAGATTCCCAGTGAATGAATGGAACATCCTGTAGTGGAGATTACAATGATTTCTGAAGGCTGGGTTGTGTGCACAGGAAAATGAGGAGCAAAACAGGTTGAGTGGATAGCCAATTGAACAGCACGACTGCGAACATGAACAGGCCTCTGAAAACCAGCATTGTTTTACTTGGACATTCACAAGTGGTGTCAGATAAATCTGCAGGTAGTGGAGATTCAGTTGAATTCCAGATTCGCAGTGAATGAATGGAACATTCTGTACTGGAGATTGCAATGATTTCTCAAGTCTGGATTGTTTGGACATGAAAATGAAGAGCTGACCACAGTTGTGTGGATACCCAGTAAAAAGCAGGGCTTAGAGTGTGAACAGACCGCTGAAAACCAGCATTGTGTTACTTGGACATTCATAAGTGGTGTAATGAAAGCCTACCTGGAGTGCAGATTCAGATGAATTCCAGATTGGCAGTGAATGAATGGAACATTCTGTACTGGCGATTCCAATGATTTCTGAAGTCTGATATTGTGGAAAAGAAAATGAAAGGCTGACCAGGTTTGAGTGGATAGACAATTGAACAGCACACTGCGAGTGTGAAAAGGCGGCTGAAAACCAGCATTGGATTACTTGGTCATTCACCAGTGCTGTAATGAAAACCTGCCTGGAGCGGAGAGTCAGATGAATTGCAGAATCGCAGTGAATGAATGGAACAGTCTGTAGTGGAGAGCCCAATGATTTCTGAAGGCTGGTTTGTGTGGAGAGGAAAATGAAGAGCTGACCAATATTGAGTGGATAGCCCATTGAACAGCACTTCTGCGAGTTGAACATGCCTCTGAAAACCAGTATTGAGTTACTTGGACATTCACCAGTGGCGTAACGATAACCTGCCAGGAGTGGAGGTTCAGAGGAATTCCAGATTCGCAGTGAATGAATGGAACATTCTCTAGTGGTGATTCCAATGATTTCTGAAGGCTGGGTTTTGTGGACACGAAAATGTAGAGCTGAACAGGGTGGAGTGGATAGCCAAATGAACAGCACGTCTCTTAGTATGAACAGGCCACTGAAAACCAGCATTGGCTTACTTGGACATTCACAAGTGGTGTAACGATAACCCGCCGGGAGTTGAGAGTCAGATGAATTTAAGATTCGCAGTGAATGAACGGAACATTCTGTGGAGGAGATACCAATTATTTCTGAAGGTTGGGTTATGAGGACAGGAAAATGTAGAGCTGAATAGGGTTGGGTGGATAGCAAATTGAACAGCACGGCTGAGTGTGTTAGCAGGCGGCTTAAAACCAGCATTGTCTTCCTTGGACATTTACCAGTGGTGTCACGAAAACCTTCCAGGAGTGGAGACTCTGATGAATTCCAGATTCGCGTGATTGAATGGAACATTCTGTAGTGGTGATTGCCAACATTTAGGAATCTGGATAGTCTGGACAGGATATTGAAGAGCTGACCGATATTGAGTGGATAGCCAATGAACAGCACGGTTTCGAGTGTGAACAGACCACTAAGAAGCAGCATTGCATTACTTGGACATTCATCAGTGGTGTAACGAAAGCCTTCCTGGAATGCAGATTCAGAGTATTTCCAGATTCACAGTGAATGAATGGAAATTTCTGTAGTAGAGATTCCAATGATTTCTGAACGCTGGGTTGTGTGGACAGGAAAATGAAGAGCTGACTAGGTTTGACTGGATTGCCAATTGAACAGCAAGGCTGTGAGTGTGAACAGCCGCTGAAAACCAGCATTGGATTACCTGGTCATTCACCAGTGTTGTTAGGAAAATCTGCCTGGTGTGGAGAGTCAGAGGAATTCCAGATTCGCAGGGAACGAATGGAACATTCTGAAGTGGAGATAAGAATGATTTCTGAAGGCTCGGTGTGTGGAAGGAAAATCAAGAGCTAACCAGCGTTCACTGGATAGCCAATTGAACAGCACGGCTGCGAGTGTTAACACGCAGCTGAAACCAGCCTTGGGTTGCTTGGACATTCACCAGTGGTGAAACGAAAACCTGCTGGGAGTGGAGAACAAGATGAATTCAAGATTCGCCTGAATGAATGAAACATTCTGTAGTGTAGATTGCAATGGTTTCTGAGGTTTGTATTGTCTGAACTGGAAAAAGAAGAACTCACCAGTGTTGAGTCGCTAGACCGTGAACAGCACGGGTTCGAGTGTGAATAGACCGCTGAAAACCATCATTGCGTTACTTGAACATTCAGCAGTGGTGCAATGAAAACCTGCCGGGAGTGGAGATTCAGATGAATTCCAGATTCGCAGTGAATGAATGGAACATTCTCTAGTGGTGATTCCAATGATTTCTGAAGGCTGGGTTTTGTGGACACGAAAATGTAGAGCTGAACAGGGTGGAATGGATAGCCAAATGAACAGCACGTCTCGTAGTAAGAACAGGCCACTGAAAACCAGCTTTGGCTTAATTGGACATTCACAAGTGGTGTAACGAAAACCTGACGGGAGTTGAGAATTAGATGAATTTCAGATTTGCCGTCAATGAATGGAACATTCTGTGGAGGAGATACCAATTGTTTCTGAAGTTTGGGTTATGTGGACAGGAAAATGGAGCTGAAGAGGGTTGAGTGGATAGCAAATTGAACAGCACGGCTGAGAGTATGAGCAGGCCACTTAAAACCAGCATTGGCTTACTTGGATATTTACCAGTGGTGTCACGAAAACCTGCCGGGAGTGGAGATTCAGATGAATTCCAGATTCGCTGTGAATGAATGGAACATTCTGTAGTGGAGATAACAATGATTTCTCCAGTCTCTGTGGTGTGGACAGGAAAATGTAGAGCTGGCCAGGGTTGAGTGGATAGCCAATTGAACAGCACCACTGCGCTTGTGAAGAAAACACTTAAAACATTGGGTTACTTGGACATTCAACAGTGGTGTAACGAAAACCTGCCGGGAGTGGAGGTTCAGAGGAATTCCAGATTCGCAGTGAATGAATGGAACATTCTCTAGTGGAGATTCCAACGATTTCTGAAGGCTGGGTCGTGTGGAAGGAAAATCAAGAACTAATCAGGATTTAGTGGAAAGCCAATTGTATAGCATGGCTGCGAGTGTGAACATGCAGCTGAAAACCAGCATTGGGTTACTTGGACATTCAACAGTGGTGTAATGAAAACCTGCGTGGAGTTGAGAGTCAGATGAATTCCAGATTCGCAGTGAATGAATGGAACATTCTGTAGTGGAGATAACAAAGATTTCTGAAGGCTGGTAGTGTGGTGGGACAATGAAGAGCTGAACAGGGTGGAGTGAATTGTCAATTAAACAGCACGGCTGCGAGTATGAACAGGCCTCTGAAAACCAGCATTGGCTTACTTGGACATTCACAAGTGGTGTAATGTTAACCAGGCGGGAGTGGAGAATCAGATAAACTCCAGACTCGCAGTGAATGAATGGAACATTCTGTAGTGGAGATTGCAATGATTTCTGAAATCTGGATTGTGGGGACACGAAAATGAAGAGCTGACCAGTGTTGAGTGGATAGCCTGTAAAAAGCCTCGGCTTCGAATGTGAACAGACCACTGAAAACCAGTATTGCATTACTTCGACTTTCAGCAGTGGTGTAACGAAAGCCTGCGTGGAGTGCAGATTCAGATGAATTCCAGATTCCCAGTGAATGAATGGAACATCCTGTAGTGGAGATTACAATGATTTCTGAAGGCTGGGTTGTGTGCACAGGAAAATGAGGAGCAAAACAGGTTGAGTGGATAGCCAATTGAACAGCACGACTGCGAACATGAACAGGCCTCTGAAAACCAGCATTGTTTTACTTGGACATTCACAAGTGGTGTCAGATAAATCTGCAGGTAGTGGAGATTCAGTTGAATTCCAGATTCGCAGTGAATGAATGGAACATTCTGTACTGGAGATTGCAATGATTTCTCAAGTCTGGATTGTTTGGACATGAAAATGAAGAGCTGACCACAGTTGTGTGGATACCCAGTAAAAAGCAGGGCTTAGAGTGTGAACAGACCGCTGAAAACCAGCATTGTGTTACTTGGACATTCATAAGTGGTGTAATGAAAGCCTACCTGGAGTGCAGATTCAGATGAATTCCAGATTGGCAGTGAATGAATGGAACATTCTGTACTGGCGATTCCAATGATTTCTGAAGTCTGATATTGTGGAAAAGAAAATGAAAGGCTGACCAGGTTTGAGTGGATAGACAATTGAACAGCACACTGCGAGTGTGAAAAGGCGGCTGAAAACCAGCATTGGATTACTTGGTCATTCACCAGTGCTGTAATGAAAACCTGCCTGGAGCGGAGAGTCAGATGAATTGCAGAATCGCAGTGAATGAATGGAACAGTCTGTAGTGGAGAGCCCAATGATTTCTGAAGGCTGGTTTGTGTGGAGAGGAAAATGAAGAGCTGACCAATATTGAGTGGATAGCCCATTGAACAGCACTTCTGCGAGTTGAACATGCCTCTGAAAACCAGTATTGAGTTACTTGGACATTCACCAGTGGCGTAACGATAACCTGCCAGGAGTGGAGGTTCAGAGGAATTCCAGATTCGCAGTGAATGAATGGAACATTCTCTAGTGGTGATTCCAATGATTTCTGAAGGCTGGGTTTTGTGGACACGAAAATGTAGAGCTGAACAGGGTGGAGTGGATAGCCAAATGAACAGCACGTCTCTTAGTATGAACAGGCCACTGAAAACCAGCATTGGCTTACTTGGACATTCACAAGTGGTGTAACGATAACCCGCCGGGAGTTGAGAGTCAGATGAATTTAAGATTCGCAGTGAATGAACGGAACATTCTGTGGAGGAGATACCAATTATTTCTGAAGGTTGGGTTATGAGGACAGGAAAATGTAGAGCTGAATAGGGTTGGGTGGATAGCAAATTGAACAGCACGGCTGAGTGTGTTAGCAGGCGGCTTAAAACCAGCATTGTCTTCCTTGGACATTTACCAGTGGTGTCACGAAAACCTTCCAGGAGTGGAGACTCTGATGAATTCCAGATTCGCGTGATTGAATGGAACATTCTGTAGTGGTGATTGCCAACATTTAGGAATCTGGATAGTCTGGACAGGATATTGAAGAGCTGACCGATATTGAGTGGATAGCCAATGAACAGCACGGTTTCGAGTGTGAACAGACCACTAAGAAGCAGCATTGCATTACTTGGACATTCATCAGTGGTGTAACGAAAGCCTTCCTGGAATGCAGATTCAGAGTATTTCCAGATTCACAGTGAATGAATGGAAATTTCTGTAGTAGAGATTCCAATGATTTCTGAACGCTGGGTTGTGTGGACAGGAAAATGAAGAGCTGACTAGGTTTGACTGGATTGCCAATTGAACAGCAAGGCTGTGAGTGTGAACAGCCGCTGAAAACCAGCATTGGATTACCTGGTCATTCACCAGTGTTGTTAGGAAAATCTGCCTGGTGTGGAGAGTCAGAGGAATTCCAGATTCGCAGGGAACGAATGGAACATTCTGAAGTGGAGATAAGAATGATTTCTGAAGGCTCGGTGTGTGGAAGGAAAATCAAGAGCTAACCAGCGTTCACTGGATAGCCAATTGAACAGCACGGCTGCGAGTGTTAACACGCAGCTGAAACCAGCCTTGGGTTGCTTGGACATTCACCAGTGGTGAAACGAAAACCTGCTGGGAGTGGAGAACAAGATGAATTCAAGATTCGCCTGAATGAATGAAACATTCTGTAGTGTAGATTGCGATGGTTTCTGAGGTTTGTATTGTCTGAACTGGAAAAAGAAGAACTCACCAGTGTTGAGTCGCTAGACCGTGAACAGCACGGGTTCGAGTGTGAATAGACCGCTGAAAACCATCATTGCGTTACTTGAACATTCAGCAGTGGTGCAATGAAAACCTGCCGGGAGTGGAGATTCAGATGAATTCCAGATTCGCAGTGAATGAATGGAACATTCTCTAGTGGTGATTCCAATGATTTCTGAAGGCTGGGTTTTGTGGACACGAAAATGTAGAGCTGAACAGGGTGGAATGGATAGCCAAATGAACAGCACGTCTCGTAGTAAGAACAGGCCACTGAAAACCAGCTTTGGCTTAATTGGACATTCACAAGTGGTGTAACGAAAACCTGACGGGAGTTGAGAATTAGATGAATTTCAGATTTGCCGTCAATGAATGGAACATTCTGTGGAGGAGATACCAATTGTTTCTGAAGTTTGGGTTATGTGGACAGGAAAATGGAGCTGAAGAGGGTTGAGTGGATAGCAAATTGAACAGCACGGCTGAGAGTATGAGCAGGCCACTTAAAACCAGCATTGGCTTACTTGGATATTTACCAGTGGTGTCACGAAAACCTGCCGGGAGTGGAGATTCAGATGAATTCCAGATTCGCTGTGAATGAATGGAACATTCTGTAGTGGAGATAACAATGATTTCTCCAGTCTCTGTGGTGTGGACAGGAAAATGTAGAGCTGGCCAGGGTTGAGTGGATAGCCAATTGAACAGCACCACTGCGCTTGTGAAGAAAACACTTAAAACATTGGGTTACTTGGACATTCAACAGTGGTGTAACGAAAACCTGCCGGGAGTGGAGGTTCAGAGGAATTCCAGATTCGCAGTGAATGAATGGAACATTCTCTAGTGGAGATTCCAACGATTTCTGAAGGCTGGGTCGTGTGGAAGGAAAATCAAGAACTAATCAGGATTTAGTGGAAAGCCAATTGTATAGCATGGCTGCGAGTGTGAACATGCAGCTGAAAACCAGCATTGGGTTACTTGGACATTCATCAGTGGTGTAAGGAAAACCTGCATGGAGTGGAGAGTCAGTTGAATTCCACATTCGCAGTGAATGAATGGAACATTCTGTAGAGGAGATTCCAATGATTTCTGAAGCCTGTGTTGTGTGGACAGGAAAATGAAGAGCTGACCAGGCTTGAATCGATAGCCAAGTAAACAGCAGGGCTGCGAATATGAACAGGCCGCTGAAAACCAGCATTGGGTTACTTGGACATTCAACAGTGGTGTAATGAAAACCTGCGTGGAGTTGAGAGTCAGATGAATTCCAGATTCGCAGTGAATGAATGGAACATTCTGTAGTGGAGATAACAAAGATTTCTGAAGGCTGGTAGTGTGGTGGGACAATGAAGAGCTGAACAGGGTGGAGTGAATTGTCAATTAAACAGCACGGCTGCGAGTATGAACAGGCCTCTGAAAACCAGCATTGGCTTACTTGGACATTCACAAGTGGTGTAATGTTAACCAGGCGGGAGTGGAGAATCAGATAAACTCCAGACTCGCAGTGAATGAATGGAACATTCTGTAGTGGAGATTGCAATGATTTCTGAAATCTGGATTGTGGGGACACGAAAATGAAGAGCTGACCAGTGTTGAGTGGATAGCCTGTAAAAAGCCTCGGCTTCGAATGTGAACAGACCACTGAAAACCAGTATTGCATTACTTCGACTTTCAGCAGTGGTGTAACGAAAGCCTGCGTGGAGTGCAGATTCAGATGAATTCCAGATTCCCAGTGAATGAATGGAACATCCTGTAGTGGAGATTACAATGATTTCTGAAGGCTGGGTTGTGTGCACAGGAAAATGAGGAGCAAAACAGGTTGAGTGGATAGCCAATTGAACAGCACGACTGCGAACATGAACAGGCCTCTGAAAACCAGCATTGTTTTACTTGGACATTCACAAGTGGTGTCAGATAAATCTGCAGGTAGTGGAGATTCAGTTGAATTCCAGATTCGCAGTGAATGAATGGAACATTCTGTACTGGAGATTGCAATGATTTCTCAAGTCTGGATTGTTTGGACATGAAAATGAAGAGCTGACCACAGTTGTGTGGATACCCAGTAAAAAGCAGGGCTTAGAGTGTGAACAGACCGCTGAAAACCAGCATTGTGTTACTTGGACATTCATAAGTGGTGTAATGAAAGCCTACCTGGAGTGCAGATTCAGATGAATTCCAGATTGGCAGTGAATGAATGGAACATTCTGTACTGGCGATTCCAATGATTTCTGAAGTCTGATATTGTGGAAAAGAAAATGAAAGGCTGACCAGGTTTGAGTGGATAGACAATTGAACAGCACACTGCGAGTGTGAAAAGGCGGCTGAAAACCAGCATTGGATTACTTGGTCATTCACCAGTGCTGTAATGAAAACCTGCCTGGAGCGGAGAGTCAGATGAATTGCAGAATCGCAGTGAATGAATGGAACAGTCTGTAGTGGAGAGCCCAATGATTTCTGAAGGCTGGTTTGTGTGGAGAGGAAAATGAAGAGCTGACCAATATTGAGTGGATAGCCCATTGAACAGCACTTCTGCGAGTTGAACATGCCTCTGAAAACCAGTATTGAGTTACTTGGACATTCACCAGTGGCGTAACGATAACCTGCCAGGAGTGGAGGTTCAGAGGAATTCCAGATTCGCAGTGAATGAATGGAACATTCTCTAGTGGTGATTCCAATGATTTCTGAAGGCTGGGTTTTGTGGACACGAAAATGTAGAGCTGAACAGGGTGGAGTGGATAGCCAAATGAACAGCACGTCTCTTAGTATGAACAGGCCACTGAAAACCAGCATTGGCTTACTTGGACATTCACAAGTGGTGTAACGATAACCCGCCGGGAGTTGAGAGTCAGATGAATTTAAGATTCGCAGTGAATGAACGGAACATTCTGTGGAGGAGATACCAATTATTTCTGAAGGTTGGGTTATGAGGACAGGAAAATGTAGAGCTGAATAGGGTTGGGTGGATAGCAAATTGAACAGCACGGCTGAGTGTGTTAGCAGGCGGCTTAAAACCAGCATTGTCTTCCTTGGACATTTACCAGTGGTGTCACGAAAACCTTCCAGGAGTGGAGACTCTGATGAATTCCAGATTCGCGTGATTGAATGGAACATTCTGTAGTGGTGATTGCCAACATTTAGGAATCTGGATAGTCTGGACAGGATATTGAAGAGCTGACCGATATTGAGTGGATAGCCAATGAACAGCACGGTTTCGAGTGTGAACAGACCACTAAGAAGCAGCATTGCATTACTTGGACATTCATCAGTGGTGTAACGAAAGCCTTCCTGGAATGCAGATTCAGAGTATTTCCAGATTCACAGTGAATGAATGGAAATTTCTGTAGTAGAGATTCCAATGATTTCTGAACGCTGGGTTGTGTGGACAGGAAAATGAAGAGCTGACTAGGTTTGACTGGATTGCCAATTGAACAGCAAGGCTGTGAGTGTGAACAGCCGCTGAAAACCAGCATTGGATTACCTGGTCATTCACCAGTGTTGTTAGGAAAATCTGCCTGGTGTGGAGAGTCAGAGGAATTCCAGATTCGCAGGGAACGAATGGAACATTCTGAAGTGGAGATAAGAATGATTTCTGAAGGCTCGGTGTGTGGAAGGAAAATCCAGAGCTAACCAGCGTTCACTGGATAGCCAATTGAACAGCACGGCTGCGAGTGTTAACACGCAGCTGAAACCAGCCTTGGGTTGCTTGGACATTCACCAGTGGTGAAACGAAAACCTGCTGGGAGTGGAGAACAAGATGAATTCAAGATTCGCCTGAATGAATGAAACATTCTGTAGTGTAGATTGCGATGGTTTCTGAGGTTTGTATTGTCTGAACTGGAAAAAGAAGAACTCACCAGTGTTGAGTCGCTAGACCGTGAACAGCACGGGTTCGAGTGTGAATAGACCGCTGAAAACCATCATTGCGTTACTTGAACATTCAGCAGTGGTGCAATGAAAACCTGCCGGGAGTGGAGATTCAGATGAATTCCAGATTCGCAGTGAATGAATGGAACATTCTCTAGTGGTGATTCCAATGATTTCTGAAGGCTGGGTTTTGTGGACACGAAAATGTAGAGCTGAACAGGGTGGAATGGATAGCCAAATGAACAGCACGTCTCGTAGTAAGAACAGGCCACTGAAAACCAGCTTTGGCTTAATTGGACATTCACAAGTGGTGTAACGAAAACCTGACGGGAGTTGAGAATTAGATGAATTTCAGATTTGCCGTCAATGAATGGAACATTCTGTGGAGGAGATACCAATTGTTTCTGAAGTTTGGGTTATGTGGACAGGAAAATGGAGCTGAAGAGGGTTGAGTGGATAGCAAATTGAACAGCACGGCTGAGAGTATGAGCAGGCCACTTAAAACCAGCATTGGCTTACTTGGATATTTACCAGTGGTGTCACGAAAACCTGCCGGGAGTGGAGATTCAGATGAATTCCAGATTCGCTGTGAATGAATGGAACATTCTGTAGTGGAGATAACAATGATTTCTCCAGTCTCTGTGGTGTGGACAGGAAAATGTAGAGCTGGCCAGGGTTGAGTGGATAGCCAATTGAACAGCACCACTGCGCTTGTGAAGAAAACACTTAAAACATTGGGTTACTTGGACATTCAACAGTGGTGTAACGAAAACCTGCCGGGAGTGGAGGTTCAGAGGAATTCCAGATTCGCAGTGAATGAATGGAACATTCTCTAGTGGAGATTCCAACGATTTCTGAAGGCTGGGTCGTGTGGAAGGAAAATCAAGAACTAATCAGGATTTAGTGGAAAGCCAATTGTATAGCATGGCTGCGAGTGTGAACATGCAGCTGAAAACCAGCATTGGGTTACTTGGACATTCATCAGTGGTGTAAGGAAAACCTGCATGGAGTGGAGAGTCAGTTGAATTCCACATTCGCAGTGAATGAATGGAACATTCTGTAGAGGAGATTCCAATGATTTCTGAAGCCTGTGTTGTGTGGACAGGAAAATGAAGAGCTGACCAGGCTTGAATCGATAGCCAAGTAAACAGCAGGGCTGCGAATATGAACAGGCCGCTGAAAACCGGCATTGGGTTACTTGGACATTCAACAGTGGTGTAATGAAAACCTGCGTGGAGTTGAGAGTCAGATGAATTCCAGATTCGCAGTGAATGAATGGAACATTCTGTAGTGGAGATAACAAAGATTTCTGAAGGCTGGTAGTGTGGTGGGACAATGAAGAGCTGAACAGGGTGGAGTGAATTGTCAATTAAACAGCACGGCTGCGAGTATGAACAGGCCTCTGAAAACCAGCATTGGCTTACTTGGACATTCACAAGTGGTGTAATGTTAACCAGGCGGGAGTGGAGAATCAGATAAACTCCAGACTCGCAGTGAATGAATGGAACATTCTGTAGTGGAGATTGCAATGATTTCTGAAATCTGGATTGTGGGGACACGAAAATGAAGAGCTGACCAGTGTTGAGTGGATAGCCTGTAAAAAGCCTCGGCTTCGAATGTGAACAGACCACTGAAAACCAGTATTGCATTACTTCGACTTTCAGCAGTGGTGTAACGAAAGCCTGCGTGGAGTGCAGATTCAGATGAATTCCAGATTCCCAGTGAATGAATGGAACATCCTGTAGTGGAGATTACAATGATTTCTGAAGGCTGGGTTGTGTGCACAGGAAAATGAGGAGCAAAACAGGTTGAGTGGATAGCCAATTGAACAGCACGACTGCGAACATGAACAGGCCTCTGAAAACCAGCATTGTTTTACTTGGACATTCACAAGTGGTGTCAGATAAATCTGCAGGTAGTGGAGATTCAGTTGAATTCCAGATTCGCAGTGAATGAATGGAACATTCTGTACTGGAGATTGCAATGATTTCTCAAGTCTGGATTGTTTGGACATGAAAATGAAGAGCTGACCACAGTTGTGTGGATACCCAGTAAAAAGCAGGGCTTAGAGTGTGAACAGACCGCTGAAAACCAGCATTGTGTTACTTGGACATTCATAAGTGGTGTAATGAAAGCCTACCTGGAGTGCAGATTCAGATGAATTCCAGATTGGCAGTGAATGAATGGAACATTCTGTACTGGCGATTCCAATGATTTCTGAAGTCTGATATTGTGGAAAAGAAAATGAAAGGCTGACCAGGTTTGAGTGGATAGACAATTGAACAGCACACTGCGAGTGTGAAAAGGCGGCTGAAAACCAGCATTGGATTACTTGGTCATTCACCAGTGCTGTAATGAAAACCTGCCTGGAGCGGAGAGTCAGATGAATTGCAGAATCGCAGTGAATGAATGGAACAGTCTGTAGTGGAGAGCCCAATGATTTCTGAAGGCTGGTTTGTGTGGAGAGGAAAATGAAGAGCTGACCAATATTGAGTGGATAGCCCATTGAACAGCACTTCTGCGAGTTGAACATGCCTCTGAAAACCAGTATTGAGTTACTTGGACATTCACCAGTGGCGTAACGAAAACCTGCCAGGAGTGGAGGTTCAGAGGAATTCCAGATTCGCAGTGAATGAATGGAACATTCTCTAGTGGTGATTCCAATGATTTCTGAAGGCTGGGTTTTGTGGACACGAAAATGTAGAGCTGAACAGGGTGGAGTGGATAGCCAAATGAACAGCACGTCTCTTAGTATGAACAGGCCACTGAAAACCAGCATTGGCTTACTTGGACATTCACAAGTGGTGTAACGATAACCCGCCGGGAGTTGAGAGTCAGATGAATTTAAGATTCGCAGTGAATGAACGGAACATTCTGTGGAGGAGATACCAATTATTTCTGAAGGTTGGGTTATGAGGACAGGAAAATGTAGAGCTGAATAGGGTTGGGTGGATAGCAAATTGAACAGCACGGCTGAGTGTGTTAGCAGGCGGCTTAAAACCAGCATTGTCTTCCTTGGACATTTACCAGTGGTGTCACGAAAACCTTCCAGGAGTGGAGACTCTGATGAATTCCAGATTCGCGTGATTGAATGGAACATTCTGTAGTGGTGATTGCCAACATTTAGGAATCTGGATAGTCTGGACAGGATATTGAAGAGCTGACCGATATTGAGTGGATAGCCAATGAACAGCACGGTTTCGAGTGTGAACAGACCACTAAGAAGCAGCATTGCATTACTTGGACATTCATCAGTGGTGTAACGAAAGCCTTCCTGGAATGCAGATTCAGATTATTTCCAGATTCACAGTGAATGAATGGAAATTTCTGTAGTAGAGATTCCAATGATTTCTGAACGCTGGGTTGTGTGGACAGGAAAATGAAGAGCTGACTAGGTTTGACTGGATTGCCAATTGAACAGCAAGGCTGTGAGTGTGAACAGCCGCTGAAAACCAGCATTGGATTACCTGGTCATTCACCAGTGTTGTTAGGAAAATCTGCCTGGTGTGGAGAGTCAGAGGAATTCCAGATTCGCAGGGAACGAATGGAACATTCTGAAGTGGAGATAAGAATGATTTCTGAAGGCTCGGTGTGTGGAAGGAAAATCCAGAGCTAACCAGCGTTCACTGGATAGCCAATTGAACAGCACGGCTGCGAGTGTTAACACGCAGCTGAAACCAGCCTTGGGTTGCTTGGACATTCACCAGTGGTGAAACGAAAACCTGCTGGGAGTGGAGAACAAGATGAATTCAAGATTCGCCTGAATGAATGAAACATTCTGTAGTGTAGATTGCAATGGTTTCTGAGGTTTGTATTGTCTGAACTGGAAAAAGAAGAACTCACCAGTGTTGAGTCGCTAGACCGTGAACAGCACGGGTTCGAGTGTGAATAGACCGCTGAAAACCATCATTGCGTTACTTGAACATTCAGCAGTGGTGCAATGAAAACCTGCCGGGAGTGGAGATTCAGATGAATTCCAGATTCGCAGTGAATGAATGGAACATTCTCTAGTGGTGATTCCAATGATTTCTGAAGGCTGGGTTTTGTGGACACGAAAATGTAGAGCTGAACAGGGTGGAATGGATAGCCAAATGAACAGCACGTCTCGTAGTAAGAACAGGCCACTGAAAACCAGCTTTGGCTTAATTGGACATTCACAAGTGGTGTAACGAAAACCTGACGGGAGTTGAGAATTAGATGAATTTCAGATTTGCCGTCAATGAATGGAACATTCTGTGGAGGAGATACCAATTGTTTCTGAAGTTTGGGTTATGTGGACAGGAAAATGGAGCTGAAGAGGGTTGAGTGGATAGCAAATTGAACAGCACGGCTGAGAGTATGAGCAGGCCACTTAAAACCAGCATTGGCTTACTTGGATATTTACCAGTGGTGTCACGAAAACCTGCCGGGAGTGGAGATTCAGATGAATTCCAGATTCGCTGTGAATGAATGGAACATTCTGTAGTGGAGATAACAATGATTTCTCCAGTCTCTGTGGTGTGGACAGGAAAATGTAGAGCTGGCCAGGGTTGAGTGGATAGCCAATTGAACAGCACCACTGCGCTTGTGAAGAAAACACTTAAAACATTGGGTTACTTGGACATTCAACAGTGGTGTAACGAAAACCTGCCGGGAGTGGAGGTTCAGAGGAATTCCAGATTCGCAGTGAATGAATGGAACATTCTCTAGTGGAGATTCCAACGATTTCTGAAGGCTGGGTCGTGTGGAAGGAAAATCAAGAACTAATCAGGATTTAGTGGAAAGCCAATTGTATAGCATGGCTGCGAGTGTGAACATGCAGCTGAAAACCAGCATTGGGTTACTTGGACATTCATCAGTGGTGTAAGGAAAACCTGCATGGAGTGGAGAGTCAGTTGAATTCCACATTCGCAGTGAATGAATGGAACATTCTGTAGAGGAGATTCCAATGATTTCTGAAGCCTGTGTTGTGTGGACAGGAAAATGAAGAGCTGACCAGGCTTGAATCGATAGCCAAGTAAACAGCAGGGCTGCGAATATGAACAGGCCGCTGAAAACCAGCATTGGGTTACTTGGACATTCAACAGTGGTGTAATGAAAACCTGCGTGGAGTTGAGAGTCAGATGAATTCCAGATTCGCAGTGAATGAATGGAACATTCTGTAGTGGAGATAACAAAGATTTCTGAAGGCTGGTAGTGTGGTGGGACAATGAAGAGCTGAACAGGGTGGAGTGAATTGTCAATTAAACAGCACGGCTGCGAGTATGAACAGGCCTCTGAAAACCAGCATTGGCTTACTTGGACATTCACAAGTGGTGTAATGTTAACCAGGCGGGAGTGGAGAATCAGATAAACTCCAGACTCGCAGTGAATGAATGGAACATTCTGTAGTGGAGATTGCAATGATTTCTGAAATCTGGATTGTGGGGACACGAAAATGAAGAGCTGACCAGTGTTGAGTGGATAGCCTGTAAAAAGCCTCGGCTTCGAATGTGAACAGACCACTGAAAACCAGTATTGCATTACTTCGACTTTCAGCAGTGGTGTAACGAAAGCCTGCGTGGAGTGCAGATTCAGATGAATTCCAGATTCCCAGTGAATGAATGGAACATCCTGTAGTGGAGATTACAATGATTTCTGAAGGCTGGGTTGTGTGCACAGGAAAATGAGGAGCAAAACAGGTTGAGTGGATAGCCAATTGAACAGCACGACTGCGAACATGAACAGGCCTCTGAAAACCAGCATTGTTTTACTTGGACATTCACAAGTGGTGTCAGATAAATCTGCAGGTAGTGGAGATTCAGTTGAATTCCAGATTCGCAGTGAATGAATGGAACATTCTGTACTGGAGATTGCAATGATTTCTCAAGTCTGGATTGTTTGGACATGAAAATGAAGAGCTGACCACAGTTGTGTGGATACCCAGTAAAAAGCAGGGCTTAGAGTGTGAACAGACCGCTGAAAACCAGCATTGTGTTACTTGGACATTCATAAGTGGTGTAATGAAAGCCTACCTGGAGTGCAGATTCAGATGAATTCCAGATTGGCAGTGAATGAATGGAACATTCTGTACTGGCGATTCCAATGATTTCTGAAGTCTGATATTGTGGAAAAGAAAATGAAAGGCTGACCAGGTTTGAGTGGATAGACAATTGAACAGCACACTGCGAGTGTGAAAAGGCGGCTGAAAACCAGCATTGGATTACTTGGTCATTCACCAGTGCTGTAATGAAAACCTGCCTGGAGCGGAGAGTCAGATGAATTGCAGAATCGCAGTGAATGAATGGAACAGTCTGTAGTGGAGAGCCCAATGATTTCTGAAGGCTGGTTTGTGTGGAGAGGAAAATGAAGAGCTGACCAATATTGAGTGGATAGCCCATTGAACAGCACTTCTGCGAGTTGAACATGCCTCTGAAAACCAGTATTGAGTTACTTGGACATTCACCAGTGGCGTAACGAAAACCTGCCAGGAGTGGAGGTTCAGAGGAATTCCAGATTCGCAGTGAATGAATGGAACATTCTCTAGTGGTGATTCCAATGATTTCTGAAGGCTGGGTTTTGTGGACACGAAAATGTAGAGCTGAACAGGGTGGAGTGGATAGCCAAATGAACAGCACGTCTCTTAGTATGAACAGGCCACTGAAAACCAGCATTGGCTTACTTGGACATTCACAAGTGGTGTAACGATAACCCGCCGGGAGTTGAGAGTCAGATGAATTTAAGATTCGCAGTGAATGAACGGAACATTCTGTGGAGGAGATACCAATTATTTCTGAAGGTTGGGTTATGAGGACAGGAAAATGTAGAGCTGAATAGGGTTGGGTGGATAGCAAATTGAACAGCACGGCTGAGTGTGTTAGCAGGCGGCTTAAAATCAGCATTGTCTTCCTTGGCCATTTACCAGTGGTGTCACGAAAACCTTCCAGGAGTGGAGACTCTGATGAATTCCAGATTCGCGTGATTGAATGGAACATTCTGTAGTGGTGATTGCCAACATTTAGGAATCTGGATAGTCTGGACAGGATATTGAAGAGCTGACCGATATTGAGTGGATAGCCAATGAACAGCACGGTTTCGAGTGTGAACAGACCACTAAGAAGCAGCATTGCATTACTTGGACATTCATCAGTGGTGTAACGAAAGCCTTCCTGGAATGCAGATTCAGAGTATTTCCAGATTCACAGTGAATGAATGGAAATTTCTGTAGTAGAGATTCCAATGATTTCTGAACGCTGGGTTGTGTGGACAGGAAAATGAAGAGCTGACTAGGTTTGACTGGATTGCCAATTGAACAGCAAGGCTGTGAGTGTGAACAGCCGCTGAAAACCAGCATTGGATTACCTGGTCATTCACCAGTGTTGTTAGGAAAATCTGCCTGGTGTGGAGAGTCAGAGGAATTCCAGATTCGCAGGGAACGAATGGAACATTCTGAAGTGGAGATAAGAATGATTTCTGAAGGCTCGGTGTGTGGAAGGAAAATCAAGAGCTAACCAGCGTTCACTGGATAGCCAATTGAACAGCACGGCTGCGAGTGTTAACACGCAGCTGAAACCAGCCTTGGGTTGCTTGGACATTCACCAGTGGTGAAACGAAAACCTGCTGGGAGTGGAGAACAAGATGAATTCAAGATTCGCGTGAATGAATGAAACATTCTGTAGTGTAGATTGCAATGGTTTCTGAGGTTTGTATTGTCTGAACTGGAAAAAGAAGAACTCACCAGTGTTGAGTCGCTAGACCGTGAACAGCACGGGTTCGAGTGTGAATAGACCGCTGAAAACCATCATTGCGTTACTTGAACATTCAGCAGTGGTGCAATGAAAACCTGCCGGGAGTGGAGATTCAGATGAATTCCAGATTCGCAGTGAATGAATGGAACATTCTCTAGTGGTGATTCCAATGATTTCTGAAGGCTGGGTTTTGTGGACACGAAAATGTAGAGCTGAACAGGGTGGAATGGATAGCCAAATGAACAGCACGTCTCGTAGTAAGAACAGGCCACTGAAAACCAGCTTTGGCTTAATTGGACATTCACAAGTGGTGTAACGAAAACCTGACGGGAGTTGAGAATTAGATGAATTTCAGATTTGCCGTCAATGAATGGAACATTCTGTGGAGGAGATACCAATTGTTTCTGAAGTTTGGGTTATGTGGACAGGAAAATGGAGCTGAAGAGGGTTGAGTGGATAGCAAATTGAACAGCACGGCTGAGAGTATGAGCAGGCCACTTAAAACCAGCATTGGCTTACTTGGATATTTACCAGTGGTGTCACGAAAACCTGCCGGGAGTGGAGATTCAGATGAATTCCAGATTCGCTGTGAATGAATGGAACATTCTGTAGTGGAGATAACAATGATTTCTCCAGTCTCTGTGGTGTGGACAGGAAAATGTAGAGCTGGCCAGGGTTGAGTGGATAGCCAATTGAACAGCACCACTGCGCTTGTGAAGAAAACACTTAAAACATTGGGTTACTTGGACATTCAACAGTGGTGTAACGAAAACCTGCCGGGAGTGGAGGTTCAGAGGAATTCCAGATTCGCAGTGAATGAATGGAACATTCTCTAGTGGAGATTCCAACGATTTCTGAAGGCTGGGTCGTGTGGAAGGAAAATCAAGAACTAATCAGGATTTAGTGGAAAGCCAATTGTATAGCATGGCTGCGAGTGTGAACATGCAGCTGAAAACCAGCATTGGGTTACTTGGACATTCATCAGTGGTGTAAGGAAAACCTGCATGGAGTGGAGAGTCAGTTGAATTCCACATTCGCAGTGAATGAATGGAACATTCTGTAGAGGAGATTCCAATGATTTCTGAAGCCTGTGTTGTGTGGACAGGAAAATGAAGAGCTGACCAGGCTTGAATCGATAGCCAAGTAAACAGCAGGGCTGCGAATATGAACAGGCCGCTGAAAACCAGCATTGGGTTACTTGGACATTCAACAGTGGTGTAATGAAAACCTGCGTGGAGTTGAGAGTCAGATGAATTCCAGATTCGCAGTGAATGAATGGAACATTCTGTAGTGGAGATAACAAAGATTTCTGAAGGCTGGTAGTGTGGTGGGACAATGAAGAGCTGAACAGGGTGGAGTGAATTGTCAATTAAACAGCACGGCTGCGAGTATGAACAGGCCTCTGAAAACCAGCATTGGCTTACTTGGACATTCACAAGTGGTGTAATGTTAACCAGGCGGGAGTGGAGAATCAGATAAACTCCAGACTCGCAGTGAATGAATGGAACATTCTGTAGTGGAGATTGCAATGATTTCTGAAATCTGGATTGTGGGGACACGAAAATGAAGAGCTGACCAGTGTTGAGTGGATAGCCTGTAAAAAGCCTCGGCTTCGAATGTGAACAGACCACTGAAAACCAGTATTGCATTACTTCGACTTTCAGCAGTGGTGTAACGAAAGCCTGCGTGGAGTGCAGATTCAGATGAATTCCAGATTCCCAGTGAATGAATGGAACATCCTGTAGTGGAGATTACAATGATTTCTGAAGGCTGGGTTGTGTGCACAGGAAAATGAGGAGCAAAACAGGTTGAGTGGATAGCCAATTGAACAGCACGACTGCGAACATGAACAGGCCTCTGAAAACCAGCATTGTTTTACTTGGACATTCACAAGTGGTGTAAGATAAATCTGCAGGTAGTGGAGATTCAGTTGAATTCCAGATTCGCAGTGAATGAATGGAACATTCTGTACTGGAGATTGCAATGATTTCTCAAGTCTGGATTGTTTGGACATGAAAATGAAGAGCTGACCACAGTTGTGTGGATACCCAGTAAAAAGCAGGGCTTAGAGTGTGAACAGACCGCTGAAAACCAGCATTGTGTTACTTGGACATTCATAAGTGGTGTAATGAAAGCCTACCTGGAGTGCAGATTCAGATGAATTCCAGATTGGCAGTGAATGAATGGAACATTCTGTACTGGCGATTCCAATGATTTCTGAAGTCTGATATTGTGGAAAAGAAAATGAAAGGCTGACCAGGTTTGAGTGGATAGACAATTGAACAGCACACTGCGAGTGTGAAAAGGCGGCTGAAAACCAGCATTGGATTACTTGGTCATTCACCAGTGCTGTAATGAAAACCTGCCTGGAGCGGAGAGTCAGATGAATTGCAGAATCGCAGTGAATGAATGGAACAGTCTGTAGTGGAGAGCCCAATGATTTCTGAAGGCTGGTTTGTGTGGAGAGGAAAATGAAGAGCTGACCAATATTGAGTGGATAGCCCATTGAACAGCACTTCTGCGAGTTGAACATGCCTCTGAAAACCAGTATTGAGTTACTTGGACATTCACCAGTGGCGTAACGAAAACCTGCCAGGAGTGGAGGTTCAGAGGAATTCCAGATTCGCAGTGAATGAATGGAACATTCTCTAGTGGTGATTCCAATGATTTCTGAAGGCTGGGTTTTGTGGACACGAAAATGTAGAGCTGAACAGGGTGGAGTGGATAGCCAAATGAACAGCACGTCTCTTAGTATGAACAGGCCACTGAAAACCAGCATTGGCTTACTTGGACATTCACAAGTGGTGTAACGATAACCCGCCGGGAGTTGAGAGTCAGATGAATTTAAGATTCGCAGTGAATGAACGGAACATTCTGTGGAGGAGATACCAATTATTTCTGAAGGTTGGGTTATGAGGACAGGAAAATGTAGAGCTGAATAGGGTTGGGTGGATAGCAAATTGAACAGCACGGCTGAGTGTGTTAGCAGGCGGCTTAAAACCAGCATTGTCTTCCTTGGACATTTACCAGTGGTGTCACGAAAACCTTCCAGGAGTGGAGACTCTGATGAATTCCAGATTCGCGTGATTGAATGGAACATTCTGTAGTGGTGATTGCCAACATTTAGGAATCTGGATAGTCTGGACAGGATATTGAAGAGCTGACCGATATTGAGTGGATAGCCAATGAACAGCACGGTTTCGAGTGTGAACAGACCACTAAGAAGCAGCATTGCATTACTTGGACATTCATCAGTGGTGTAACGAAAGCCTTCCTGGAATGCAGATTCAGAGTATTTCCAGATTCACAGTGAATGAATGGAAATTTCTGTAGTAGAGATTCCAATGATTTCTGAACGCTGGGTTGTGTGGACAGGAAAATGAAGAGCTGACTAGGTTTGACTGGATTGCCAATTGAACAGCAAGGCTGTGAGTGTGAACAGCCGCTGAAAACCAGCATTGGATTACCTGGTCATTCACCAGTGTTGTTAGGAAAATCTGCCTGGTGTGGAGAGTCAGAGGAATTCCAGATTCGCAGGGAACGAATGGAACATTCTGAAGTGGAGATAAGAATGATTTCTGAAGGCTCGGTGTGTGGAAGGAAAATCAAGAGCTAACCAGCGTTCACTGGATAGCCAATTGAACAGCACGGCTGCGAGTGTTAACACGCAGCTGAAACCAGCCTTGGGTTGCTTGGACATTCACCAGTGGTGAAACGAAAACCTGCTGGGAGTGGAGAACAAGATGAATTCAAGATTCGTCTGAATGAATGAAACATTCTGTAGTGTAGATTGCAATGGTTTCTGAGGTTTGTATTGTCTGAACTGGAAAAAGAAGAACTCACCAGTGTTGAGTCGCTAGACCGTGAACAGCACGGGTTCGAGTGTGAATAGACCGCTGAAAACCATCATTGCGTTACTTGAACATTCAGCAGTGGTGCAATGAAAACCTGCCGGGAGTGGAGATTCAGATGAATTCCAGATTCGCAGTGAATGAATGGAACATTCTCTAGTGGTGATTCCAATGATTTCTGAAGGCTGGGTTTTGTGGACACGAAAATGTAGAGCTGAACAGGGTGGAATGGATAGCCAAATGAACAGCACGTCTCGTAGTAAGAACAGGCCACTGAAAACCAGCTTTGGCTTAATTGGACATTCACAAGTGGTGTAACGAAAACCTGACGGGAGTTGAGAATTAGATGAATTTCAGATTTGCCGTCAATGAATGGAACATTCTGTGGAGGAGATACCAATTGTTTCTGAAGTTTGGGTTATGTGGACAGGAAAATGGAGCTGAAGAGGGTTGAGTGGATAGCAAATTGAACAGCACGGCTGAGAGTATGAGCAGGCCACTTAAAACCAGCATTGGCTTACTTGGATATTTACCAGTGGTGTCACGAAAACCTGCCGGGAGTGGAGATTCAGATGAATTCCAGATTCGCTGTGAATGAATGGAACATTCTGTAGTGGAGATAACAATGATTTCTCCAGTCTCTGTGGTGTGGACAGGAAAATGTAGAGCTGGCCAGGGTTGAGTGGATAGCCAATTGAACAGCACCACTGCGCTTGTGAAGAAAACACTTAAAACATTGGGTTACTTGGACATTCAACAGTGGTGTAACGAAAACCTGCCGGGAGTGGAGGTTCAGAGGAATTCCAGATTCGCAGTGAATGAATGGAACATTCTCTAGTGGAGATTCCAACGATTTCTGAAGGCTGGGTCGTGTGGAAGGAAAATCAAGAACTAATCAGGATTTAGTGGAAAGCCAATTGTATAGCATGGCTGCGAGTGTGAACATGCAGCTGAAAACCAGCATTGGGTTACTTGGACATTCATCAGTGGTGTAAGGAAAACCTGCATGGAGTGGAGAGTCAGTTGAATTCCACATTCGCAGTGAATGAATGGAACATTCTGTAGAGGAGATTCCAATGATTTCTGAAGCCTGTGTTGTGTGGACAGGAAAATGAAGAGCTGACCAGGCTTGAATCGATAGCCAAGTAAACAGCAGGGCTGCGAATATGAACAGGCCGCTGAAAACCAGCATTGGGTTACTTGGACATTCAACAGTGGTGTAATGAAAACCTGCGTGGAGTTGAGAGTCAGATGAATTCCAGATTCGCAGTGAATGAATGGAACATTCTGTAGTGGAGATAACAAAGATTTCTGAAGGCTGGTAGTGTGGTGGGACAATGAAGAGCTGAACAGGGTGGAGTGAATTGTCAATTAAACAGCACGGCTGCGAGTATGAACAGGCCTCTGAAAACCAGCATTGGCTTACTTGGACATTCACAAGTGGTGTAATGTTAACCAGGCGGGAGTGGAGAATCAGATAAACTCCAGACTCGCAGTGAATGAATGGAACATTCTGTAGTGGAGATTGCAATGATTTCTGAAATCTGGATTGTGGGGACACGAAAATGAAGAGCTGACCAGTGTTGAGTGGATAGCCTGTAAAAAGCCTCGGCTTCGAATGTGAACAGACCACTGAAAACCAGTATTGCATTACTTCGACTTTCAGCAGTGGTGTAACGAAAGCCTGCGTGGAGTGCAGATTCAGATGAATTCCAGATTCCCAGTGAATGAATGGAACATCCTGTAGTGGAGATTACAATGATTTCTGAAGGCTGGGTTGTGTGCACAGGAAAATGAGGAGCAAAACAGGTTGAGTGGATAGCCAATTGAACAGCACGACTGCGAACATGAACAGGCCTCTGAAAACCAGCATTGTTTTACTTGGACATTCACAAGTGGTGTCAGATAAATCTGCAGGTAGTGGAGATTCAGTTGAATTCCAGATTCGCAGTGAATGAATGGAACATTCTGTACTGGAGATTGCAATGATTTCTCAAGTCTGGATTGTTTGGACATGAAAATGAAGAGCTGACCACAGTTGTGTGGATACCCAGTAAAAAGCAGGGCTTAGAGTGTGAACAGACCGCTGAAAACCAGCATTGTGTTACTTGGACATTCATAAGTGGTGTAATGAAAGCCTACCTGGAGTGCAGATTCAGATGAATTCCAGATTGGCAGTGAATGAATGGAACATTCTGTACTGGCGATTCCAATGATTTCTGAAGTCTGATATTGTGGAAAAGAAAATGAAAGGCTGACCAGGTTTGAGTGGATAGACAATTGAACAGCACACTGCGAGTGTGAAAAGGCGGCTGAAAACCAGCATTGGATTACTTGGTCATTCACCAGTGCTGTAATGAAAACCTGCCTGGAGCGGAGAGTCAGATGAATTGCAGAATCGCAGTGAATGAATGGAACAGTCTGTAGTGGAGAGCCCAATGATTTCTGAAGGCTGGTTTGTGTGGAGAGGAAAATGAAGAGCTGACCAATATTGAGTGGATAGCCCATTGAACAGCACTTCTGCGAGTTGAACATGCCTCTGAAAACCAGTATTGAGTTACTTGGACATTCACCAGTGGCGTAACGAAAACCTGCCAGGAGTGGAGGTTCAGAGGAATTCCAGATTCGCAGTGAATGAATGGAACATTCTCTAGTGGTGATTCCAATGATTTCTGAAGGCTGGGTTTTGTGGACACGAAAATGTAGAGCTGAACAGGGTGGAGTGGATAGCCAAATGAACAGCACGTCTCTTAGTATGAACAGGCCACTGAAAACCAGCATTGGCTTACTTGGACATTCACAAGTGGTGTAACGATAACCCGCCGGGAGTTGAGAGTCAGATGAATTTAAGATTCGCAGTGAATGAACGGAACATTCTGTGGAGGAGATACCAATTATTTCTGAAGGTTGGGTTATGAGGACAGGAAAATGTAGAGCTGAATAGGGTTGGGTGGATAGCAAATTGAACAGCACGGCTGAGTGTGTTAGCAGGCGGCTTAAAACCAGCATTGTCTTCCTTGGACATTTACCAGTGGTGTCACGAAAACCTTCCAGGAGTGGAGACTCTGATGAATTCCAGATTCGCGTGATTGAATGGAACATTCTGTAGTGGTGATTGCCAACATTTAGGAATCTGGATAGTCTGGACAGGATATTGAAGAGCTGACCGATATTGAGTGGATAGCCAATGAACAGCACGGTTTCGAGTGTGAACAGACCACTAAGAAGCAGCATTGCATTACTTGGACATTCATCAGTGGTGTAACGAAAGCCTTCCTGGAATGCAGATTCAGAGTATTTCCAGATTCACAGTGAATGAATGGAAATTTCTGTAGTAGAGATTCCAATGATTTCTGAACGCTGGGTTGTGTGGACAGGAAAATGAAGAGCTGACTAGGTTTGACTGGATTGCCAATTGAACAGCAAGGCTGTGAGTGTGAACAGCCGCTGAAAACCAGCATTGGATTACCTGGTCATTCACCAGTGTTGTTAGGAAAATCTGCCTGGTGTGGAGAGTCAGAGGAATTCCAGATTCGCAGGGAACGAATGGAACATTCTGAAGTGGAGATAAGAATGATTTCTGAAGGCTCGGTGTGTGGAAGGAAAATCAAGAGCTAACCAGCGTTCACTGGATAGCCAATTGAACAGCACGGCTGCGAGTGTTAACACGCAGCTGAAACCAGCCTTGGGTTGCTTGGACATTCACCAGTGGTGAAACGAAAACCTGCTGGGAGTGGAGAACAAGATGAATTCAAGATTCGCCTGAATGAATGAAACATTCTGTAGTGTAGATTGCAATGGTTTCTGAGGTTTGTATTGTCTGAACTGGAAAAAGAAGAACTCACCAGTGTTGAGTCGCTAGACCGTGAACAGCACGGGTTCGAGTGTGAATAGACCGCTGAAAACCATCATTGCGTTACTTGAACATTCAGCAGTGGTGCAATGAAAACCTGCCGGGAGTGGAGATTCAGATGAATTCCAGATTCGCAGTGAATGAATGGAACATTCTCTAGTGGTGATTCCAATGATTTCTGAAGGCTGGGTTTTGTGGACACGAAAATGTAGAGCTGAACAGGGTGGAATGGATAGCCAAATGAACAGCACGTCTCGTAGTAAGAACAGGCCACTGAAAACCAGCTTTGGCTTAATTGGACATTCACAAGTGGTGTAACGAAAACCTGACGGGAGTTGAGAATTAGATGAATTTCAGATTTGCCGTCAATGAATGGAACATTCTGTGGAGGAGATACCAATTGTTTCTGAAGTTTGGGTTATGTGGACAGGAAAATGGAGCTGAAGAGGGTTGAGTGGATAGCAAATTGAACAGCACGGCTGAGAGTATGAGCAGGCCACTTAAAACCAGCATTGGCTTACTTGGATATTTACCAGTGGTGTCACGAAAACCTGCCGGGAGTGGAGATTCAGATGAATTCCAGATTCGCTGTGAATGAATGGAACATTCTGTAGTGGAGATAACAATGATTTCTCCAGTCTCTGTGGTGTGGACAGGAAAATGTAGAGCTGGCCAGGGTTGAGTGGATAGCCAATTGAACAGCACCACTGCGCTTGTGAAGAAAACACTTAAAACATTGGGTTACTTGGACATTCAACAGTGGTGTAACGAAAACCTGCCGGGAGTGGAGGTTCAGAGGAATTCCAGATTCGCAGTGAATGAATGGAACATTCTCTAGTGGAGATTCCAACGATTTCTGAAGGCTGGGTCGTGTGGAAGGAAAATCAAGAACTAATCAGGATTTAGTGGAAAGCCAATTGTATAGCATGGCTGCGAGTGTGAACATGCAGCTGAAAACCAGCATTGGGTTACTTGGACATTCATCAGTGGTGTAAGGAAAACCTGCATGGAGTGGAGAGTCAGTTGAATTCCACATTCGCAGTGAATGAATGGAACATTCTGTAGAGGAGATTCCAATGATTTCTGAAGCCTGTGTTGTGTGGACAGGAAAATGAAGAGCTGACCAGGCTTGAATCGATAGCCAAGTAAACAGCAGGGCTGCGAATATGAACAGGCCGCTGAAAACCAGCATTGGGTTACTTGGACATTCAACAGTGGTGTAATGAAAACCTGCGTGGAGTTGAGAGTCAGATGAATTCCAGATTCGCAGTGAATGAATGGAACATTCTGTAGTGGAGATAACAAAGATTTCTGAAGGCTGGTAGTGTGGTGGGACAATGAAGAGCTGAACAGGGTGGAGTGAATTGTCAATTAAACAGCACGGCTGCGAGTATGAACAGGCCTCTGAAAACCAGCATTGGCTTACTTGGACATTCACAAGTGGTGTAATGTTAACCAGGCGGGAGTGGAGAATCAGATAAACTCCAGACTCGCAGTGAATGAATGGAACATTCTGTAGTGGAGATTGCAATGATTTCTGAAATCTGGATTGTGGGGACACGAAAATGAAGAGCTGACCAGTGTTGAGTGGATAGCCTGTAAAAAGCCTCGGCTTCGAATGTGAACAGACCACTGAAAACCAGTATTGCATTACTTCGACTTTCAGCAGTGGTGTAACGAAAGCCTGCGTGGAGTGCAGATTCAGATGAATTCCAGATTCCCAGTGAATGAATGGAACATCCTGTAGTGGAGATTACAATGATTTCTGAAGGCTGGGTTGTGTGCACAGGAAAATGAGGAGCAAAACAGGTTGAGTGGATAGCCAATTGAACAGCACGACTGCGAACATGAACAGGCCTCTGAAAACCAGCATTGTTTTACTTGGACATTCACAAGTGGTGTCAGATAAATCTGCAGGTAGTGGAGATTCAGTTGAATTCCAGATTCGCAGTGAATGAATGGAACATTCTGTACTGGAGATTGCAATGATTTCTCAAGTCTGGATTGTTTGGACATGAAAATGAAGAGCTGACCACAGTTGTGTGGATACCCAGTAAAAAGCAGGGCTTAGAGTGTGAACAGACCGCTGAAAACCAGCATTGTGTTACTTGGACATTCATAAGTGGTGTAATGAAAGCCTACCTGGAGTGCAGATTCAGATGAATTCCAGATTCGCAGTGAATGAATGGAACATTCTCTAGTGGTGATTCCAATGATTTCTGAAGGCTGGGTTTTGTGGACACGAAAATGTAGAGCTGAACAGGGTGGAGTGGATAGCCAAATGAACAGCACGTCTCTTAGTATGAACAGGCCACTGAAAACCAGCATTGGCTTACTTGGACATTCACAAGTGGTGTAACGATAACCCGCCGGGAGTTGAGAGTCAGATGAATTTAAGATTCGCAGTGAATGAACGGAACATTCTGTGGAGGAGATACCAATTATTTCTGAAGGTTGGGTTATGAGGACAGGAAAATGTAGAGCTGAATAGGGTTGGGTGGATAGCAAATTGAACAGCACGGCTGAGTGTGTTAGCAGGCGGCTTAAAACCAGCATTGTCTTCCTTGGACATTTACCAGTGGTGTCACGAAAACCTTCCAGGAGTGGAGACTCTGATGAATTCCAGATTCGCGTGATTGAATGGAACATTCTGTAGTGGTGATTGCCAACATTTAGGAATCTGGATAGTCTGGACAGGATATTGAAGAGCTGACCGATATTGAGTGGATAGCCAATGAACAGCACGGTTTCGAGTGTGAACAGACCACTAAGAAGCAGCATTGCATTACTTGGACATTCATCAGTGGTGTAACGAAAGCCTTCCTGGAATGCAGATTCAGAGTATTTCCAGATTCACAGTGAATGAATGGAAATTTCTGTAGTAGAGATTCCAATGATTTCTGAACGCTGGGTTGTGTGGACAGGAAAATGAAGAGCTGACTAGGTTTGACTGGATTGCCAATTGAACAGCAAGGCTGTGAGTGTGAACAGCCGCTGAAAACCAGCATTGGATTACCTGGTCATTCACCAGTGTTGTTAGGAAAATCTGCCTGGTGTGGAGAGTCAGAGGAATTCCAGATTCGCAGGGAACGAATGGAACATTCTGAAGTGGAGATAAGAATGATTTCTGAAGGCTCGGTGTGTGGAAGGAAAATCAAGAGCTAACCAGCGTTCACTGGATAGCCAATTTGAACAGCACGGCTGCGAGTGTTAACACGCAGCTGAAACCAGCCTTGGGTTGCTTGGACATTCACCAGTGGTGAAACGAAAACCTGCTGGGAGTGGAGAACAAGATGAATTCAAGATTCGCCTGAATGAATGAAACATTCTGTAGTGTAGATTGCAATGGTTTCTGAGGTTTGTATTGTCTGAACTGGAAAAAGAAGAACTCACCAGTGTTGAGTCGCTAGACCGTGAACAGCACGGGTTCGAGTGTGAATAGACCGCTGAAAACCATCATTGCGTTACTTGAACATTCAGCAGTGGTGCAATGAAAACCTGCCGGGAGTGGAGATTCAGATGAATTCCAGATTCGCAGTGAATGAATGGAACATTCTCTAGTGGTGATTCCAATGATTTCTGAAGGCTGGGTTTTGTGGACACGAAAATGTAGAGCTGAACAGGGTGGAATGGATAGCCAAATGAACAGCACGTCTCGTAGTAAGAACAGGCCACTGAAAACCAGCTTTGGCTTAATTGGACATTCACAAGTGGTGTAACGAAAACCTGACGGGAGTTGAGAATTAGATGAATTTCAGATTTGCCGTCAATGAATGGAACATTCTGTGGAGGAGATACCAATTGTTTCTGAAGTTTGGGTTATGTGGACAGGAAAATGGAGCTGAAGAGGGTTGAGTGGATAGCAAATTGAACAGCACGGCTGAGAGTATGAGCAGGCCACTTAAAACCAGCATTGGCTTACTTGGATATTTACCAGTGGTGTCACGAAAACCTGCCGGGAGTGGAGATTCAGATGAATTCCAGATTCGCTGTGAATGAATGGAACATTCTGTAGTGGAGATAACAATGATTTCTCCAGTCTCTGTGGTGTGGACAGGAAAATGTAGAGCTGGCCAGGGTTGAGTGGATAGCCAATTGAACAGCACCACTGCGCTTGTGAAGAAAACACTTAAAACATTGGGTTACTTGGACATTCAACAGTGGTGTAACGAAAACCTGCCGGGAGTGGAGGTTCAGAGGAATTCCAGATTCGCAGTGAATGAATGGAACATTCTCTAGTGGAGATTCCAACGATTTCTGAAGGCTGGGTCGTGTGGAAGGAAAATCAAGAACTAATCAGGATTTAGTGGAAAGCCAATTGTATAGCATGGCTGCGAGTGTGAACATGCAGCTGAAAACCAGCATTGGGTTACTTGGACATTCATCAGTGGTGTAAGGAAAACCTGCATGGAGTGGAGAGTCAGTTGAATTCCACATTCGCAGTGAATGAATGGAACATTCTGTAGAGGAGATTCCAATGATTTCTGAAGCCTGTGTTGTGTGGACAGGAAAATGAAGAGCTGACCAGGCTTGAATCGATAGCCAAGTAAACAGCAGGGCTGCGAATATGAACAGGCCGCTGAAAACCAGCATTGGGTTACTTGGACATTCAACAGTGGTGTAATGAAAACCTGCGTGGAGTTGAGAGTCAGATGAATTCCAGATTCGCAGTGAATGAATGGAACATTCTGTAGTGGAGATAACAAAGATTTCTGAAGGCTGGTAGTGTGGTGGGACAATGAAGAGCTGAACAGGGTGGAGTGAATTGTCAATTAAACAGCACGGCTGCGAGTATGAACAGGCCTCTGAAAACCAGCATTGGCTTACTTGGACATTCACAAGTGGTGTAATGTTAACCAGGCGGGAGTGGAGAATCAGATAAACTCCAGACTCGCAGTGAATGAATGGAACATTCTGTAGTGGAGATGGCAATGATTTCTGAAATCTGGATTGTGGGGACACGAAAATGAAGAGCTGACCAGTGTTGAGTGGATAGCCTGTAAAAAGCCTCGGCTTCGAATGTGAACAGACCACTGAAAACCAGTATTGCATTACTTCGACTTTCAGCAGTGGTGTAACGAAAGCCTGCGTGGAGTGCAGATTCAGATGAATTCCAGATTCCCAGTGAATGAATGGAACATCCTGTAGTGGAGATTACAATGATTTCTGAAGGCTGGGTTGTGTGCACAGGAAAATGAGGAGCAAAACAGGTTGAGTGGATAGCCAATTGAACAGCACGACTGCGAACATGAACAGGCCTCTGAAAACCAGCATTGTTTTACTTGGACATTCACAAGTGGTGTCAGATAAATCTGCAGGTAGTGGAGATTCAGTTGAATTCCAGATTCGCAGTGAATGAATGGAACATTCTGTACTGGAGATTGCAATGATTTCTCAAGTCTGGATTGTTTGGACATGAAAATGAAGAGCTGACCACAGTTGTGTGGATACCCAGTAAAAAGCAGGGCTTAGAGTGTGAACAGACCGCTGAAAACCAGCATTGTGTTACTTGGACATTCATAAGTGGTGTAATGAAAGCCTACCTGGAGTGCAGATTCAGATGAATTCCAGATTGGCAGTGAATGAATGGAACATTCTGTACTGGCGATTCCAATGATTTCTGAAGTCTGATATTGTGGAAAAGAAAATGAAAGGCTGACCAGGTTTGAGTGGATAGACAATTGAACAGCACACTGCGAGTGTGAAAAGGCGGCTGAAAACCAGCATTGGATTACTTGGTCATTCACCAGTGCTGTAATGAAAACCTGCCTGGAGCGGAGAGTCAGATGAATTGCAGAATCGCAGTGAATGAATGGAACAGTCTGTAGTGGAGAGCCCAATGATTTCTGAAGGCTGGTTTGTGTGGAGAGGAAAATGAAGAGCTGACCAATATTGAGTGGATAGCCCATTGAACAGCACTTCTGCGAGTTGAACATGCCTCTGAAAACCAGTATTGAGTTACTTGGACATTCACCAGTGGCGTAACGAAAACCTGCCAGGAGTGGAGGTTCAGAGGAATTCCAGATTCGCAGTGAATGAATGGAACATTCTCTAGTGGTGATTCCAATGATTTCTGAAGGCTGGGTTTTGTGGACACGAAAATGTAGAGCTGAACAGGGTGGAGTGGATAGCCAAATGAACAGCACGTCTCTTAGTATGAACAGGCCACTGAAAACCAGCATTGGCTTACTTGGACATTCACAAGTGGTGTAACGATAACCCGCCGGGAGTTGAGAGTCAGATGAATTTAAGATTCGCAGTGAATGAACGGAACATTCTGTGGAGGAGATACCAATTATTTCTGAAGGTTGGGTTATGAGGACAGGAAAATGTAGAGCTGAATAGGGTTGGGTGGATAGCAAATTGAACAGCACGGCTGAGTGTGTTAGCAGGCGGCTTAAAACCAGCATTGTCTTCCTTGGACATTTACCAGTGGTGTCACGAAAACCTTCCAGGAGTGGAGACTCTGATGAATTCCAGATTCGCGTGATTGAATGGAACATTCTGTAGTGGTGATTGCCAACATTTAGGAATCTGGATAGTCTGGACAGGATATTGAAGAGCTGACCGATATTGAGTGGATAGCCAATGAACAGCACGGTTTCGAGTGTGAACAGACCACTAAGAAGCAGCATTGCATTACTTGGACATTCATCAGTGGTGTAACGAAAGCCTTCCTGGAATGCAGATTCAGAGTATTTCCAGATTCACAGTGAATGAATGGAAATTTCTGTAGTAGAGATTCCAATGATTTCTGAACGCTGGGTTGTGTGGACAGGAAAATGAAGAGCTGACTAGGTTTGACTGGATTGCCAATTGAACAGCAAGGCTGTGAGTGTGAACAGCCGCTGAAAACCAGCATTGGATTACCTGGTCATTCACCAGTGTTGTTAGGAAAATCTGCCTGGTGTGGAGAGTCAGAGGAATTCCAGATTCGCAGGGAACGAATGGAACATTCTGAAGTGGAGATAAGAATGATTTCTGAAGGCTCGGTGTGTGGAAGGAAAATCAAGAGCTAACCAGCGTTCACTGGATAGCCAATTGAACAGCACGGCTGCGAGTGTTAACACGCAGCTGAAACCAGCCTTGGGTTGCTTGGACATTCACCAGTGGTGAAACGAAAACCTGCTGGGAGTGGAGAACAAGATGAATTCAAGATTCGCCTGAATGAATGAAACATTCTGTAGTGTAGATTGCAATGGTTTCTGAGGTTTGTATTGTCTGAACTGGAAAAAGAAGAACTCACCAGTGTTGAGTCGCTAGACCGTGAACAGCACGGGTTCGAGTGTGAATAGACCGCTGAAAACCATCATTGCGTTACTTGAACATTCAGCAGTGGTGCAATGAAAACCTGCCGGGAGTGGAGATTCAGATGAATTCCAGATTCGCAGTGAATGAATGGAACATTCTCTAGTGGTGATTCCAATGATTTCTGAAGGCTGGGTTTTGTGGACACGAAAATGTAGAGCTGAACAGGGTGGAATGGATAGCCAAATGAACAGCACGTCTCGTAGTAAGAACAGGCCACTGAAAACCAGCTTTGGCTTAATTGGACATTCACAAGTGGTGTAACGAAAACCTGACGGGAGTTGAGAATTAGATGAATTTCAGATTTGCCGTCAATGAATGGAACATTCTGTGGAGGAGATACCAATTGTTTCTGAAGTTTGGGTTATGTGGACAGGAAAATGGAGCTGAAGAGGGTTGAGTGGATAGCAAATTGAACAGCACGGCTGAGAGTATGAGCAGGCCACTTAAAACCAGCATTGGCTTACTTGGATATTTACCAGTGGTGTCACGAAAACCTGCCGGGAGTGGAGATTCAGATGAATTCCAGATTCGCTGTGAATGAATGGAACATTCTGTAGTGGAGATAACAATGATTTCTCCAGTCTCTGTGGTGTGGACAGGAAAATGTAGAGCTGGCCAGGGTTGAGTGGATAGCCAATTGAACAGCACCACTGCGCTTGTGAAGAAAACACTTAAAACATTGGGTTACTTGGACATTCAACAGTGGTGTAACGAAAACCTGCCGGGAGTGGAGGTTCAGAGGAATTCCAGATTCGCAGTGAATGAATGGAACATTCTCTAGTGGAGATTCCAACGATTTCTGAAGGCTGGGTCGTGTGGAAGGAAAATCAAGAACTAATCAGGATTTAGTGGAAAGCCAATTGTATAGCATGGCTGCGAGTGTGAACATGCAGCTGAAAAACCAGCATTGGGTTACTTGGACATTCATCTATGGTGTAAGGAAAACCTGCATGGAGTGGAGAGTCAGTTGAATTCCACATTCGCAGTGAATGAATGGAACATTCTGTAGAGGAGATTCCAATGATTTCTGAAGCCTGTGTTGTGTGGACAGGAAAATGAAGAGCTGACCAGGCTTGAATCGATAGCCAAGTAAACAGCAGGGCTGCGAATATGAACAGGCCGCTGAAAACCAGCATTGGGTTACTTGGACATTCAACAGTGGTGTAATGAAAACCTGCGTGGAGTTGAGAGTCAGATGAATTCCAGATTCGCAGTGAATGAATGGAACATTCTGTAGTGGAGATAACAAAGATTTCTGAAGGCTGGTAGTGTGGTGGGACAATGAAGAGCTGAACAGGGTGGAGTGAATTGTCAATTAAACAGCACGGCTGCGAGTATGAACAGGCCTCTGAAAACCAGCATTGGCTTACTTGGACATTCACAAGTGGTGTAATGTTAACCAGGCGGGAGTGGAGAATCAGATAAACTCCAGACTCGCAGTGAATGAATGGAACATTCTGTAGTGGAGATTGCAATGATTTCTGAAATCTGGATTGTGGGGACACGAAAATGAAGAGCTGACCAGTGTTGAGTGGATAGCCTGTAAAAAGCCTCGGCTTCGAATGTGAACAGACCACTGAAAACCAGTATTGCATTACTTCGACTTTCAGCAGTGGTGTAACGAAAGCCTGCGTGGAGTGCAGATTCAGATGAATTCCAGATTCCCAGTGAATGAATGGAACATCCTGTAGTGGAGATTACAATGATTTCTGAAGGCTGGGTTGTGTGCACAGGAAAATGAGGAGCAAAACAGGTTGAGTGGATAGCCAATTGAACAGCACGACTGCGAACATGAACAGGCCTCTGAAAACCAGCATTGTTTTACTTGGACATTCACAAGTGGTGTCAGATAAATCTGCAGGTAGTGGAGATTCAGTTGAATTCCAGATTCGCAGTGAATGAATGGAACATTCTGTACTGGAGATTGCAATGATTTCTCAAGTCTGGATTGTTTGGACATGAAAATGAAGAGCTGACCACAGTTGTGTGGATACCCAGTAAAAAGCAGGGCTTAGAGTGTGAACAGACCGCTGAAAACCAGCATTGTGTTACTTGGACATTCATAAGTGGTGTAATGAAAGCCTACCTGGAGTGCAGATTCAGATGAATTCCAGATTCGCAGTGAATGAATGGAACATTCTCTAGTGGTGATTCCAATGATTTCTGAAGGCTGGGTTTTGTGGACACGAAAATGTAGAGCTGAACAGGGTGGAGTGGATAGCCAAATGAACAGCACGTCTCTTAGTATGAACAGGCCACTGAAAACCAGCATTGGCTTACTTGGACATTCACAAGTGGTGTAACGATAACCCGCCGGGAGTTGAGAGTCAGATGAATTTAAGATTCGCAGTGAATGAACGGAACATTCTGTGGAGGAGATACTAATTATTTCTGAAGGTTGGGTTATGAGGACAGGAAAATGTAGAGCTGAATAGGGTTGGGTGGATAGCAAATTGAACAGCACGGCTGAGTGTGTTAGCAGGCGGCTTAAAACCAGCATTGTCTTCCTTGGACATTTACCAGTGGTGTCACGAAAACCTTCCAGGAGTGGAGACTCTGATGAATTCCAGATTCGCGTGATTGAATGGAACATTCTGTAGTGGTGATTGCCAACATTTAGGAATCTGGATAGTCTGGACAGGATATTGAAGAGCTGACCGATATTGAGTGGATAGCCAATGAACAGCACGGTTTCGAGTGTGAACAGACCACTAAGAAGCAGCATTGCATTACTTGGACATTCATCAGTGGTGTAACGAAAGCCTTCCTGGAATGCAGATTCAGAGTATTTCCAGATTCACAGTGAATGAATGGAAATTTCTGTAGTAGAGATTCCAATGATTTCTGAACGCTGGGTTGTGTGGACAGGAAAATGAAGAGCTGACTAGGTTTGACTGGATTGCCAATTGAACAGCAAGGCTGTGAGTGTGAACAGCCGCTGAAAACCAGCATTGGATTACCTGGTCATTCACCAGTGTTGTTAGGAAAATCTGCCTGGTGTGGAGAGTCAGAGGAATTCCAGATTCGCAGGGAACGAATGGAACATTCTGAAGTGGAGATAAGAATGATTTCTGAAGGCTCGGTGTGTGGAAGGAAAATCAAGAGCTAACCAGCGTTCACTGGATAGCCAATTGAACAGCACGGCTGCGAGTGTTAACACGCAGCTGAAACCAGCCTTGGGTTGCTTGGACATTCACCAGTGGTGAAACGAAAACCTGCTGGGAGTGGAGAACAAGATGAATTCAAGATTCGCCTGAATGAATGAAACATTCTGTAGTGTAGATTGCAATGGTTTCTGAGGTTTGTATTGTCTGAACTGGAAAAAGAAGAACTCACCAGTGTTGAGTCGCTAGACCGTGAACAGCACGGGTTCGAGTGTGAATAGACCGCTGAAAACCATCATTGCGTTACTTGAACATTCAGCAGTGGTGCAATGAAAACCTGCCGGGAGTGGAGATTCAGATGAATTCCAGATTCGCAGTGAATGAATGGAACATTCTCTAGTGGTGATTCCAATGATTTCTGAAGGCTGGGTTTTGTGGACACGAAAATGTAGAGCTGAACAGGGTGGAATGGATAGCCAAATGAACAGCACGTCTCGTAGTAAGAACAGGCCACTGAAAACCAGCTTTGGCTTAATTGGACATTCACAAGTGGTGTAACGAAAACCTGACGGGAGTTGAGAATTAGATGAATTTCAGATTTGCCGTCAATGAATGGAACATTCTGTGGAGGAGATACCAATTGTTTCTGAAGTTTGGGTTATGTGGACAGGAAAATGGAGCTGAAGAGGGTTGAGTGGATAGCAAATTGAACAGCACGGCTGAGAGTATGAGCAGGCCACTTAAAACCAGCATTGGCTTACTTGGATATTTACCAGTGGTGTCACGAAAACCTGCCGGGAGTGGAGATTCAGATGAATTCCAGATTCGCTGTGAATGAATGGAACATTCTGTAGTGGAGATAACAATGATTTCTCCAGTCTCTGTGGTGTGGACAGGAAAATGTAGAGCTGGCCAGGGTTGAGTGGATAGCCAATTGAACAGCACCACTGCGCTTGTGAAGAAAACACTTAAAACATTGGGTTACTTGGACATTCAACAGTGGTGTAACGAAAACCTGCCGGGAGTGGAGGTTCAGAGGAATTCCAGATTCGCAGTGAATGAATGGAACATTCTCTAGTGGAGATTCCAACGATTTCTGAAGGCTGGGTCGTGTGGAAGGAAAATCAAGAACTAATCAGGATTTAGTGGAAAGCCAATTGTATAGCATGGCTGCGAGTGTGAACATGCAGCTGAAAACCAGCATTGGGTTACTTGGACATTCATCAGTGGTGTAAGGAAAACCTGCATGGAGTGGAGAGTCAGTTGAATTCCACATTCGCAGTGAACGAATGGAACATTCTGTAGAGGAGATTCCAATGATTTCTGAAGCCTGTGTTGTGTGGACAGGAAAATGAAGAGCTGACCAGGCTTGAATCGATAGCCAAGTAAACAGCAGGGCTGCGAATATGAACAGGCCGCTGAAAACCAGCATTGGGTTACTTGGACATTCAACAGTGGTGTAATGAAAACCTGCGTGGAGTTGAGAGTCAGATGAATTCCAGATTCGCAGTGAATGAATGGAACATTCTGTAGTGGAGATAACAAAGATTTCTGAAGGCTGGTAGTGTGGTGGGACAATGAAGAGCTGAACAGGGTGGAGTGAATTGTCAATTAAACAGCACGGCTGCGAGTATGAACAGGCCTCTGAAAACCAGCATTGGCTTACTTGGACATTCACAAGTGGTGTAATGTTAACCAGGCGGGAGTGGAGAATCAGATAAACTCCAGACTCGCAGTGAATGAATGGAACATTCTGTAGTGGAGATTGCAATGATTTCTGAAATCTGGATTGTGGGGACACGAAAATGAAGAGCTGACCAGTGTTGAGCGGATAGCCTGTAAAAAGCCTCGGCTTCGAATGTGAACAGACCACTGAAAACCAGTATTGCATTACTTCGACTTTCAGCAGTGGTGTAACGAAAGCCTGCGTGGAGTGCAGATTCAGATGAATTCCAGATTCCCAGTGAATGAATGGAACATCCTGTAGTGGAGATTACAATGATTTCTGAAGGCTGGGTTGTGTGCACAGGAAAATGAGGAGCAAAACAGGTTGAGTGGATAGCCAATTGAACAGCACGACTGCGAACATGAACAGGCCTCTGAAAACCAGCATTGTTTTACTTGGACATTCACAAGTGGTGTAAGATAAATCTGCAGGTAGTGGAGATTCAGTTGAATTCCAGATTCGCAGTGAATGAATGGAACATTCTGTACTGGAGATTGCAATGATTTCTCAAGTCTGGATTGTTTGGACATGAAAATGAAGAGCTGACCACAGTTGTGTGGATACCCAGTAAAAAGCAGGGCTTAGAGTGTGAACAGACCGCTGAAAACCAGCATTGTGTTACTTGGACATTCATAAGTGGTGTAATGAAAGCCTACCTGGAGTGCAGATTCAGATGAATTCCAGATTGGCAGTGAATGAATGGAACATTCTGTACTGGCGATTCCAATGATTTCTGAAGTCTGATATTGTGGAAAAGAAAATGAAAGGCTGACCAGGTTTGAGTGGATAGACAATTGAACAGCACACTGCGAGTGTGAAAAGGCGGCTGAAAACCAGCATTGGATTACTTGGTCATTCACCAGTGCTGTAATGAAAACCTGCCTGGAGCGGAGAGTCAGATGAATTGCAGAATCGCAGTGAATGAATGGAACAGTCTGTAGTGGAGAGCCCAATGATTTCTGAAGGCTGGTTTGTGTGGAGAGGAAAATGAAGAGCTGACCAATATTGAGTGGATAGCCCATTGAACAGCACTTCTGCGAGTTGAACATGCCTCTGAAAACCAGTATTGAGTTACTTGGACATTCACCAGTGGCGTAACGAAAACCTGCCAGGAGTGGAGGTTCAGAGGAATTCCAGATTCGCAGTGAATGAATGGAACATTCTCTAGTGGTGATTCCAATGATTTCTGAAGGCTGGGTTTTGTGGACACGAGAATGTAGAGCTGAACAGGGTGGAGTGGATAGCCAAATGAACAGCACGTCTCTTAGTATGAACAGGCCACTGAAAACCAGCATTGGCTTACTTGGACATTCACAAGTGGTGTAACGATAACCCGCCGGGAGTTGAGAGTCAGATGAATTTAAGATTCGCAGTGAATGAACGGAACATTCTGTGGAGGAGATACCAATTATTTCTGAAGGTTGGGTTATGAGGACAGGAAAATGTAGAGCTGAATAGGGTTGGGTGGATAGCAAATTGAACAGCACGGCTGAGTGTGTTAGCAGGCGGCTTAAAACCAGCATTGTCTTCCTTGGACATTTACCAGTGGTGTCACGAAAACCTTCCAGGAGTGGAGACTCTGATGAATTCCAGATTCGCGTGATTGAATGGAACATTCTGTAGTGGTGATTGCCAACATTTAGGAATCTGGATAGTCTGGACAGGATATTGAAGAGCTGACCGATATTGAGTGGATAGCCAATGAACAGCACGGTTTCGAGTGTGAACAGACCACTAAGAAGCAGCATTGCATTACTTGGACATTCATCAGTGGTGTAACGAAAGCCTTCCTGGAATGCAGATTCAGAGTATTTCCAGATTCACAGTGAATGAATGGAAATTTCTGTAGTAGAGATTCCAATGATTTCTGAACGCTGGGTTGTGTGGACAGGAAAATGAAGAGCTGACTAGGTTTGACTGGATTGCCAATTGAACAGCAAGGCTGTGAGTGTGAACAGCCGCTGAAAACCAGCATTGGATTACCTGGTCATTCACCAGTGTTGTTAGGAAAATCTGCCTGGTGTGGAGAGTCAGAGGAATTCCAGATTCGCAGGGAACGAATGGAACATTCTGAAGTGGAGATAAGAATGATTTCTGAAGGCTCGGTGTGTGGAAGGAAAATCAAGAGCTAACCAGCGTTCACTGGATAGCCAATTGAACAGCACGGCTGCGAGTGTTAACACGCAGCTGAAACCAGCCTTGGGTTGCTTGGACATTCACCAGTGGTGAAACGAAAACCTGCTGGGAGTGGAGAACAAGATGAATTCAAGATTCGCCTGAATGAATGAAACATTCTGTAGTGTAGATTGCAATGGTTTCTGAGGTTTGTATTGTCTGAACTGGAAAAAGAAGAACTCACCAGTGTTGAGTCGCTAGACCGTGAACAGCACGGGTTCGAGTGTGAATAGACCGCTGAAAACCATCATTGCGTTACTTGAACATTCAGCAGTGGTGCAATGAAAACCTGCCGGGAGTGGAGATTCAGATGGATTCCAGATTCGCAGTGAATGAATGGAACATTCTCTAGTGGTGATTCCAATGATTTCTGAAGGCTGGGTTTTGTGGACACGAAAATGTAGAGCTGAACAGGGTGGAATGGATAGCCAAATGAACAGCACGTCTCGTAGTAAGAACAGGCCACTGAAAACCAGCTTTGGCTTAATTGGACATTCACAAGTGGTGTAACGAAAACCTGACGGGAGTTGAGAATTAGATGAATTTCAGATTTGCCGTCAATGAATGGAACATTCTGTGGAGGAGATACCAATTGTTTCTGAAGTTTGGGTTATGTGGACAGGAAAATGGAGCTGAAGAGGGTTGAGTGGATAGCAAATTGAACAGCACGGCTGAGAGTATGAGCAGGCCACTTAAAACCAGCATTGGCTTACTTGGATATTTACCAGTGGTGTCACGAAAACCTGCCGGGAGTGGAGATTCAGATGAATTCCAGATTCGCTGTGAATGAATGGAACATTCTGTAGTGGAGATAACAATGATTTCTCCAGTCTCTGTGGTGTGGACAGGAAAATGTAGAGCTGGCCAGGGTTGAGTGGATAGCCAATTGAACAGCACCACTGCGCTTGTGAAGAAAACACTTAAAACATTGGGTTACTTGGACATTCAACAGTGGTGTAACGAAAACCTGCCGGGAGTGGAGGTTCAGAGGAATTCCAGATTCGCAGTGAATGAATGGAACATTCTCTAGTGGAGATTCCAACGATTTCTGAAGGCTGGGTCGTGTGGAAGGAAAATCAAGAACTAATCAGGATTTAGTGGAAAGCCAATTGTATAGCATGGCTGCGAGTGTGAACATGCAGCTGAAAACCAGCATTGGGTTACTTGGACATTCATCAGTGGTGTAAGGAAAACCTGCATGGAGTGGAGAGTCAGTTGAATTCCACATTCGCAGTGAATGAATGGAACATTCTGTAGAGGAGATTCCAATGATTTCTGAAGCCTGTGTTGTGTGGACAGGAAAATGAAGAGCTGACCAGGCTTGAATCGATAGCCAAGTAAACAGCAGGGCTGCGAATATGAACAGGCCGCTGAAAACCAGCATTGGGTTACTTGGACATTCAACAGTGGTGTAATGAAAACCTGCGTGGAGTTGAGAGTCAGATGAATTCCAGATTCGCAGTGAATGAATGGAACATTCTGTAGTGGAGATAACAAAGATTTCTGAAGGCTGGTAGTGTGGTGGGACAATGAAGAGCTGAACAGGGTGGAGTGAATTGTCAATTAAACAGCACGGCTGCGAGTATGAACAGGCCTCTGAAAACCAGCATTGGCTTACTTGGACATTCACAAGTGGTGTAATGTTAACCAGGCGGGAGTGGAGAATCAGATAAACTCCAGACTCGCAGTGAATGAATGGAACATTCTGTAGTGGAGATTGCAATGATTTCTGAAATCTGGATTGTGGGGACACGAAAATGAAGAGCTGACCAGTGTTGAGTGGATAGCCTGTAAAAAGCCTCGGCTTCGAATGTGAACAGACCACTGAAAACCAGTATTGCATTACTTCGACTTTCAGCAGTGGTGTAACGAAAGCCTGCGTGGAGTGCAGATTCAGATGAATTCCAGATTCCCAGTGAATGAATGGAACATCCTGTAGTGGAGATTACAATGATTTCTGAAGGCTGGGTTGTGTGCACAGGAAAATGAGGAGCAAAACAGGTTGAGTGGATAGCCAATTGAACAGCACGACTGCGAACATGAACAGGCCTCTGAAAACCAGCATTGTTTTACTTGGACATTCACAAGTGGTGTCAGATAAATCTGCAGGTAGTGGAGATTCAGTTGAATTCCAGATTCGCAGTGAATGAATGGAACATTCTGTACTGGAGATTGCAATGATTTCTCAAGTCTGGATTGTTTGGACATGAAAATGAAGAGCTGACCACAGTTGTGTGGATACCCAGTAAAAAGCAGGGCTTAGAGTGTGAACAGACCGCTGAAAACCAGCATTGTGTTACTTGGACATTCATAAGTGGTGTAATGAAAGCCTACCTGGAGTGCAGATTCAGATGAATTCCAGATTGGCAGTGAATGAATGGAACATTCTGTACTGGCGATTCCAATGATTTCTGAAGTCTGATATTGTGGAAAAGAAAATGAAAGGCTGACCAGGTTTGAGTGGATAGACAATTGAACAGCACACTGCGAGTGTGAAAAGGCGGCTGAAAACCAGCATTGGATTACTTGGTCATTCACCAGTGCTGTAATGAAAACCTGCCTGGAGCGGAGAGTCAGATGAATTGCAGAATCGCAGTGAATGAATGGAACAGTCTGTAGTGGAGAGCCCAATGATTTCTGAAGGCTGGTTTGTGTGGAGAGGAAAATGAAGAGCTGACCAATATTGAGTGGATAGCCCATTGAACAGCACTTCTGCGAGTTGAACATGCCTCTGAAAACCAGTATTGAGTTACTTGGACATTCACCAGTGGCGTAACGAAAACCTGCCAGGAGTGGAGGTTCAGAGGAATTCCAGATTCGCAGTGAATGAATGGAACATTCTCTAGTGGTGATTCCAATGATTTCTGAAGGCTGGGTTTTGTGGACACGAAAATGTAGAGCTGAACAGGGTGGAGTGGATAGCCAAATGAACAGCACGTCTCTTAGTATGAACAGGCCACTGAAAACCAGCATTGGCTTACTTGGACATTCACAAGTGGTGTAACGATAACCCGCCGGGAGTTGAGAGTCAGATGAATTTAAGATTCGCAGTGAATGAACGGAACATTCTGTGGAGGAGATACCAATTATTTCTGAAGGTTGGGTTATGAGGACAGGAAAATGTAGAGCTGAATAGGGTTGGGTGGATAGCAAATTGAACAGCACGGCTGAGTGTGTTAGCAGGCGGCTTAAAACCAGCATTGTCTTCCTTGGACATTTACCAGTGGTGTCACGAAAACCTTCCAGGAGTGGAGACTCTGATGAATTCCAGATTCGCGTGATTGAATGGAACATTCTGTAGTGGTGATTGCCAACATTTAGGAATCTGGATAGTCTGGACAGGATATTGAAGAGCTGACCGATATTGAGTGGATAGCCAATGAACAGCACGGTTTCGAGTGTGAACAGACCACTAAGAAGCAGCATTGCATTACTTGGACATTCATCAGTGGTGTAACGAAAGCCTTCCTGGAATGCAGATTCAGAGTATTTCCAGATTCACAGTGAATGAATGGAAATTTCTGTAGTAGAGATTCCAATGATTTCTGAACGCTGGGTTGTGTGGACAGGAAAATGAAGAGCTGACTAGGTTTGACTGGATTGCCAATTGAACAGCAAGGCTGTGAGTGTGAACAGCCGCTGAAAACCAGCATTGGATTACCTGGTCATTCACCAGTGTTGTTAGGAAAATCTGCCTGGTGTGGAGAGTCAGAGGAATTCCAGATTCGCAGGGAACGAATGGAACATTCTGAAGTGGAGATAAGAATGATTTCTGAAGGCTCGGTGTGTGGAAGGAAAATCAAGAGCTAACCAGCGTTCACTGGATAGCCAATTGAACAGCACGGCTGCGAGTGTTAACACGCAGCTGAAACCAGCCTTGGGTTGCTTGGACATTCACCAGTGGTGAAACGAAAACCTGCTGGGAGTGGAGAACAAGATGAATTCAAGATTCGCCTGAATGAATGAAACATTCTGTAGTGTAGATTGCAATGGTTTCTGAGGTTTGTATTGTCTGAACTGGAAAAAGAAGAACTCACCAGTGTTGAGTCGCTAGACCGTGAACAGCACGGGTTCGAGTGTGAATAGACCGCTGAAAACCATCATTGCGTTACTTGAACATTCAGCAGTGGTGCAATGAAAACCTGCCGGGAGTGGAGATTCAGATGAATTCCAGATTCGCAGTGAATGAATGGAACATTCTCTAGTGGTGATTCCAATGATTTCTGAAGGCTGGGTTTTGTGGACACGAAAATGTAGAGCTGAACAGGGTGGAATGGATAGCCAAATGAACAGCACGTCTCGTAGTAAGAACAGGCCACTGAAAACCAGCTTTGGCTTAATTGGACATTCACAAGTGGTGTAACGAAAACCTGACGGGAGTTGAGAATTAGATGAATTTCAGATTTGCCGTCAATGAATGGAACATTCTGTGGAGGAGATACCAATTGTTTCTGAAGTTTGGGTTATGTGGACAGGAAAATGGAGCTGAAGAGGGTTGAGTGGATAGCAAATTGAACAGCACGGCTGAGAGTATGAGCAGGCCACTTAAAACCAGCATTGGCTTACTTGGATATTTACCAGTGGTGTCACGAAAACCTGCCGGGAGTGGAGATTCAGATGAATTCCAGATTCGCTGTGAATGAATGGAACATTCTGTAGTGGAGATAACAATGATTTCTCCAGTCTCTGTGGTGTGGACAGGAAAATGTAGAGCTGGCCAGGGTTGAGTGGATAGCCAATTGAACAGCACCACTGCGCTTGTGAAGAAAACACTTAAAACATTGGGTTACTTGGACATTCAACAGTGGTGTAACGAAAACCTGCCGGGAGTGGAGGTTCAGAGGAATTCCAGATTCGCAGTGAATGAATGGAACATTCTCTAGTGGAGATTCCAACGATTTCTGAAGGCTGGGTCGTGTGGAAGGAAAATCAAGAACTAATCAGGATTTAGTGGAAAGCCAATTGTATAGCATGGCTGCGAGTGTGAACATGCAGCTGAAAACCAGCATTGGGTTACTTGGACATTCATCAGTGGTGTAAGGAAAACCTGCATGGAGTGGAGAGTCAGTTGAATTCCACATTCGCAGTGAATGAATGGAACATTCTGTAGAGGAGATTCCAATGATTTCTGAAGCCTGTGTTGTGTGGACAGGAAAATGAAGAGCTGACCAGGCTTGAATCGATAGCCAAGTAAACAGCAGGGCTGCGAATATGAACAGGCCGCTGAAAACCAGCATTGGGTTACTTGGACATTCAACAGTGGTGTAATGAAAACCTGCGTGGAGTTGAGAGTCAGATGAATTCCAGATTCGCAGTGAATGAATGGAACATTCTGTAGTGGAGATAACAAAGATTTCTGAAGGCTGGTAGTGTGGTGGGACAATGAAGAGCTGAACAGGGTGGAGTGAATTGTCAATTAAACAGCACGGCTGCGAGTATGAACAGGCCTCTGAAAACCAGCATTGGCTTACTTGGACATTCACAAGTGGTGTAATGTTAACCAGGCGGGAGTGGAGAATCAGATAAACTCCAGACTCGCAGTGAATGAATGGAACATTCTGTAGTGGAGATTGCAATGATTTCTGAAATCTGGATTGTGGGGACACGAAAATGAAGAGCTGACCAGTGTTGAGTGGATAGCCTGTAAAAAGCCTCGGCTTCGAATGTGAACAGACCACTGAAAACCAGTATTGCATTACTTCGACTTTCAGCAGTGGTGTAACGAAAGCCTGCGTGGAGTGCAGATTCAGATGAATTCCAGATTCCCAGTGAATGAATGGAACATCCTGTAGTGGAGATTACAATGATTTCTGAAGGCTGGGTTGTGTGCACAGGAAAATGAGGAGCAAAACAGGTTGAGTGGATAGCCAATTGAACAGCACGACTGCGAACATGAACAGGCCTCTGAAAACCAGCATTGTTTTACTTGGACATTCACAAGTGGTGTCAGATAAATCTGCAGGTAGTGGAGATTCAGTTGAATTCCAGATTCGCAGTGAATGAATGGAACATTCTGTACTGGAGATTGCAATGATTTCTCAAGTCTGGATTGTTTGGACATGAAAATGAAGAGCTGACCACAGTTGTGTGGATACCCAGTAAAAAGCAGGGCTTAGAGTGTGAACAGACCGCTGAAAACCAGCATTGTGTTACTTGGACATTCATAAGTGGTGTAATGAAAGCCTACCTGGAGTGCAGATTCAGATGAATTCCAGATTGGCAGTGAATGAATGGAACATTCTGTACTGGCGATTCCAATGATTTCTGAAGTCTGATATTGTGGAAAAGAAAATGAAAGGCTGACCAGGTTTGAGTGGATAGACAATTGAACAGCACACTGCGAGTGTGAAAAGGCGGCTGAAAACCAGCATTGGATTACTTGGTCATTCACCAGTGCTGTAATGAAAACCTGCCTGGAGCGGAGAGTCAGATGAATTGCAGAATCGCAGTGAATGAATGGAACAGTCTGTAGTGGAGAGCCCAATGATTTCTGAAGGCTGGTTTGTGTGGAGAGGAAAATGAAGAGCTGACCAATATTGAGTGGATAGCCCATTGAACAGCACTTCTGCGAGTTGAACATGCCTCTGAAAACCAGTATTGAGTTACTTGGACATTCACCAGTGGCGTAACGAAAACCTGCCAGGAGTGGAGGTTCAGAGGAATTCCAGATTCGCAGTGAATGAATGGAACATTCTCTAGTGGTGATTCCAATGATTTCTGAAGGCTGGGTTTTGTGGACACGAAAATGTAGAGCTGAACAGGGTGGAGTGGATAGCCAAATGAACAGCACGTCTCTTAGTATGAACAGGCCACTGAAAACCAGCATTGGCTTACTTGGACATTCACAAGTGGTGTAACGATAACCCGCCGGGAGTTGAGAGTCAGATGAATTTAAGATTCGCAGTGAATGAACGGAACATTCTGTGGAGGAGATACCAATTATTTCTGAAGGTTGGGTTATGAGGACAGGAAAATGTAGAGCTGAATAGGGTTGGGTGGATAGCAAATTGAACAGCACGGCTGAGTGTGTTAGCAGGCGGCTTAAAACCAGCATTGTCTTCCTTGGACATTTACCAGTGGTGTCACGAAAACCTTCCAGGAGTGGAGACTCTGATGAATTCCAGATTCGCGTGATTGAATGGAACATTCTGTAGTGGTGATTGCCAACATTTAGGAATCTGGATAGTCTGGACAGGATATTGAAGAGCTGACCGATATTGAGTGGATAGCCAATGAACAGCACGGTTTCGAGTGTGAACAGACCACTAAGAAGCAGCATTGCATTACTTGGACATTCATCAGTGGTGTAACGAAAGCCTTCCTGGAATGCAGATTCAGAGTATTTCCAGATTCACAGTGAATGAATGGAAATTTCTGTAGTAGAGATTCCAATGATTTCTGAACGCTGGGTTGTGTGGACAGGAAAATGAAGAGCTGACTAGGTTTGACTGGATTGCCAATTGAACAGCAAGGCTGTGAGTGTGAACAGCCGCTGAAAACCAGCATTGGATTACCTGGTCATTCACCAGTGTTGTTAGGAAAATCTGCCTGGTGTGGAGAGTCAGAGGAATTCCAGATTCGCAGGGAACGAATGGAACATTCTGAAGTGGAGATAAGAATGATTTCTGAAGGCTCGGTGTGTGGAAGGAAAATCAAGAGCTAACCAGCGTTCACTGGATAGCCAATTGAACAGCACGGCTGCGAGTGTTAACACGCAGCTGAAACCAGCCTTGGGTTGCTTGGACATTCACCAGTGGTGAAACGAAAACCTGCTGGGAGTGGAGAACAAGATGAATTCAAGATTCGCCTGAATGAATGAAACATTCTGTAGTGTAGATTGCAATGGTTTCTGAGGTTTGTATTGTCTGAACTGGAAAAAGAAGAACTCACCAGTGTTGAGTCGCTAGACCGTGAACAGCACGGGTTCGAGTGTGAATAGACCGCTGAAAACCATCATTGCGTTACTTGAACATTCAGCAGTGGTGCAATGAAAACCTGCCGGGAGTGGAGATTCAGATGAATTCCAGATTCGCAGTGAATGAATGGAACATTCTCTAGTGGTGATTCCAATGATTTCTGAAGGCTGGGTTTTGTGGACACGAAAATGTAGAGCTGAACAGGGTGGAATGGATAGCCAAATGAACAGCACGTCTCGTAGTAAGAACAGGCCACTGAAAACCAGCTTTGGCTTAATTGGACATTCACAAGTGGTGTAACGAAAACCTGACGGGAGTTGAGAATTAGATGAATTTCAGATTTGCCGTCAATGAATGGAACATTCTGTGGAGGAGATACCAATTGTTTCTGAAGTTTGGGTTATGTGGACAGGAAAATGGAGCTGAAGAGGGTTGAGTGGATAGCAAATTGAACAGCACGGCTGAGAGTATGAGCAGGCCACTTAAAACCAGCATTGGCTTACTTGGATATTTACCAGTGGTGTCACGAAAACCTGCCGGGAGTGGAGATTCAGATGAATTCCAGATTCGCTGTGAATGAATGGAACATTCTGTAGTGGAGATAACAATGATTTCTCCAGTCTCTCTGGTGTGGACAGGAAAATGTAGAGCTGGCCAGGGTTGAGTGGATAGCCAATTGAACAGCACCACTGCGCTTGTGAAGAAAACACTTAAAACATTGGGTTACTTGGACATTCAACAGTGGTGTAACGAAAACCTGCCGGGAGTGGAGGTTCAGAGGAATTCCAGATTCGCAGTGAATGAATGGAACATTCTCTAGTGGAGATTCCAACGATTTCTGAAGGCTGGGTCGTGTGGAAGGAAAATCAAGAACTAATCAGGATTTAGTGGAAAGCCAATTGTATAGCATGGCTGCGAGTGTGAACATGCAGCTGAAAACCAGCATTGGGTTACTTGGACATTCATCAGTGGTGTAAGGAAAACCTGCATGGAGTGGAGAGTCAGTTGAATTCCACATTCGCAGTGAATGAATGGAACATTCTGTAGAGGAGATTCCAATGATTTCTGAAGCCTGTGTTGTGTGGACAGGAAAATGAAGAGCTGACCAGGCTTGAATCGATAGCCAAGTAAACAGCAGGGCTGCGAATATGAACAGGCCGCTGAAAACCAGCATTGGGTTACTTGGACATTCAACAGTGGTGTAATGAAAACCTGCGTGGAGTTGAGAGTCAGATGAATTCCAGATTCGCAGTGAATGAATGGAACATTCTGTAGTGGAGATAACAAAGATTTCTGAAGGCTGGTAGTGTGGTGGGACAATGAAGAGCTGAACAGGGTGGAGTGAATTGTCAATTAAACAGCACGGCTGCGAGTATGAACAGGCCTCTGAAAACCAGCATTGGCTTACTTGGACATTCACAAGTGGTGTAATGTTAACCAGGCGGGAGTGGAGAATCAGATAAACTCCAGACTCGCAGTGAATGAATGGAACATTCTGTAGTGGAGATTGCAATGATTTCTGAAATCTGGATTGTGGGGACACGAAAATGAAGAGCTGACCAGTGTTGAGTAGATAGCCTGTAAAAAGCCTCGGCTTCGAATGTGAACAGACCACTGAAAACCAGTATTGCATTACTTCGACTTTCAGCAGTGGTGTAACGAAAGCCTGCGTGGAGTGCAGATTCAGATGAATTCCAGATTCCCAGTGAATGAATGGAACATCCTGTAGTGGAGATTACAATGATTTCTGAAGGCTGGGTTGTGTACACAGGAAAATGAGGAGCAAAACAGGTTGAGTGGATAGCCAATTGAACAGCACGACTGCGAACATGAACAGGCCTCTGAAAACCAGCATTGTTTTACTTGGACATTCACAAGTGGTGTCAGATAAATCTGCAGGTAGTGGAGATTCAGTTGAATTCCAGATTCGCAGTGAATGAATGGAACATTCTGTACTGGAGATTGCAATGATTTCTCAAGTCTGGATTGTTTGGACATGAAAATGAAGAGCTGACCACAGTTGTGTGGATACCCAGTAAAAAGCAGGGCTTAGAGTGTGAACAGACCGCTGAAAACCAGCATTGTGTTACTTGGACATTCATAAGTGGTGTAATGAAAGCCTACCTGGAGTGCAGATTCAGATGAATTCCAGATTGGCAGTGAATGAATGGAACATTCTGTACTGGCGATTCCAATGATTTCTGAAGTCTGATATTGTGGAAAAGAAAATGAAAGGCTGACCAGGTTTGAGTGGATAGACAATTGAACAGCACACTGCGAGTGTGAAAAGGCGGCTGAAAACCAGCATTGGATTACTTGGTCATTCACCAGTGCTGTAATGAAAACCTGCCTGGAGCGGAGAGTCAGATGAATTGCAGAATCGCAGTGAATGAATGGAACAGTCTATAGTGGAGAGCCCAATGATTTCTGAAGGCTGGTTTGTGTGGAGAGGAAAATGAAGAGCTGACCAATATTGAGTGGATAGCCCATTGAACAGCACTTCTGCGAGTTGAACATGCCTCTGAAAACCAGTATTGAGTTACTTGGACATTCACCAGTGGCGTAACGAAAACCTGCCAGGAGTGGAGGTTCAGAGGAATTCCAGATTCGCAGTGAATGAATGGAACATTCTCTAGTGGTGATTCCAATGATTTCTGAAGGCTGGGTTTTGTGGACACGAAAATGTAGAGCTGAACAGGGTGGAGTGGATAGCCAAATGAACAGCACGTCTCTTAGTATGAACAGGCCACTGAAAACCAGCATTGGCTTACTTGGACATTCACAAGTGGTGTAACGATAACCCGCCGGGAGTTGAGAGTCAGATGAATTTAAGATTCGCAGTGAATGAACGGAACATTCTGTGGAGGAGATACCAATTATTTCTGAAGGTTGGGTTATGAGGACAGGAAAATGTAGAGCTGAATAGGGTTGGGTGGATAGCAAATTGAACAGCACGGCTGAGTGTGTTAGCAGGCGGCTTAAAACCAGCATTGTCTTCCTTGGACATTTACCAGTGGTGTCACGAAAACCTTCCAGGAGTGGAGACTCTGATGAATTCCAGATTCGCGTGATTGAATGGAACATTCTGTAGTGGTGATTGCCAACATTTAGGAATCTGGATAGTCTGGACAGGATATTGAAGAGCTGACCGATATTGAGTGGATAGCCAATGAACAGCACGGTTTCGAGTGTGAACAGACCACTAAGAAGCAGCATTGCATTACTTGGACATTCATCAGTGGTGTAACGAAAGCCTTCCTGGAATGCAGATTCAGAGTATTTCCAGATTCACAGTGAATGAATGGAAATTTCTGTAGTAGAGATTCCAATGATTTCTGAACGCTGGGTTGTGTGGACAGGAAAATGAAGAGCTGACTAGGTTTGACTGGATTGCCAATTGAACAGCAAGGCTGTGAGTGTGAACAGCCGCTGAAAACCAGCATTGGATTACCTGGTCATTCACCAGTGTTGTTAGGAAAATCTGCCTGGTGTGGAGAGTCAGAGGAATTCCAGATTCGCAGGGAACGAATGGAACATTCTGAAGTGGAGATAAGAATGATTTCTGAAGGCTCGGTGTGTGGAAGGAAAATCAAGAGCTAACCAGCGTTCACTGGATAGCCAATTGAACAGCACGGCTGCGAGTGTTAACACGCAGCTGAAACCAGCCTTGGGTTGCTTGGACATTCACCAGTGGTGAAACGAAAACCTGCTGGGAGTGGAGAACAAGATGAATTCAAGATTCGCCTGAATGAATGAAACATTCTGTAGTGTAGATTGCAATGGTTTCTGAGGTTTGTATTGTCTGAACTGGAAAAAGAAGAACTCACCAGTGTTGAGTCGCTAGACCGTGAACAGCACGGGTTCGAGTGTGAATAGACCGCTGAAAACCATCATTGCGTTACTTGAACATTCAGCAGTGGTGCAATGAAAACCTGCCGGGAGTGGAGATTCAGATGAATTCCAGATTCGCAGTGAATGAATGGAACATTCTCTAGTGGTGATTCCAATGATTTCTGAAGGCTGGGTTTTGTGGACACGAAAATGTAGAGCTGAACAGGGTGGAATGGATAGCCAAATGAACAGCACGTCTCGTAGTAAGAACAGGCCACTGAAAACCAGCTTTGGCTTAATTGGACATTCACAAGTGGTGTAACGAAAACCTGACGGGAGTTGAGAATTAGATGAATTTCAGATTTGCCGTCAATGAATGGAACATTCTGTGGAGGAGATACCAATTGTTTCTGAAGTTTGGGTTATGTGGACAGGAAAATGGAGCTGAAGAGGGTTGAGTGGATAGCAAATTGAACAGCACGGCTGAGAGTATGAGCAGGCCACTTAAAACCAGCATTGGCTTACTTGGATATTTACCAGTGGTGTCACGAAAACCTGCCGGGAGTGGAGATTCAGATGAATTCCAGATTCGCTGTGAATGAATGGAACATTCTGTAGTGGAGATAACAATGATTTCTCCAGTCTCTGTGGTGTGGACAGGAAAATGTAGAGCTGGCCAGGGTTGAGTGGATAGCCAATTGAACAGCACCACTGCGCTTGTGAAGAAAACACTTAAAACATTGGGTTACTTGGACATTCAACAGTGGTGTAACGAAAACCTGCCGGGAGTGGAGGTTCAGAGGAATTCCAGATTCGCAGTGAATGAATGGAACATTCTCTAGTGGAGATTCCAACGATTTCTGAAGGCTGGGTCGTGTGGAAGGAAAATCAAGAACTAATCAGGATTTAGTGGAAAGCCAATTGTATAGCATGGCTGCGAGTGTGAACATGCAGCTGAAAACCAGCATTGAGTTACTTGGACATTCATCAGTGGTGTAAGGAAAACCTGCATGGAGTGGAGAGTCAGTTGAATTCCACATTCGCAGTGAATGAATGGAACATTCTGTAGAGGAGATTCCAATGATTTCTGAAGCCTGTGTTGTGTGGACAGGAAAATGAAGAGCTGACCAGGCTTGAATCGATAGCCAAGTAAACAGCAGGGCTGCGAATATGAACAGGCCGCTGAAAACCAGCATTGGGTTACTTGGACATTCAACAGTGGTGTAATGAAAACCTGCGTGGAGTTGAGAGTCAGATGAATTCCAGATTCGCAGTGAATGAATGGAACATTCTGTAGTGGAGATAACAAAGATTTCTGAAGGCTGGTAGTGTGGTGGGACAATGAAGAGCTGAACAGGGTGGAGTGAATTGTCAATTAAACAGCACGGCTGCGAGTATGAACAGGCCTCTGAAAACCAGCATTGGCTTACTTGGACATTCACAAGTGGTGTAATGTTAACCAGGCGGGAGTGGAGAATCAGATAAACTCCAGACTCGCAGTGAATGAATGGAACATTCTGTAGTGGAGATTGCAATGATTTCTGAAATCTGGATTGTGGGGACACGAAAATGAAGAGCTGACCAGTGTTGAGTGGATAGCCTGTAAAAAGCCTCGGCTTCGAATGTGAACAGACCACTGAAAACCAGTATTGCATTACTTCGACTTTCAGCAGTGGTGTAACGAAAGCCTGCGTGGAGTGCAGATTCAGATGAATTCCAGATTCCCAGTGAATGAATGGAACATCCTGTAGTGGAGATTACAATGATTTCTGAAGGCTGGGTTGTGTGCACAGGAAAATGAGGAGCAAAACAGGTTGAGTGGATAGCCAATTGAACAGCACGACTGCGAACATGAACAGGCCTCTGAAAACCAGCATTGTTTTACTTGGACATTCACAAGTGGTGTAAGATAAATCTGCAGGTAGTGGAGATTCAGTTGAATTCCAGATTCGCAGTGAATGAATGGAACATTCTGTACTGGAGATTGCAATGATTTCTCAAGTCTGGATTGTTTGGACATGAAAATGAAGAGCTGACCACAGTTGTGTGGATACCCAGTAAAAAGCAGGGCTTAGAGTGTGAACAGACCGCTGAAAACCAGCATTGTGTTACTTGGACATTCATAAGTGGTGTAATGAAAGCCTACCTGGAGTGCAGATTCAGATGAATTCCAGATTGGCAGTGAATGAATGGAACATTCTGTACTGGCGATTCCAATGATTTCTGAAGTCTGATATTGTGGAAAAGAAAATGAAAGGCTGACCAGGTTTGAGTGGATAGACAATTGAACAGCACACTGCGAGTGTGAAAAGGCGGCTGAAAACCAGCATTGGATTACTTGGTCATTCACCAGTGCTGTAATGAAAACCTGCCTGGAGCGGAGAGTCAGATGAATTGCAGAATCGCAGTGAATGAATGGAACAGTCTGTAGTGGAGAGCCCAATGATTTCTGAAGGCTGGTTTGTGTGGAGAGGAAAATGAAGAGCTGACCAATATTGAGTGGATAGCCCATTGAACAGCACTTCTGCGAGTTGAACATGCCTCTGAAAACCAGTATTGAGTTACTTGGACATTCACCAGTGGCGTAACGAAAACCTGCCAGGAGTGGAGGTTCAGAGGAATTCCAGATTCGCAGTGAATGAATGGAACATTCTCTAGTGGTGATTCCAATGATTTCTGAAGGCTGGGTTTTGTGGACACGAAAATGTAGAGCTGAACAGGGTGGAGTGGATAGCCAAATGAACAGCACGTCTCTTAGTATGAACAGGCCACTGAAAACCAGCATTGGCTTACTTGGACATTCACAAGTGGTGTAACGATAACCCGCCGGGAGTTGAGAGTCAGATGAATTTAAGATTCGCAGTGAATGAACGGAACATTCTGTGGAGGAGATACCAATTATTTCTGAAGGTTGGGTTATGAGGACAGGAAAATGTAGAGCTGAATAGGGTTGGGTGGATAGCAAATTGAACAGCACGGCTGAGTGTGTTAGCAGGCGGCTTAAAACCAGCATTGTCTTCCTTGGACATTTACCAGTGGTGTCACGAAAACCTTCCAGGAGTGGAGACTCTGATGAATTCCAGATTCGCGTGATTGAATGGAACATTCTGTAGTGGTGATTGCCAACATTTAGGAATCTGGATAGTCTGGACAGGATATTGAAGAGCTGACCGATATTGAGTGGATAGCCAATGAACAGCACGGTTTCGAGTGTGAACAGACCACTAAGAAGCAGCATTGCATTACTTGGACATTCATCAGTGGTGTAACGAAAGCCTTCCTGGAATGCAGATTCAGAGTATTTCCAGATTCACAGTGAATGAATGGAAATTTCTGTAGTAGAGATTCCAATGATTTCTGAACGCTGGGTTGTGTGGACAGGAAAATGAAGAGCTGACTAGGTTTGACTGGATTGCCAATTGAACAGCAAGGCTGTGAGTGTGAACAGCCGCTGAAAACCAGCATTGGGTTACCTGGTCATTCACCAGTGTTGTTAGGAAAATCTGCCTGGTGTGGAGAGTCAGAGGAATTCCAGATTCGCAGGGAACGAATGGAACATTCTGAAGTGGAGATAAGAATGATTTCTGAAGGCTCGGTGTGTGGAAGGAAAATCAAGAGCTAACCAGCGTTCACTGGATAGCCAATTGAACAGCACGGCTGCGAGTGTTAACACGCAGCTGAAACCAGCCTTGGGTTGCTTGGACATTCACCAGTGGTGAAACGAAAACCTGCTGGGAGTGGAGAACAAGATGAATTCAAGATTCGCCTGAATGAATGAAACATTCTGTAGTGTAGATTGCAATGGTTTCTGAGGTTTGTATTGTCTGAACTGGAAAAAGAAGAACTCACCAGTGTTGAGTCGCTAGACCGTGAACAGCACGGGTTCGAGTGTGAATAGACCGCTGAAAACCATCATTGCGTTACTTGAACATTCAGCAGTGGTGCAATGAAAACCTGCCGGGAGTGGAGATTCAGATGAATTCCAGATTCGCAGTGAATGAATGGAACATTCTCTAGTGGTGATTCCAATGATTTCTGAAGGCTGGGTTTTGTGGACACGAAAATGTAGAGCTGAACAGGGTGGAATGGATAGCCAAATGAACAGCACGTCTCGTAGTAAGAACAGGCCACTGAAAACCAGCTTTGGCTTAATTGGACATTCACAAGTGGTGTAACGAAAACCTGACGGGAGTTGAGAATTAGATGAATTTCAGATTTGCCGTCAATGAATGGAACATTCTGTGGAGGAGATACCAATTGTTTCTGAAGTTTGGGTTATGTGGACAGGAAAATGGAGCTGAAGAGGGTTGAGTGGATAGCAAATTGAACAGCACGGCTGAGAGTATGAGCAGGCCACTTAAAACCAGCATTGGCTTACTTGGATATTTACCAGTGGTGTCACGAAAACCTGCCGGGAGTGGAGATTCAGATGAATTCCAGATTCGCTGTGAATGAATGGAACATTCTGTAGTGGAGATAACAATGATTTCTCCAGTCTCTGTGGTGTGGACAGGAAAATGTAGAGCTGGCCAGGGTTGAGTGGATAGCCAATTGAACAGCACCACTGCGCTTGTGAAGAAAACACTTAAAACATTGGGTTACTTGGACATTCAACAGTGGTGTAACGAAAACCTGCCGGGAGTGGAGGTTCAGAGGAATTCCAGATTCGCAGTGAATGAATGGAACATTCTCTAGTGGAGATTCCAACGATTTCTGAAGGCTGGGTCGTGTGGAAGGAAAATCAAGAACTAATCAGGATTTAGTGGAAAGCCAATTGTATAGCATGGCTGCGAGTGTGAACATGCAGCTGAAAACCAGCATTGGGTTACTTGGACATTCATCAGTGGTGTAAGGAAAACCTGCATGGAGTGGAGAGTCAGTTGAATTCCACATTCGCAGTGAATGAATGGAACATTCTGTAGAGGAGATTCCAATGATTTCTGAAGCCTGTGTTGTGTGGACAGGAAAATGAAGAGCTGACCAGGCTTGAATCGATAGCCAAGTAAACAGCAGGGCTGCGAATATGAACAGGCCGCTGAAAACCAGCATTGGGTTACTTGGACATTCAACAGTGGTGTAATGAAAACCTGCGTGGAGTTGAGAGTCAGATGAATTCCAGATTCGCAGTGAATGAATGGAACATTCTGTAGTGGAGATAACAAAGATTTCTGAAGGCTGGTAGTGTGGTGGGACAATGAAGAGCTGAACAGGGTGGAGTGAATTGTCAATTAAACAGCACGGCTGCGAGTATGAACAGGCCTCTGAAAACCAGCATTGGCTTACTTGGACATTCACAAGTGGTGTAATGTTAACCAGGCGGGAGTGGAGAATCAGATAAACTCCAGACTCGCAGTGAATGAATGGAACATTCTGTAGTGGAGATTGCAATGATTTCTGAAATCTGGATTGTGGGGACACGAAAATGAAGAGCTGACCAGTGTTGAGTGGATAGCCTGTAAAAAGCCTCGGCTTCGAATGTGAACAGACCACTGAAAACCAGTATTGCATTACTTCGACTTTCAGCAGTGGTGTAACGAAAGCCTGCGTGGAGTGCAGATTCAGATGAATTCCAGATTCCCAGTGAATGAATGGAACATCCTGTAGTGGAGATTACAATGATTTCTGAAGGCTGGGTTGTGTGCACAGGAAAATGAGGAGCAAAACAGGTTGAGTGGATAGCCAATTGAACAGCACGACTGCGAACATGAACAGGCCTCTGAAAACCAGCATTGTTTTACTTGGACATTCACAAGTGGTGTAAGATAAATCTGCAGGTAGTGGAGATTCAGTTGAATTCCAGATTCGCAGTGAATGAATGGAACATTCTGTACTGGAGATTGCAATGATTTCTCAAGTCTGGATTGTTTGGACATGAAAATGAAGAGCTGACCACAGTTGTGTGGATACCCAGTAAAAAGCAGGGCTTAGAGTGTGAACAGACCGCTGAAAACCAGCATTGTGTTACTTGGACATTCATAAGTGGTGTAATGAAAGCCTACCTGGAGTGCAGATTCAGATGAATTCCAGATTGGCAGTGAATGAATGGAACATTCTGTACTGGCGATTCCAATGATTTCTGAAGTCTGATATTGTGGAAAAGAAAATGAAAGGCTGACCAGGTTTGAGTGGATAGACAATTGAACAGCACACTGCGAGTGTGAAAAGGCGGCTGAAAACCAGCATTGGATTACTTGGTCATTCACCAGTGCTGTAATGAAAACCTGCCTGGAGCGGAGAGTCAGATGAATTGCAGAATCGCAGTGAATGAATGGAACAGTCTGTAGTGGAGAGCCCAATGATTTCTGAAGGCTGGTTTGTGTGGAGAGGAAAATGAAGAGCTGACCAATATTGAGTGGATAGCCCATTGAACAGCACTTCTGCGAGTTGAACATGCCTCTGAAAACCAGTATTGAGTTACTTGGACATTCACCAGTGGCGTAACGAAAACCTGCCAGGAGTGGAGGTTCAGAGGAATTCCAGATTCGCAGTGAATGAATGGAACATTCTCTAGTGGTGATTCCAATGATTTCTGAAGGCTGGGTTTTGTGGACACGAAAATGTAGAGCTGAACAGGGTGGAGTGGATAGCCAAATGAACAGCACGTCTCTTAGTATGAACAGGCCACTGAAAACCAGCATTGGCTTACTTGGACATTCACAAGTGGTGTAACGATAACCCGCCGGGAGTTGAGAGTCAGATGAATTTAAGATTCGCAGTGAATGAACGGAACATTCTGTGGAGGAGATACCAATTATTTCTGAAGGTTGGGTTATGAGGACAGGAAAATGTAGAGCTGAATAGGGTTGGGTGGATAGCAAATTGAACAGCACGGCTGAGTGTGTTAGCAGGCGGCTTAAAACCAGCATTGTCTTCCTTGGACATTTACCAGTGGTGTCACGAAAACCTTCCAGGAGTGGAGACTCTGATGAATTCCAGATTCGCGTGATTGAATGGAACATTCTGTAGTGGTGATTGCCAACATTTAGGAATCTGGATAGTCTGGACAGGATATTGAAGAGCTGACCGATATTGAGTGGATAGCCAATGAACAGCACGGTTTCGAGTGTGAACAGACCACTAAGAAGCAGCATTGCATTACTTGGACATTCATCAGTGGTGTAACGAAAGCCTTCCTGGAATGCAGATTCAGAGTATTTCCAGATTCACAGTGAATGAATGGAAATTTCTGTAGTAGAGATTCCAATGATTTCTGAACGCTGGGTTGTGTGGACAGGAAAATGAAGAGCTGACTAGGTTTGACTGGATTGCCAATTGAACAGCAAGGCTGTGAGTGTGAACAGCCGCTGAAAACCAGCATTGGATTACCTGGTCATTCACCAGTGTTGTTAGGAAAATCTGCCTGGTGTGGAGAGTCAGAGGAATTCCAGATTCGCAGGGAACGAATGGAACATTCTGAAGTGGAGATAAGAATGATTTCTGAAGGCTCGGTGTGTGGAAGGAAAATCAAGAGCTAACCAGCGTTCACTGGATAGCCAATTGAACAGCACGGCTGCGAGTGTTAACACGCAGCTGAAACCAGCCTTGGGTTGCTTGGACATTCACCAGTGGTGAAACGAAAACCTGCTGGGAGTGGAGAACAAGATGAATTCAAGATTCGCCTGAATGAATGAAACATTCTGTAGTGTAGATTGCAATGGTTTCTGAGGTTTGTATTGTCTGAACTGGAAAAAGAAGAACTCACCAGTGTTGAGTCGCTAGACCGTGAACAGCACGGGTTCGAGTGTGAATAGACCGCTGAAAACCATCATTGCGTTACTTGAACATTCAGCAGTGGTGCAATGAAAACCTGCCGGGAGTGGAGATTCAGATGAATTCCAGATTCGCAGTGAATGAATGGAACATTCTCTAGTGGTGATTCCAATGATTTCTGAAGGCTGGGTTTTGTGGACACGAAAATGTAGAGCTGAACAGGGTGGAATGGATAGCCAAATGAACAGCACGTCTCGTAGTAAGAACAGGCCACTGAAAACCAGCTTTGGCTTAATTGGACATTCACAAGTGGTGTAACGAAAACCTGACGGGAGTTGAGAATTAGATGAATTTCAGATTTGCCGTCAATGAATGGAACATTCTGTGGAGGAGATACCAATTGTTTCTGAAGTTTGGGTTATGTGGACAGGAAAATGGAGCTGAAGAGGGTTGAGTGGATAGCAAATTGAACAGCACGGCTGAGAGTATGAGCAGGCCACTTAAAACCAGCATTGGCTTACTTGGATATTTACCAGTGGTGTCACGAAAACCTGCCGGGAGTGGAGATTCAGATGAATTCCAGATTCGCTGTGAATGAATGGAACATTCTGTAGTGGAGATAACAATGATTTCTCCAGTCTCTGTGGTGTGGACAGGAAAATGTAGAGCTGGCCAGGGTTGAGTGGATAGCCAATTGAACAGCACCACTGCGCTTGTGAAGAAAACACTTAAAACATTGGGTTACTTGGACATTCAACAGTGGTGTAACGAAAACCTGCCGGGAGTGGAGGTTCAGAGGAATTCCAGATTCGCAGTGAATGAATGGAACATTCTCTAGTGGAGATTCCAACGATTTCTGAAGGCTGGGTCGTGTGGAAGGAAAATCAAGAACTAATCAGGATTTAGTGGAAAGCCAATTGTATAGCATGGCTGCGAGTGTGAACATGCAGCTGAAAACCAGCATTGGGTTACTTGGACATTCATCAGTGGTGTAAGGAAAACCTGCATGGAGTGGAGAGTCAGTTGAATTCCACATTCGCAGTGAATGAATGGAACATTCTGTAGAGGAGATTCCAATGATTTCTGAAGCCTGTGTTGTGTGGACAGGAAAATGAAGAGCTGACCAGGCTTGAATCGATAGCCAAGTAAACAGCAGGGCTGCGAATATGAACAGGCCGCTGAAAACCAGCATTGGGTTACTTGGACATTCAACAGTGGTGTAATGAAAACCTGCGTGGAGTTGAGAGTCAGATGAATTCCAGATTCGCAGTGAATGAATGGAACATTCTGTAGTGGAGATAACAAAGATTTCTGAAGGCTGGTAGTGTGGTGGGACAATGAAGAGCTGAACAGGGTGGAGTGAATTGTCAATTAAACAGCACGGCTGCGAGTATGAACAGGCCTCTGAAAACCAGCATTGGCTTACTTGGACATTCACAAGTGGTGTAATGTTAACCAGGCGGGAGTGGAGAATCAGATAAACTCCAGACTCGCAGTGAATGAATGGAACATTCTGTAGTGGAGATTGCAATGATTTCTGAAATCTGGATTGTGGGGACACGAAAATGAAGAGCTGACCAGTGTTGAGTGGATAGCCTGTAAAAAGCCTCGGCTTCGAATGTGAACAGACCACTGAAAACCAGTATTGCATTACTTCGACTTTCAGCAGTGGTGTAACGAAAGCCTGCGTGGAGTGCAGATTCAGATGAATTCCAGATTCCCAGTGAATGAATGGAACATCCTGTAGTGGAGATTACAATGATTTCTGAAGGCTGGGTTGTGTGCACAGGAAAATGAGGAGCAAAACAGGTTGAGTGGATAGCCAATTGAACAGCACGACTGCGAACATGAACAGGCCTCTGAAAACCAGCATTGTTTTACTTGGACATTCACAAGTGGTGTAAGATAAATCTGCAGGTAGTGGAGATTCAGTTGAATTCCAGATTCGCAGTGAATGAATGGAACATTCTGTACTGGAGATTGCAATGATTTCTCAAGTCTGGATTGTTTGGACATGAAAATGAAGAGCTGACCACAGTTGTGTGGATACCCAGTAAAAAGCAGGGCTTAGAGTGTGAACAGACCGCTGAAAACCAGCATTGTGTTACTTGGACATTCATAAGTGGTGTAATGAAAGCCTACCTGGAGTGCAGATTCAGATGAATTCCAGATTGGCAGTGAATGAATGGAACATTCTGTACTGGCGATTCCAATGATTTCTGAAGTCTGATATTGTGGAAAAGAAAATGAAAGGCTGACCAGGTTTGAGTGGATAGACAATTGAACAGCACACTGCGAGTGTGAAAAGGCGGCTGAAAACCAGCATTGGATTACTTGGTCATTCACCAGTGCTGTAATGAAAACCTGCCTGGAGCGGAGAGTCAGATGAATTGCAGAATCGCAGTGAATGAATGGAACAGTCTGTAGTGGAGAGCCCAATGATTTCTGAAGGCTGGTTTGTGTGGAGAGGAAAATGAAGAGCTGACCAATATTGAGTGGATAGCCCATTGAACAGCACTTCTGCGAGTTGAACATGCCTCTGAAAACCAGTATTGAGTTACTTGGACATTCACCAGTGGCGTAACGAAAACCTGCCAGGAGTGGAGGTTCAGAGGAATTCCAGATTCGCAGTGAATGAATGGAACATTCTCTAGTGGTGATTCCAATGATTTCTGAAGGCTGGGTTTTGTGGACACGAAAATGTAGAGCTGAACAGGGTGGAGTGGATAGCCAAATGAACAGCACGTCTCTTAGTATGAACAGGCCACTGAAAACCAGCATTGGCTTACTTGGACATTCACAAGTGGTGTAACGATAACCCGCCGGGAGTTGAGAGTCAGATGAATTTAAGATTCGCAGTGAATGAACGGAACATTCTGTGGAGGAGATACCAATTATTTCTGAAGGTTGGGTTATGAGGACAGGAAAATGTAGAGCTGAATAGGGTTGGGTGGATAGCAAATTGAACAGCACGGCTGAGTGTGTTAGCAGGCGGCTTAAAACCAGCATTGTCTTCCTTGGACATTTACCAGTGGTGTCACGAAAACCTTCCAGGAGTGGAGACTCTGATGAATTCCAGATTCGCGTGATTGAATGGAACATTCTGTAGTGGTGATTGCCAACATTTAGGAATCTGGATAGTCTGGACAGGATATTGAAGAGCTGACCGATATTGAGTGGATAGCCAATGAACAGCACGGTTTCGAGTGTGAACAGACCACTAAGAAGCAGCATTGCATTACTTGGACATTCATCAGTGGTGTAACGAAAGCCTTCCTGGAATGCAGATTCAGAGTATTTCCAGATTCACAGTGAATGAATGGAAATTTCTGTAGTAGAGATTCCAATGATTTCTGAACGCTGGGTTGTGTGGACAGGAAAATGAAGAGCTGACTAGGTTTGACTGGATTGCCAATTGAACAGCAAGGCTGTGAGTGTGAACAGCCGCTGAAAACCAGCATTGGGTTACCTGGTCATTCACCAGTGTTGTTAGGAAAATCTGCCTGGTGTGGAGAGTCAGAGGAATTCCAGATTCGCAGGGAACGAATGGAACATTCTGAAGTGGAGATAAGAATGATTTCTGAAGGCTCGGTGTGTGGAAGGAAAATCAAGAGCTAACCAGCGTTCACTGGATAGCCAATTGAACAGCACGGCTGCGAGTGTTAACACGCAGCTGAAACCAGCCTTGGGTTGCTTGGACATTCACCAGTGGTGAAACGAAAACCTGCTGGGAGTGGAGAACAAGATGAATTCAAGATTCGCCTGAATGAATGAAACATTCTGTAGTGTAGATTGCAATGGTTTCTGAGGTTTGTATTGTCTGAACTGGAAAAAGAAGAACTCACCAGTGTTGAGTCGCTAGACCGTGAACAGCACGGGTTCGAGTGTGAATAGACCGCTGAAAACCATCATTGCGTTACTTGAACATTCAGCAGTGGTGCAATGAAAACCTGCCGGGAGTGGAGATTCAGATGAATTCCAGATTCGCAGTGAATGAATGGAACATTCTCTAGTGGTGATTCCAATGATTTCTGAAGGCTGGGTTTTGTGGACACGAAAATGTAGAGCTGAACAGGGTGGAATGGATAGCCAAATGAACAGCACGTCTCGTAGTAAGAACAGGCCACTGAAAACCAGCTTTGGCTTAATTGGACATTCACAAGTGGTGTAACGAAAACCTGACGGGAGTTGAGAATTAGATGAATTTCAGATTTGCCGTCAATGAATGGAACATTCTGTGGAGGAGATACCAATTGTTTCTGAAGTTTGGGTTATGTGGACAGGAAAATGGAGCTGAAGAGGGTTGAGTGGATAGCAAATTGAACAGCACGGCTGAGAGTATGAGCAGGCCACTTAAAACCAGCATTGGCTTACTTGGATATTTACCAGTGGTGTCACGAAAACCTGCCGGGAGTGGAGATTCAGATGAATTCCAGATTCGCTGTGAATGAATGGAACATTCTGTAGTGGAGATAACAATGATTTCTCCAGTCTCTGTGGTGTGGACAGGAAAATGTAGAGCTGGCCAGGGTTGAGTGGATAGCCAATTGAACAGCACCACTGCGCTTGTGAAGAAAACACTTAAAACATTGGGTTACTTGGACATTCAACAGTGGTGTAACGAAAACCTGCCGGGAGTGGAGGTTCAGAGGAATTCCAGATTCGCAGTGAATGAATGGAACATTCTCTAGTGGAGATTCCAACGATTTCTGAAGGCTGGGTCGTGTGGAAGGAAAATCAAGAACTAATCAGGATTTAGTGGAAAGCCAATTGTATAGCATGGCTGCGAGTGTGAACATGCAGCTGAAAACCAGCATTGGGTTACTTGGACATTCATCAGTGGTGTAAGGAAAACCTGCATGGAGTGGAGAGTCAGTTGAATTCCACATTCGCAGTGAATGAATGGAACATTCTGTAGAGGAGATTCCAATGATTTCTGAAGCCTGTGTTGTGTGGACAGGAAAATGAAGAGCTGACCAGGCTTGAATCGATAGCCAAGTAAACAGCAGGGCTGCGAATATGAACAGGCCGCTGAAAACCAGCATTGGGTTACTTGGACATTCAACAGTGGTGTAATGAAAACCTGCGTGGAGTTGAGAGTCAGATGAATTCCAGATTCGCAGTGAATGAATGGAACATTCTGTAGTGGAGATAACAAAGATTTCTGAAGGCTGGTAGTGTGGTGGGACAATGAAGAGCTGAACAGGGTGGAGTGAATTGTCAATTAAACAGCACGGCTGCGAGTATGAACAGGCCTCTGAAAACCAGCATTGGCTTACTTGGACATTCACAAGTGGTGTAATGTTAACCAGGCGGGAGTGGAGAATCAGATAAACTCCAGACTCGCAGTGAATGAATGGAACATTCTGTAGTGGAGATTGCAATGATTTCTGAAATCTGGATTGTGGGGACACGAAAATGAAGAGCTGACCAGTGTTGAGTGGATAGCCTGTAAAAAGCCTCGGCTTCGAATGTGAACAGACCACTGAAAACCAGTATTGCATTACTTCGACTTTCAGCAGTGGTGTAACGAAAGCCTGCGTGGAGTGCAGATTCAGATGAATTCCAGATTCCCAGTGAATGAATGGAACATCCTGTAGTGGAGATTACAATGATTTCTGAAGGCTGGGTTGTGTGCACAGGAAAATGAGGAGCAAAACAGGTTGAGTGGATAGCCAATTGAACAGCACGACTGCGAACATGAACAGGCCTCTGAAAACCAGCATTGTTTTACTTGGACATTCACAAGTGGTGTAAGATAAATCTGCAGGTAGTGGAGATTCAGTTGAATTCCAGATTCGCAGTGAATGAATGGAACATTCTGTACTGGAGATTGCAATGATTTCTCAAGTCTGGATTGTTTGGACATGAAAATGAAGAGCTGACCACAGTTGTGTGGATACCCAGTAAAAAGCAGGGCTTAGAGTGTGAACAGACCGCTGAAAACCAGCATTGTGTTACTTGGACATTCATAAGTGGTGTAATGAAAGCCTACCTGGAGTGCAGATTCAGATGAATTCCAGATTGGCAGTGAATGAATGGAACATTCTGTACTGGCAATTCCAATGATTTCTGAAGTCTGATATTGTGGAAAAGAAAATGAAAGGCTGACCAGGTTTGAGTGGATAGACAATTGAACAGCACACTGCGAGTGTGAAAAGGCGGCTGAAAACCAGCATTGGATTACTTGGTCATTCACCAGTGCTGTAATGAAAACCTGCCTGGAGCGGAGAGTCAGATGAATTGCAGAATCGCAGTGAATGAATGGAACAGTCTGTAGTGGAGAGCCCAATGATTTCTGAAGGCTGGTTTGTGTGGAGAGGAAAATGAAGAGCTGACCAATATTGAGTGGATAGCCCATTGAACAGCACTTCTGCGAGTTGAACATGCCTCTGAAAACCAGTATTGAGTTACTTGGACATTCACCAGTGGCGTAACGAAAACCTGCCAGGAGTGGAGGTTCAGAGGAATTCCAGATTCGCAGTGAATGAATGGAACATTCTCTAGTGGTGATTCCAATGATTTCTGAAGGCTGGGTTTTGTGGACACGAAAATGTAGAGCTGAACAGGGTGGAGTGGATAGCCAAATGAACAGCACGTCTCTTAGTATGAACAGGCCACTGAAAACCAGCATTGGCTTACTTGGACATTCACAAGTGGTGTAACGATAACCCGCCGGGAGTTGAGAGTCAGATGAATTTAAGATTCGCAGTGAATGAACGGAACATTCTGTGGAGGAGATACCAATTATTTCTGAAGGTTGGGTTATGAGGACAGGAAAATGTAGAGCTGAATAGGGTTGGGTGGATAGCAAATTGAACAGCACGGCTGAGTGTGTTAGCAGGCGGCTTAAAACCAGCATTGTCTTCCTTGGACATTTACCAGTGGTGTCACGAAAACCTTCCAGGAGTGGAGACTCTGATGAATTCCAGATTCGCGTGATTGAATGGAACATTCTGTAGTGGTGATTGCCAACATTTAGGAATCTGGATAGTCTGGACAGGATATTGAAGAGCTGACCGATATTGAGTGGATAGCCAATGAACAGCACGGTTTCGAGTGTGAACAGACCACTAAGAAGCAGCATTGCATTACTTGGACATTCATCAGTGGTGTAACGAAAGCCTTCCTGGAATGCAGATTCAGAGTATTTCCAGATTCACAGTGAATGAATGGAAATTTCTGTAGTAGAGATTCCAATGATTTCTGAACGCTGGGTTGTGTGGACAGGAAAATGAAGAGCTGACTAGGTTTGACTGGATTGCCAATTGAACAGCAAGGCTGTGAGTGTGAACAGCCGCTGAAAACCAGCATTGGGTTACCTGGTCATTCACCAGTGTTGTTAGGAAAATCTGCCTGGTGTGGAGAGTCAGAGGAATTCCAGATTCGCAGGGAACGAATGGAACATTCTGAAGTGGAGATAAGAATGATTTCTGAAGGCTCGGTGTGTGGAAGGAAAATCAAGAGCTAACCAGCGTTCACTGGATAGCCAATTGAACAGCACGGCTGCGAGTGTTAACACGCAGCTGAAACCAGCCTTGGGTTGCTTGGACATTCACCAGTGGTGAAACGAAAACCTGCTGGGAGTGGAGAACAAGATGAATTCAAGATTCGCCTGAATGAATGAAACATTCTGTAGTGTAGATTGCAATGGTTTCTGAGGTTTGTATTGTCTGAACTGGAAAAAGAAGAACTCACCAGTGTTGAGTCGCTAGACCGTGAACAGCACGGGTTCGAGTGTGAATAGACCGCTGAAAACCATCATTGCGTTACTTGAACATTCAGCAGTGGTGCAATGAAAACCTGCCGGGAGTGGAGATTCAGATGAATTCCAGATTCGCAGTGAATGAATGGAACATTCTCTAGTGGTGATTCCAATGATTTCTGAAGGCTGGGTTTTGTGGACACGAAAATGTAGAGCTGAACAGGGTGGAATGGATAGCCAAATGAACAGCACGTCTCGTAGTAAGAACAGGCCACTGAAAACCAGCTTTGGCTTAATTGGACATTCACAAGTGGTGTAACGAAAACCTGACGGGAGTTGAGAATTAGATGAATTTCAGATTTGCCGTCAATGAATGGAACATTCTGTGGAGGAGATACCAATTGTTTCTGAAGTTTGGGTTATGTGGACAGGAAAATGGAGCTGAAGAGGGTTGAGTGGATAGCAAATTGAACAGCACGGCTGAGAGTATGAGCAGGCCACTTAAAACCAGCATTGGCTTACTTGGATATTTACCAGTGGTGTCACGAAAACCTGCCGGGAGTGGAGATTCAGATGAATTCCAGATTCGCTGTGAATGAATGGAACATTCTGTAGTGGAGATAACAATGATTTCTCCAGTCTCTGTGGTGTGGACAGGAAAATGTAGAGCTGGCCAGGGTTGAGTGGATAGCCAATTGAACAGCACCACTGCGCTTGTGAAGAAAACACTTAAAACATTGGGTTACTTGGACATTCAACAGTGGTGTAACGAAAACCTGCCGGGAGTGGAGGTTCAGAGGAATTCCAGATTCGCAGTGAATGAATGGAACATTCTCTAGTGGAGATTCCAACGATTTCTGAAGGCTGGGTCGTGTGGAAGGAAAATCAAGAACTAATCAGGATTTAGTGGAAAGCCAATTGTATAGCATGGCTGCGAGTGTGAACATGCAGCTGAAAACCAGCATTGGGTTACTTGGACATTCATCAGTGGTGTAAGGAAAACCTGCATGGAGTGGAGAGTCAGTTGAATTCCACATTCGCAGTGAATGAATGGAACATTCTGTAGAGGAGATTCCAATGATTTCTGAAGCCTGTGTTGTGTGGACAGGAAAATGAAGAGCTGACCAGGCTTGAATCGATAGCCAAGTAAACAGCAGGGCTGCGAATATGAACAGGCCGCTGAAAACCAGCATTGGGTTACTTGGACATTCAACAGTGGTGTAATGAAAACCTGCGTGGAGTTGAGAGTCAGATGAATTCCAGATTCGCAGTGAATGAATGGAACATTCTGTAGTGGAGATAACAAAGATTTCTGAAGGCTGGTAGTGTGGTGGGACAATGAAGAGCTGAACAGGGTGGAGTGAATTGTCAATTAAACAGCACGGCTGCGAGTATGAACAGGCCTCTGAAAACCAGCATTGGCTTACTTGGACATTCACAAGTGGTGTAATGTTAACCAGGCGGGAGTGGAGAATCAGATAAACTCCAGACTCGCAGTGAATGAATGGAACATTCTGTAGTGGAGATTGCAATGATTTCTGAAATCTGGATTGTGGGGACACGAAAATGAAGAGCTGACCAGTGTTGAGTGGATAGCCTGTAAAAAGCCTCGGCTTCGAATGTGAACAGACCACTGAAAACCAGTATTGCATTACTTCGACTTTCAGCAGTGGTGTAACGAAAGCCTGCGTGGAGTGCAGATTCAGATGAATTCCAGATTCCCAGTGAATGAATGGAACATCCTGTAGTGGAGATTACAATGATTTCTGAAGGCTGGGTTGTGTGCACAGGAAAATGAGGAGCAAAACAGGTTGAGTGGATAGCCAATTGAACAGCACGACTGCGAACATGAACAGGCCTCTGAAAACCAGCATTGTTTTACTTGGACATTCACAAGTGGTGTCAGATAAATCTGCAGGTAGTGGAGATTCAGTTGAATTCCAGATTCGCAGTGAATGAATGGAACATTCTGTACTGGAGATTGCAATGATTTCTCAAGTCTGGATTGTTTGGACATGAAAATGAAGAGCTGACCACAGTTGTGTGGATACCCAGTAAAAAGCAGGGCTTAGAGTGTGAACAGACCGCTGAAAACCAGCATTGTGTTACTTGGACATTCATAAGTGGTGTAATGAAAGCCTACCTGGAGTGCAGATTCAGATGAATTCCAGATTGGCAGTGAATGAATGGAACATTCTGTACTGGCGATTCCAATGATTTCTGAAGTCTGATATTGTGGAAAAGAAAATGAAAGGCTGACCAGGTTTGAGTGGATAGACAATTGAACAGCACACTGCGAGTGTGAAAAGGCGGCTGAAAACCAGCATTGGATTACTTGGTCATTCACCAGTGCTGTAATGAAAACCTGCCTGGAGCGGAGAGTCAGATGAATTGCAGAATCGCAGTGAATGAATGGAACAGTCTGTAGTGGAGAGCCCAATGATTTCTGAAGGCTGGTTTGTGTGGAGAGGAAAATGAAGAGCTGACCAATATTGAGTGGATAGCCCATTGAACAGCACTTCTGCGAGTTGAACATGCCTCTGAAAACCAGTATTGAGTTACTTGGACATTCACCAGTGGCGTAACGAAAACCTGCCAGGAGTGGAGGTTCAGAGGAATTCCAGATTCGCAGTGAATGAATGGAACATTCTCTAGTGGTGATTCCAATGATTTCTGAAGGCTGGGTTTTGTGGACACGAAAATGTAGAGCTGAACAGGGTGGAGTGGATAGCCAAATGAACAGCACGTCTCTTAGTATGAACAGGCCACTGAAAACCAGCATTGGCTTACTTGGACATTCACAAGTGGTGTAACGATAACCCGCCGGGAGTTGAGAGTCAGATGAATTTAAGATTCGCAGTGAATGAACGGAACATTCTGTGGAGGAGATACCAATTATTTCTGAAGGTTGGGTTATGAGGACAGGAAAATGTAGAGCTGAATAGGGTTGGGTGGATAGCAAATTGAACAGCACGGCTGAGTGTGTTAGCAGGCGGCTTAAAACCAGCATTGTCTTCCTTGGACATTTACCAGTGGTGTCACGAAAACCTTCCAGGAGTGGAGACTCTGATGAATTCCAGATTCGCGTGATTGAATGGAACATTCTGTAGTGGTGATTGCCAACATTTAGGAATCTGGATAGTCTGGACAGGATATTGAAGAGCTGACCGATATTGAGTGGATAGCCAATGAACAGCATGGTTTCGAGTGTGAACAGACCACTAAGAAGCAGCATTGCATTACTTGGACATTCATCAGTGGTGTAACGAAAGCCTTCCTGGAATGCAGATTCAGAGTATTTCCAGATTCACAGTGAATGAATGGAAATTTCTGTAGTAGAGATTCCAATGATTTCTGAACGCTGGGTTGTGTGGACAGGAAAATGAAGAGCTGACTAGGTTTGACTGGATTGCCAATTGAACAGCAAGGCTGTGAGTGTGAACAGCCGCTGAAAACCAGCATTGGATTACCTGGTCATTCACCAGTGTTGTTAGGAAAATCTGCCTGGTGTGGAGAGTCAGAGGAATTCCAGATTCGCAGGGAACGAATGGAACATTCTGAAGTGGAGATAAGAATGATTTCTGAAGGCTCGGTGTGTGGAAGGAAAATCAAGAGCTAACCAGCGTTCACTGGATAGCCAATTGAACAGCACGGCTGCGAGTGTCAACACGCAGCTGAAACCAGCCTTGGGTTGCTTGGACATTCACCAGTGGTGAAACGAAAACCTGCTGGGAGTGGAGAACAAGATGAATTCAAGATTCGCCTGAATGAATGAAACATTCTGTAGTGTAGATTGCAATGGTTTCTGAGGTTTGTATTGTCTGAACTGGAAAAAGAAGAACTCACCAGTGTTGAGTCGCTAGACCGTGAACAGCACGGGTTCGAGTGTGAATAGACCGCTGAAAACCATCATTGCGTTACTTGAACATTCAGCAGTGGTGCAATGAAAACCTGCCGGGAGTGGAGATTCAGATGAATTCCAGATTCGCAGTGAATGAATGGAACATTCTCTAGTGGTGATTCCAATGATTTCTGAAGGCTGGCTTTTGTGGACACGAAAATGTAGAGCTGAACAGGGTGGAATGGATAGCCAAATGAACAGCACGTCTCGTAGTAAGAACAGGCCACTGAAAACCAGCTTTGGCTTAATTGGACATTCACAAGTGGTGTAACGAAAACCTGACGGGAGTTGAGAATTAGATGAATTTCAGATTTGCCGTCAATGAATGGAACATTCTGTGGAGGAGATACCAATTGTTTCTGAAGTTTGGGTTATGTGGACAGGAAAATGGAGCTGAAGAGGGTTGAGTGGATAGCAAATTGAACAGCACGGCTGAGAGTATGAGCAGGCCACTTAAAACCAGCATTGGCTTACTTGGATATTTACCAGTGGTGTCACGAAAACCTGCCGGGAGTGGAGATTCAGATGAATTCCAGATTCGCTGTGAATGAATGGAACATTCTGTAGTGGAGATAACAATGATTTCTCCAGTCTCTGTGGTGTGGACAGGAAAATGTAGAGCTGGCCAGGGTTGAGTGGATAGCCAATTGAACAGCACCACTGCGCTTGTGAAGAAAACACTTAAAACATTGGGTTACTTGGACATTCAACAGTGGTGTAACGAAAACCTGCCGGGAGTGGAGGTTCAGAGGAATTCCAGATTCGCAGTGAATGAATGGAACATTCTCTAGTGGAGATTCCAACGATTTCTGAAGGCTGGGTCGTGTGGAAGGAAAATCAAGAACTAATCAGGATTTAGTGGAAAGCCAATTGTATAGCATGGCTGCGAGTGTGAACATGCAGCTGAAAACCAGCATTGGGTTACTTGGACATTCATCAGTGGTGTAAGGAAAACCTGCATGGAGTGGAGAGTCAGTTGAATTCCACATTCGCAGTGAATGAATGGAACATTCTGTAGAGGAGATTCCAATGATTTCTGAAGCCTGTGTTGTGTGGACAGGAAAATGAAGAGCTGACCAGGCTTGAATCGATAGCCAAGTAAACAGCAGGGCTGCGAATATGAACAGGCCGCTGAAAACCGGCATTGGGTTACTTGGACATTCAACAGTGGTGTAATGAAAACCTGCGTGGAGTTGAGAGTCAGATGAATTCCAGATTCGCAGTGAATGAATGGAACATTCTGTAGTGGAGATAACAAAGATTTCTGAAGGCTGGTAGTGTGGTGGGACAATGAAGAGCTGAACAGGGTGGAGTGAATTGTCAATTAAACAGCACGGCTGCGAGTATGAACAGGCCTCTGAAAACCAGCATTGGCTTACTTGGACATTCACAAGTGGTGTAATGTTAACCAGGCGGGAGTGGAGAATCAGATAAACTCCAGACTCGCAGTGAATGAATGGAACATTCTGTAGTGGAGATTGCAATGATTTCTGAAATCTGGATTGTGGGGACACGAAAATGAAGAGCTGACCAGTGTTGAGTGGATAGCCTGTAAAAAGCCTCGGCTTCGAATGTGAACAGACCACTGAAAACCAGTATTGCATTACTTCGACTTTCAGCAGTGGTGTAACGAAAGCCTGCGTGGAGTGCAGATTCAGATGAATTCCAGATTCCCAGTGAATGAATGGAACATCCTGTAGTGGAGATTACAATGATTTCTGAAGGCTGGGTTGTGTGCACAGGAAAATGAGGAGCAAAACAGGTTGAGTGGATAGCCAATTGAACAGCACGACTGCGAACATGAACAGGCCTCTGAAAACCAGCATTGTTTTACTTGGACATTCACAAGTGGTGTCAGATAAATCTGCAGGTAGTGGAGATTCAGTTGAATTCCAGATTCGCAGTGAATGAATGGAACATTCTGTACTGGAGATTGCAATGATTTCTCAAGTCTGGATTGTTTGGACATGAAAATGAAGAGCTGACCACAGTTGTGTGGATACCCAGTAAAAAGCAGGGCTTAGAGTGTGAACAGACCGCTGAAAACCAGCATTGTGTTACTTGGACATTCATAAGTGGTGTAATGAAAGCCTACCTGGAGTGCAGATTCAGATGAATTCCAGATTGGCAGTGAATGAATGGAACATTCTGTACTGGCGATTCCAATGATTTCTGAAGTCTGATATTGTGGAAAAGAAAATGAAAGGCTGACCAGGTTTGAGTGGATAGACAATTGAACAGCACACTGCGAGTGTGAAAAGGCGGCTGAAAACCAGCATTGGATTACTTGGTCATTCACCAGTGCTGTAATGAAAACCTGCCTGGAGCGGAGAGTCAGATGAATTGCAGAATCGCAGTGAATGAATGGAACAGTCTGTAGTGGAGAGCCCAATGATTTCTGAAGGCTGGTTTGTGTGGAGAGGAAAATGAAGAGCTGACCAATATTGAGTGGATAGCCCATTGAACAGCACTTCTGCGAGTTGAACATGCCTCTGAAAACCAGTATTGAGTTACGTGGACATTCACCAGTGGCGTAACGAAAACCTGCCAGGAGTGGAGGTTCAGAGGAATTCCAGATTCGCAGTGAATGAATGGAACATTCTCTAGTGGTGATTCCAATGATTTCTGAAGGCTGGGTTTTGTGGACACGAAAATGTAGAGCTGAACAGGGTGGAGTGGATAGCCAAATGAACAGCACGTCTCTTAGTATGAACAGGCCACTGAAAACCAGCATTGGCTTACTTGGACATTCACAAGTGGTGTAACGATAACCCGCCGGGAGTTGAGAGTCAGATGAATTTAAGATTCGCAGTGAATGAACGGAACATTCTGTGGAGGAGATACCAATTATTTCTGAAGGTTGGGTTATGAGGACAGGAAAATGTAGAGCTGAATAGGGTTGGGTGGATAGCAAATTGAACAGCACAGCTGAGTGTGTTAGCAGGCGGCTTAAAACCAGCATTGTCTTCCTTGGACATTTACCAGTGGTGTCACGAAAACCTTCCAGGAGTGGAGACTCTGATGAATTCCAGATTCGCGTGATTGAATGGAACATTCTGTAGTGGTGATTGCCAACATTTAGGAATCTGGATAGTCTGGACAGGATATTGAAGAGCTGACCGATATTGAGTGGATAGCCAATGAACAGCACGGTTTCGAGTGTGAACAGACCACTAAGAAGCAGCATTGCATTACTTGGACATTCATCAGTGGTGTAACGAAAGCCTTCCTGGAATGCAGATTCAGAGTATTTCCAGATTCACAGTGAATGAATGGAAATTTCTGTAGTAGAGATTCCAATGATTTCTGAACGCTGGGTTGTGTGGACAGGAAAATGAAGAGCTGACTAGGTTTGACTGGATTGCCAATTGAACAGCAAGGCTGTGAGTGTGAACAGCCGCTGAAAACCAGCATTGGATTACCTGGTCATTCACCAGTGTTGTTAGGAAAATCTGCCTGGTGTGGAGAGTCAGAGGAATTCCAGATTCGCAGGGAACGAATGGAACATTCTGAAGTGGAGATAAGAATGATTTCTGAAGGCTCGGTGTGTGGAAGGAAAATCAAGAGCTAACCAGCGTTCACTGGATAGCCAATTGAACAGCACGGCTGCGAGTGTTAACACGCAGCTGAAACCAGCCTTGGGTTGCTTGGACATTCACCAGTGGTGAAACGAAAACCTGCTGGGAGGGGAGAACAAGATGAATTCAAGATTCGCCTGAATGAATGAAACATTCTGTAGTGTAGATTGCAATGGTTTCTGAGGTTTGTATTGTCTGAACTGGAAAAAGAAGAACTCACCAGTGTTGAGTCGCTAGACCGTGAACAGCACGGGTTCGAGTGTGAATAGACCGCTGAAAACCATCATTGCGTTACTTGAACATTCAGCAGTGGTGCAATGAAAACCTGCCGGGAGTGGAGATTCAGATGAATTCCAGATTCGCAGTGAATGAATGGAACATTCTCTAGTGGTGATTCCAATGATTTCTGAAGGCTGGGTTTTGTGGACACGAAAATGTAGAGCTGAACAGGGTGGAATGGATAGCCAAATGAACAGCACGTCTCGTAGTAAGAACAGGCCACTGAAAACCAGCTTTGGCTTAATTGGACATTCACAAGTGGTGTAACGAAAACCTGACGGGAGTTGAGAATTAGATGAATTTCAGATTTGCCGTCAATGAATGGAACATTCTGTGGAGGAGATACCAATTGTTTCTGAAGTTTGGGTTATGTGGACAGGAAAATGGAGCTGAAGAGGGTTGAGTGGATAGCAAATTGAACAGCACGGCTGAGAGTATGAGCAGGCCACTTAAAACCAGCATTGGCTTACTTGGATATTTACCAGTGGTGTCACGAAAACCTGCCGGGAGTGGAGATTCAGATGAATTCCAGATTCGCTGTGAATGAATGGAACATTCTGTAGTGGAGATAACAATGATTTCTCCAGTCTCTGTGGTGTGGACAGGAAAATGTAGAGCTGGCCAGGGTTGAGTGGATAGCCAATTGAACAGCACCACTGCGCTTGTGAAGAAAACACTTAAAACATTGGGTTACTTGGACATTCAACAGTGGTGTAACGAAAACCTGCCGGGAGTGGAGGTTCAGAGGAATTCCAGATTCGCAGTGAATGAATGGAACATTCTCTAGTGGAGATTCCAACGATTTCTGAAGGCTGGGTCGTGTGGAAGGAAAATCAAGAACTAATCAGGATTTAGTGGAAAGCCAATTGTATAGCATGGCTGCGAGTGTGAACATGCAGCTGAAAACCAGCATTGGGTTACTTGGACATTCATCAGTGGTGTAAGGAAAACCTGCATGGAGTGGAGAGTCAGTTGAATTCCACATTTGCAGTGAATGAATGGAACATTCTCTAGAGGAGATTCCAATGATTTCTGAAGCCTGTGTTGTGTGGACAGGAAAATGAAGAGCTGACCAGGCTTGAATCGATAGCCAAGTAAACAGCAGGGCTGCGAATATGAACAGGCCGCTGAAAACCGGCATTGGGTTACTTGGACATTCAACAGTGGTGTAATGAAAACCTGCGTGGAGTTGAGAGTCAGATGAATTCCAGATTCGCAGTGAATGAATGGAACATTCTGTAGTGGAGATAACAAAGATTTCTGAAGGCTGGTAGTGTGGTGGGACAATGAAGAGCTGAACAGGGTGGAGTGAATTGTCAATTAAACAGCACGGCTGCGAGTATGAACAGGCCTCTGAAAACCAGCATTGGCTTACTTGGACATTCACAAGTGGTGTAATGTTAACCAGGCGGGAGTGGAGAATCAGATAAACTCCAGACTCGCAGTGAATGAATGGAACATTCTGTAGTGGAGATTGCAATGATTTCTGAAATCTGGATTGTGGGGACACGAAAATGAAGAGCTGACCAGTGTTGAGTGGATAGCCTGTAAAAAGCCTCGGCTTCGAATGTGAACAGACCACTGAAAACCAGTATTGCATTACTTCGACTTTCAGCAGTGGTGTAACGAAAGCCTGCGTGGAGTGCAGATTCAGATGAATTCCAGATTCCCAGTGAATGAATGGAACATCCTGTAGTGGAGATTACAATGATTTCTGAAGGCTGGGTTGTGTGCACAGGAAAATGAGGAGCAAAACAGGTTGAGTGGATAGCCAATTGAACAGCACGACTGCGAACATGAACAGGCCTCTGAAAACCAGCATTGTTTTACTTGGACATTCACAAGTGGTGTAAGATAAATCTGCAGGTAGTGGAGATTCAGTTGAATTCCAGATTCGCAGTGAATGAATGGAACATTCTGTACTGGAGATTGCAATGATTTCTCAAGTCTGGATTGTTTGGACATGAAAATGAAGAGCTGACCACAGTTGTGTGGATACCCAGTAAAAAGCAGGGCTTAGAGTGTGAACAGACCGCTGAAAACCAGCATTGTGTTACTTGGACATTCATAAGTGGTGTAATGAAAGCCTACCTGGAGTGCAGATTCAGATGAATTCCAGATTGGCAGTGAATGAATGGAACATTCTGTACTGGCGATTCCAATGATTTCTGAAGTCTGATATTGTGGAAAAGAAAATGAAAGGCTGACCAGGTTTGAGTGGATAGACAATTGAACAGCACACTGCGAGTGTGAAAAGGCGGCTGAAAACCAGCATTGGATTACTTGGTCATTCACCAGTGCTGTAATGAAAACCTGCCTGGAGCGGAGAGTCAGATGAATTGCAGAATCGCAGTGAATGAATGGAACAGTCTGTAGTGGAGAGCCCAATGATTTCTGAAGGCTGGTTTGTGTGGAGAGGAAAATGAAGAGCTGACCAATATTGAGTGGATAGCCCATTGAACAGCACTTCTGCGAGTTGAACATGCCTCTGAAAACCAGTATTGAGTTACTTGGACATTCACCAGTGGCGTAACGAAAACCTGCCAGGAGTGGAGGTTCAGAGGAATTCCAGATTCGCAGTGAATGAATGGAACATTCTCTAGTGGTGATTCCAATGATTTCTGAAGGCTGGGTTTTGTGGACACGAAAATGTAGAGCTGAACAGGGTGGAGTGGATAGCCAAATGAACAGCACGTCTCTTAGTATGAACAGGCCACTGAAAACCAGCATTGGCTTACTTGGACATTCACAAGTGGTGTAACGATAACCCGCCGGGAGTTGAGAGTCAGATGAATTTAAGATTCGCAGTGAATGAACGGAACATTCTGTGGAGGAGATACCAATTATTTCTGAAGGTTGGGTTATGAGGACAGGAAAATGTAGAGCTGAATAGGGTTGGGTGGATAGCAAATTGAACAGCACGGCTGAGTGTGTTAGCAGGCGGCTTAAAACCAGCATTGTCTTCCTTGGACATTTACCAGTGGTGTCACGAAAACCTTCCAGGAGTGGAGACTCTGATGAATTCCAGATTCGCGTGATTGAATGGAACATTCTGTAGTGGTGATTGCCAACATTTAGGAATCTGGATAGTCTGGACAGGATATTGAAGAGCTGACCGATATTGAGTGGATAGCCAATGAACAGCACGGTTTCGAGTGTGAACAGACCACTAAGAAGCAGCATTGCATTACTTGGACATTCATCAGTGGTGTAACGAAAGCCTTCCTGGAATGCAGATTCAGAGTATTTCCAGATTCACAGTGAATGAATGGAAATTTCTGTAGTAGAGATTCCAATGATTTCTGAACGCTGGGTTGTGTGGACAGGAAAATGAAGAGCTGACTAGGTTTGACTGGATTGCCAATTGAACAGCAAGGCTGTGAGTGTGAACAGCCGCTGAAAACCAGCATTGGGTTACCTGGTCATTCACCAGTGTTGTTAGGAAAATCTGCCTGGTGTGGAGAGTCAGAGGAATTCCAGATTCGCAGGGAACGAATGGAACATTCTGAAGTGGAGATAAGAATGATTTCTGAAGGCTCGGTGTGTGGAAGGAAAATCAAGAGCTAACCAGCGTTCACTGGATAGCCAATTGAACAGCACGGCTGCGAGTGTTAACACGCAGCTGAAACCAGCCTTGGGTTGCTTGGACATTCACCAGTGGTGAAACGAAAACCTGCTGGGAGTGGAGAACAAGATGAATTCAAGATTCGCCTGAATGAATGAAACATTCTGTAGTGTAGATTGCAATGGTTTCTGAGGTTTGTATTGTCTGAACTGGAAAAAGAAGAACTCACCAGTGTTGAGTCGCTAGACCGTGAACAGCACGGGTTCGAGTGTGAATAGACCGCTGAAAACCATCATTGCGTTACTTGAACATTCAGCAGTGGTGCAATGAAAACCTGCCGGGAGTGGAGATTCAGATGAATTCCAGATTCGCAGTGAATGAATGGAACATTCTCTAGTGGTGATTCCAATGATTTCTGAAGGCTGGGTTTTGTGGACACGAAAATGTAGAGCTGAACAGGGTGGAATGGATAGCCAAATGAACAGCACGTCTCGTAGTAAGAACAGGCCACTGAAAACCAGCTTTGGCTTAATTGGACATTCACAAGTGGTGTAACGAAAACCTGACGGGAGTTGAGAATTAGATGAATTTCAGATTTGCCGTCAATGAATGGAACATTCTGTGGAGGAGATACCAATTGTTTCTGAAGTTTGGGTTATGTGGACAGGAAAATGGAGCTGAAGAGGGTTGAGTGGATAGCAAATTGAACAGCACGGCTGAGAGTATGAGCAGGCCACTTAAAACCAGCATTGGCTTACTTGGATATTTACCAGTGGTGTCACGAAAACCTGCCGGGAGTGGAGATTCAGATGAATTCCAGATTCGCTGTGAATGAATGGAACATTCTGTAGTGGAGATAACAATGATTTCTCCAGTCTCTGTGGTGTGGACAGGAAAATGTAGAGCTGGCCAGGGTTGAGTGGATAGCCAATTGAACAGCACCACTGCGCTTGTGAAGAAAACACTTAAAACATTGGGTTACTTGGACATTCAACAGTGGTGTAACGAAAACCTGCCGGGAGTGGAGGTTCAGAGGAATTCCAGATTCGCAGTGAATGAATGGAACATTCTCTAGTGGAGATTCCAACGATTTCTGAAGGCTGGGTCGTGTGGAAGGAAAATCAAGAACTAATCAGGATTTAGTGGAAAGCCAATTGTATAGCATGGCTGCGAGTGTGAACATGCAGCTGAAAACCAGCATTGGGTTACTTGGACATTCATCAGTGGTGTAAGGAAAACCTGCATGGAGTGGAGAGTCAGTTGAATTCCACATTCGCAGTGAATGAATGGAACATTCTGTAGAGGAGATTCCAATGATTTCTGAAGCCTGTGTTGTGTGGACAGGAAAATGAAGAGCTGACCAGGCTTGAATCGATAGCCAAGTAAACAGCAGGGCTGCGAATATGAACAGGCCGCTGAAAACCAGCATTGGGTTACTTGGACATTCAACAGTGGTGTAATGAAAACCTGCGTGGAGTTGAGAGTCAGATGAATTCCAGATTCGCAGTGAATGAATGGAACATTCTGTAGTGGAGATAACAAAGATTTCTGAAGGCTGGTAGTGTGGTGGGACAATGAAGAGCTGAACAGGGTGGAGTGAATTGTCAATTAAACAGCACGGCTGCGAGTATGAACAGGCCTCTGAAAACCAGCATTGGCTTACTTGGACATTCACAAGTGGTGTAATGTTAACCAGGCGGGAGTGGAGAATCAGATAAACTCCAGACTCGCAGTGAATGAATGGAACATTCTGTAGTGGAGATTGCAATGATTTCTGAAATCTGGATTGTGGGGACACGAAAATGAAGAGCTGACCAGTGTTGAGTGGATAGCCTGTAAAAAGCCTCGGCTTCGAATGTGAACAGACCACTGAAAACCAGTATTGCATTACTTCGACTTTCAGCAGTGGTGTAACGAAAGCCTGCGTGGAGTGCAGATTCAGATGAATTCCAGATTCCCAGTGAATGAATGGAACATCCTGTAGTGGAGATTACAATGATTTCTGAAGGCTGGGTTGTGTGCACAGGAAAATGAGGAGCAAAACAGGTTGAGTGGATAGCCAATTGAACAGCACGACTGCGAACATGAACAGGCCTCTGAAAACCAGCATTGTTTTACTTGGACATTCACAAGTGGTGTAAGATAAATCTGCAGGTAGTGGAGATTCAGTTGAATTCCAGATTCGCAGTGAATGAATGGAACATTCTGTACTGGAGATTGCAATGATTTCTCAAGTCTGGATTGTTTGGACATGAAAATGAAGAGCTGACCACAGTTGTGTGGATACCCAGTAAAAAGCAGGGCTTAGAGTGTGAACAGACCGCTGAAAACCAGCATTGTGTTACTTGGACATTCATAAGTGGTGTAATGAAAGCCTACCTGGAGTGCAGATTCAGATGAATTCCAGATTGGCAGTGAATGAATGGAACATTCTGTACTGGCGATTCCAATGATTTCTGAAGTCTGATATTGTGGAAAAGAAAATGAAAGGCTGACCAGGTTTGAGTGGATAGACAATTGAACAGCACACTGCGAGTGTGAAAAGGCGGCTGAAAACCAGCATTGGATTACTTGGTCATTCACCAGTGCTGTAATGAAAACCTGCCTGGAGCGGAGAGTCAGATGAATTGCAGAATCGCAGTGAATGAATGGAACAGTCTGTAGTGGAGAGCCCAATGATTTCTGAAGGCTGGTTTGTGTGGAGAGGAAAATGAAGAGCTGACCAATATTGAGTGGATAGCCCATTGAACAGCACTTCTGCGAGTTGAACATGCCTCTGAAAACCAGTATTGAGTTACTTGGACATTCACCAGTGGCGTAACGAAAACCTGCCAGGAGTGGAGGTTCAGAGGAATTCCAGATTCGCAGTGAATGAATGGAACATTCTCTAGTGGTGATTCCAATGATTTCTGAAGGCTGGGTTTTGTGGACACGAAAATGTAGAGCTGAACAGGGTGGAGTGGATAGCCAAATGAACAGCACGTCTCTTAGTATGAACAGGCCACTGAAAACCAGCATTGGCTTACTTGGACATTCACAAGTGGTGTAACGATAACCCGCCGGGAGTTGAGAGTCAGATGAATTTAAGATTCGCAGTGAATGAACGGAACATTCTGTGGAGGAGATACCAATTATTTCTGAAGGTTGGGTTATGAGGACAGGAAAATGTAGAGCTGAATAGGGTTGGGTGGATAGCAAATTGAACAGCACGGCTGAGTGTGTTAGCAGGCGGCTTAAAACCAGCATTGTCTTCCTTGGACATTTACCAGTGGTGTCACGAAAACCTTCCAGGAGTGGAGACTCTGATGAATTCCAGATTCGCGTGATTGAATGGAACATTCTGTAGTGGTGATTGCCAACATTTAGGAATCTGGATAGTCTGGACAGGATATTGAAGAGCTGACCGATATTGAGTGGATAGCCAATGAACAGCACGGTTTCGAGTGTGAACAGACCACTAAGAAGCAGCATTGCATTACTTGGACATTCATCAGTGGTGTAACGAAAGCCTTCCTGGAATGCAGATTCAGAGTATTTCCAGATTCACAGTGAATGAATGGAAATTTCTGTAGTAGAGATTCCAATGATTTCTGAACGCTGGGTTGTGTGGACAGGAAAATGAAGAGCTGACTAGGTTTGACTGGATTGCCAATTGAACAGCAAGGCTGTGAGTGTGAACAGCCGCTGAAAACCAGCATTGGGTTACCTGGTCATTCACCAGTGTTGTTAGGAAAATCTGCCTGGTGTGGAGAGTCAGAGGAATTCCAGATTCGCAGGGAACGAATGGAACATTCTGAAGTGGAGATAAGAATGATTTCTGAAGGCTCGGTGTGTGGAAGGAAAATCAAGAGCTAACCAGCGTTCACTGGATAGCCAATTGAACAGCACGGCTGCGAGTGTTAACACGCAGCTGAAACCAGCCTTGGGTTGCTTGGACATTCACCAGTGGTGAAACGAAAACCTGCTGGGAGTGGAGAACAAGATGAATTCAAGATTCGCCTGAATGAATGAAACATTCTGTAGTGTAGATTGCAATGGTTTCTGAGGTTTGTATTGTCTGAACTGGAAAAAGAAGAACTCACCAGTGTTGAGTCGCTAGACCGTGAACAGCACGGGTTCGAGTGTGAATAGACCGCTGAAAACCATCATTGCGTTACTTGAACATTCAGCAGTGGTGCAATGAAAACCTGCCGGGAGTGGAGATTCAGATGAATTCCAGATTCGCAGTGAATGAATGGAACATTCTCTAGTGGTGATTCCAATGATTTCTGAAGGCTGGGTTTTGTGGACACGAAAATGTAGAGCTGAACAGGGTGGAATGGATAGCCAAATGAACAGCACGTCTCGTAGTAAGAACAGGCCACTGAAAACCAGCTTTGGCTTAATTGGACATTCACAAGTGGTGTAACGAAAACCTGACGGGAGTTGAGAATTAGATGAATTTCAGATTTGCCGTCAATGAATGGAACATTCTGTGGAGGAGATACCAATTGTTTCTGAAGTTTGGGTTATGTGGACAGGAAAATGGAGCTGAAGAGGGTTGAGTGGATAGCAAATTGAACAGCACGGCTGAGAGTATGAGCAGGCCACTTAAAACCAGCATTGGCTTACTTGGATATTTACCAGTGGTGTCACGAAAACCTGCCGGGAGTGGAGATTCAGATGAATTCCAGATTCGCTGTGAATGAATGGAACATTCTGTAGTGGAGATAACAATGATTTCTCCAGTCTCTGTGGTGTGGACAGGAAAATGTAGAGCTGGCCAGGGTTGAGTGGATAGCCAATTGAACAGCACCACTGCGCTTGTGAAGAAAACACTTAAAACATTGGGTTACTTGGACATTCAACAGTGGTGTAACGAAAACCTGCCGGGAGTGGAGGTTCAGAGGAATTCCAGATTCGCAGTGAATGAATGGAACATTCTCTAGTGGAGATTCCAACGATTTCTGAAGGCTGGGTCGTGTGGAAGGAAAATCAAGAACTAATCAGGATTTAGTGGAAAGCCAATTGTATAGCATGGCTGCGAGTGTGAACATGCAGCTGAAAACCAGCATTGGGTTACTTGGACATTCATCAGTGGTGTAAGGAAAACCTGCATGGAGTGGAGAGTCAGTTGAATTCCACATTCGCAGTGAATGAATGGAACATTCTGTAGAGGAGATTCCAATGATTTCTGAAGCCTGTGTTGTGTGGACAGGAAAATGAAGAGCTGACCAGGCTTGAATCGATAGCCAAGTAAACAGCAGGGCTGCGAATATGAACAGGCCGCTGAAAACCAGCATTGGGTTACTTGGACATTCAACAGTGGTGTAATGAAAACCTGCGTGGAGTTGAGAGTCAGATGAATTCCAGATTCGCAGTGAATGAATGGAACATTCTGTAGTGGAGATAACAAAGATTTCTGAAGGCTGGTAGTGTGGTGGGACAATGAAGAGCTGAACAGGGTGGAGTGAATTGTCAATTAAACAGCACGGCTGCGAGTATGAACAGGCCTCTGAAAACCAGCATTGGCTTACTTGGACATTCACAAGTGGTGTAATGTTAACCAGGCGGGAGTGGAGAATCAGATAAACTCCAGACTCGCAGTGAATGAATGGAACATTCTGTAGTGGAGATTGCAATGATTTCTGAAATCTGGATTGTGGGGACACGAAAATGAAGAGCTGACCAGTGTTGAGTGGATAGCCTGTAAAAAGCCTCGGCTTCGAATGTGAACAGACCACTGAAAACCAGTATTGCATTACTTCGACTTTCAGCAGTGGTGTAACGAAAGCCTGCGTGGAGTGCAGATTCAGATGAATTCCAGATTCCCAGTGAATGAATGGAACATCCTGTAGTGGAGATTACAATGATTTCTGAAGGCTGGGTTGTGTGCACAGGAAAATGAGGAGCAAAACAGGTTGAGTGGATAGCCAATTGAACAGCACGACTGCGAACATGAACAGGCCTCTGAAAACCAGCATTGTTTTACTTGGACATTCACAAGTGGTGTCAGATAAATCTGCAGGTAGTGGAGATTCAGTTGAATTCCAGATTCGCAGTGAATGAATGGAACATTCTGTACTGGAGATTGCAATGATTTCTCAAGTCTGGATTGTTTGGACATGAAAATGAAGAGCTGACCACAGTTGTGTGGATACCCAGTAAAAAGCAGGGCTTAGAGTGTGAACAGACCGCTGAAAACCAGCATTGTGTTACTTGGACATTCATAAGTGGTGTAATGAAAGCCTACCTGGAGTGCAGATTCAGATGAATTCCAGATTGGCAGTGAATGAATGGAACATTCTGTACTGGCGATTCCAATGATTTCTGAAGTCTGATATTGTGGAAAAGAAAATGAAAGGCTGACCAGGTTTGAGTGGATAGACAATTGAACAGCACACTGCGAGTGTGAAAAGGCGGCTGAAAACCAGCATTGGATTACTTGGTCATTCACCAGTGCTGTAATGAAAACCTGCCTGGAGCGGAGAGTCAGATGAATTGCAGAATCGCAGTGAATGAATGGAACAGTCTGTAGTGGAGAGCCCAATGATTTCTGAAGGCTGGTTTGTGTGGAGAGGAAAATGAAGAGCTGACCAATATTGAGTGGATAGCCCATTGAACAGCACTTCTGCGAGTTGAACATGCCTCTGAAAACCAGTATTGAGTTACTTGGACATTCACCAGTGGCGTAACGAAAACCTGCCAGGAGTGGAGGTTCAGATGAATTCCAGATTCGCAGTGAATGAATGGAACATTCTCTAGTGGTGATTCCAATGATTTCTGAAGGCTGGGTTTTGTGGACACGAAAATGTAGAGCTGAACAGGGTGGAGTGGATAGCCAAATGAACAGCACGTCTCTTAGTATGAACAGGCCACTGAAAACCAGCATTGGCTTACTTGGACATTCACAAGTGGTGTAACGATAACCCGCCGGGAGTTGAGAGTCAGATGAATTTAAGATTCGCAGTGAATGAACGGAACATTCTGTGGAGGAGATACCAATTATTTCTGAAGGTTGGGTTATGAGGACAGGAAAATGTAGAGCTGAATAGGGTTGGGTGGATAGCAAATTGAACAGCACGGCTGAGTGTGTTAGCAGGCGGCTTAAAACCAGCATTGTCTTCCTTGGACATTTACCAGTGGTGTCACGAAAACCTTCCAGGAGTGGAGACTCTGATGAATTCCAGATTCGCGTGATTGAATGGAACATTCTGTAGTGGTGATTGCCAACATTTAGGAATCTGGATAGTCTGGACAGGATATTGAAGAGCTGACCGATATTGAGTGGATAGCCAATGAACAGCATGGTTTCGAGTGTGAACAGACCACTAAGAAGCAGCATTGCATTACTTGGACATTCATCAGTGGTGTAACGAAAGCCTTCCTGGAATGCAGATTCAGAGTATTTCCAGATTCACAGTGAATGAATGGAAATTTCTGTAGTAGAGATTCCAATGATTTCTGAACGCTGGGTTGTGTGGACAGGAAAATGAAGAGCTGACTAGGTTTGACTGGATTGCCAATTGAACAGCAAGGCTGTGAGTGTGAACAGCCGCTGAAAACCAGCATTGGATTACCTGGTCATTCACCAGTGTTGTTAGGAAAATCTGCCTGGTGTGGAGAGTCAGAGGAATTCCAGATTCGCAGGGAACGAATGGAACATTCTGAAGTGGAGATAAGAATGATTTCTGAAGGCTCGGTGTGTGGAAGGAAAATCAAGAGCTAACCAGCGTTCACTGGATAGCCAATTGAACAGCACGGCTGCGAGTGTCAACACGCAGCTGAAACCAGCCTTGGGTTGCTTGGACATTCACCAGTGGTGAAACGAAAACCTGCTGGGAGTGGAGAACAAGATGAATTCAAGATTCGCCTGAATGAATGAAACATTCTGTAGTGTAGATTGCAATGGTTTCTGAGGTTTGTATTGTCTGAACTGGAAAAAGAAGAACTCACCAGTGTTGAGTCGCTAGACCGTGAACAGCACGGGTTCGAGTGTGAATAGACCGCTGAAAACCATCATTGCGTTACTTGAACATTCAGCAGTGGTGCAATGAAAACCTGCCGGGAGTGGAGATTCAGATGAATTCCAGATTCGCAGTGAATGAATGGAACATTCTCTAGTGGTGATTCCAATGATTTCTGAAGGCTGGGTTTTGTGGACACGAAAATGTAGAGCTGAACAGGGTGGAATGGATAGCCAAATGAACAGCACGTCTCGTAGTAAGAACAGGCCACTGAAAACCAGCTTTGGCTTAATTGGACATTCACAAGTGGTGTAACGAAAACCTGACGGGAGTTGAGAATTAGATGAATTTCAGATTTGCCGTCAATGAATGGAACATTCTGTGGAGGAGATACCAATTGTTTCTGAAGTTTGGGTTATGTGGACAGGAAAATGGAGCTGAAGAGGGTTGAGTGGATAGCAAATTGAACAGCACGGCTGAGAGTATGAGCAGGCCACTTAAAACCAGCATTGGCTTACTTGGATATTTACCAGTGGTGTCACGAAAACCTGCCGGGAGTGGAGATTCAGATGAATTCCAGATTCGCTGTGAATGAATGGAACATTCTGTAGTGGAGATAACAATGATTTCTCCAGTCTCTGTGGTGTGGACAGGAAAATGTAGAGCTGGCCAGGGTTGAGTGGATAGCCAATTGAACAGCACCACTGCGCTTGTGAAGAAAACACTTAAAACATTGGGTTACTTGGACATTCAACAGTGGTGTAACGAAAACCTGCCGGGAGTGGAGGTTCAGAGGAATTCCAGATTCGCAGTGAATGAATGGAACATTCTCTAGTGGAGATTCCAACGATTTCTGAAGGCTGGGTCGTGTGGAAGGAAAATCAAGAACTAATCAGGATTTAGTGGAAAGCCAATTGTATAGCATGGCTGCGAGTGTGAACATGCAGCTGAAAACCAGCATTGGGTTACTTGGACATTCATCAGTGGTGTAAGGAAAACCTGCATGGAGTGGAGAGTCAGTTGAATTCCACATTCGCAGTGAATGAATGGAACATTCTGTAGAGGAGATTCCAATGATTTCTGAAGCCTGTGTTGTGTGGACAGGAAAATGAAGAGCTGACCAGGCTTGAATCGATAGCCAAGTAAACAGCAGGGCTGCGAATATGAACAGGCCGCTGAAAACCGGCATTGGGTTACTTGGACATTCAACAGTGGTGTAATGAAAACCTGCGTGGAGTTGAGAGTCAGATGAATTCCAGATTCGCAGTGAATGAATGGAACATTCTGTAGTGGAGATAACAAAGATTTCTGAAGGCTGGTAGTGTGGTGGGACAATGAAGAGCTGAACAGGGTGGAGTGAATTGTCAATTAAACAGCACGGCTGCGAGTATGAACAGGCCTCTGAAAACCAGCATTGGCTTACTTGGACATTCACAAGTGGTGTAATGTTAACCAGGCGGGAGTGGAGAATCAGATAAACTCCAGACTCGCAGTGAATGAATGGAACATTCTGTAGTGGAGATTGCAATGATTTCTGAAATCTGGATTGTGGGGACACGAAAATGAAGAGCTGACCAGTGTTGAGTGGATAGCCTGTAAAAAGCCTCGGCTTCGAATGTGAACAGACCACTGAAAACCAGTATTGCATTACTTCGACTTTCAGCAGTGGTGTAACGAAAGCCTGCGTGGAGTGCAGATTCAGATGAATTCCAGATTCCCAGTGAATGAATGGAACATCCTGTAGTGGAGATTACAATGATTTCTGAAGGCTGGGTTGTGTGCACAGGAAAATGAGGAGCAAAACAGGTTGAGTGGATAGCCAATTGAACAGCACGACTGCGAACATGAACAGGCCTCTGAAAACCAGCATTGTTTTACTTGGACATTCACAAGTGGTGTCAGATAAATCTGCAGGTAGTGGAGATTCAGTTGAATTCCAGATTCGCAGTGAATGAATGGAACATTCTGTACTGGAGATTGCAATGATTTCTCAAGTCTGGATTGTTTGGACATGAAAATGAAGAGCTGACCACAGTTGTGTGGATACCCAGTAAAAAGCAGGGCTTAGAGTGTGAACAGACCGCTGAAAACCAGCATTGTGTTACTTGGACATTCATAAGTGGTGTAATGAAAGCCTACCTGGAGTGCAGATTCAGATGAATTCCAGATTGGCAGTGAATGAATGGAACATTCTGTACTGGCGATTCCAATGATTTCTGAAGTCTGATATTGTGGAAAAGAAAATGAAAGGCTGACCAGGTTTGAGTGGATAGACAATTGAACAGCACACTGCGAGTGTGAAAAGGCGGCTGAAAACCAGCATTGGATTACTTGGTCATTCACCAGTGCTGTAATGAAAACCTGCCTGGAGCGGAGAGTCAGATGAATTGCAGAATCGCAGTGAATGAATGGAACAGTCTGTAGTGGAGAGCCCAATGATTTCTGAAGGCTGGTTTGTGTGGAGAGGAAAATGAAGAGCTGACCAATATTGAGTGGATAGCCCATTGAACAGCACTTCTGCGAGTTGAACATGCCTCTGAAAACCAGTATTGAGTTACGTGGACATTCACCAGTGGCGTAACGAAAACCTGCCAGGAGTGGAGGTTCAGAGGAATTCCAGATTCGCAGTGAATGAATGGAACATTCTCTAGTGGTGATTCCAATGATTTCTGAAGGCTGGGTTTTGTGGACACGAAAATGTAGAGCTGAACAGGGTGGAGTGGATAGCCAAATGAACAGCACGTCTCTTAGTATGAACAGGCCACTGAAAACCAGCATTGGCTTACTTGGACATTCACAAGTGGTGTAACGATAACCCGCCGGGAGTTGAGAGTCAGATGAATTTAAGATTCGCAGTGAATGAACGGAACATTCTGTGGAGGAGATACCAATTATTTCTGAAGGTTGGGTTATGAGGACAGGAAAATGTAGAGCTGAATAGGGTTGGGTGGATAGCAAATTGAACAGCACGGCTGAGTGTGTTAGCAGGCGGCTTAAAACCAGCATTGTCTTCCTTGGACATTTACCAGTGGTGTCACGAAAACCTTCCAGGAGTGGAGACTCTGATGAATTCCAGATTCGCGTGATTGAATGGAACATTCTGTAGTGGTGATTGCCAACATTTAGGAATCTGGATAGTCTGGACAGGATATTGAAGAGCTGACCGATATTGAGTGGATAGCCAATGAACAGCACGGTTTCGAGTGTGAACAGACCACTAAGAAGCAGCATTGCATTACTTGGACATTCATCAGTGGTGTAACGAAAGCCTTCCTGGAATGCAGATTCAGAGTATTTCCAGATTCACAGTGAATGAATGGAAATTTCTGTAGTAGAGATTCCAATGATTTCTGAACGCTGGGTTGTGTGGACAGGAAAATGAAGAGCTGACTAGGTTTGACTGGATTGCCAATTGAACAGCAAGGCTGTGAGTGTGAACAGCCGCTGAAAACCAGCATTGGATTACCTGGTCATTCACCAGTGTTGTTAGGAAAATCTGCCTGGTGTGGAGAGTCAGAGGAATTCCAGATTCGCAGGGAACGAATGGAACATTCTGAAGTGGAGATAAGAATGATTTCTGAAGGCTCGGTGTGTGGAAGGAAAATCAAGAGCTAACCAGCGTTCACTGGATAGCCAATTGAACAGCACGGCTGCGAGTGTTAACACGCAGCTGAAACCAGCCTTGGGTTGCTTGGACATTCACCAGTGGTGAAACGAAAACCTGCTGGGAGGGGAGAACAAGATGAATTCAAGATTCGCCTGAATGAATGAAACATTCTGTAGTGTAGATTGCAATGGTTTCTGAGGTTTGTATTGTCTGAACTGGAAAAAGAAGAACTCACCAGTGTTGAGTCGCTAGACCGTGAACAGCACGGGTTCGAGTGTGAATAGACCGCTGAAAACCATCATTGCGTTACTTGAACATTCAGCAGTGGTGCAATGAAAACCTGCCGGGAGTGGAGATTCAGATGAATTCCAGATTCGCAGTGAATGAATGGAACATTCTCTAGTGGTGATTCCAATGATTTCTGAAGGCTGGGTTTTGTGGACACGAAAATGTAGAGCTGAACAGGGTGGAATGGATAGCCAAATGAACAGCACGTCTCGTAGTAAGAACAGGCCACTGAAAACCAGCTTTGGCTTAATTGGACATTCACAAGTGGTGTAACGAAAACCTGACGGGAGTTGAGAATTAGATGAATTTCAGATTTGCCGTCAATGAATGGAACATTCTGTGGAGGAGATACCAATTGTTTCTGAAGTTTGGGTTATGTGGACAGGAAAATGGAGCTGAAGAGGGTTGAGTGGATAGCAAATTGAACAGCACGGCTGAGAGTATGAGCAGGCCACTTAAAACCAGCATTGGCTTACTTGGATATTTACCAGTGGTGTCACGAAAACCTGCCGGGAGTGGAGATTCAGATGAATTCCAGATTCGCTGTGAATGAATGGAACATTCTGTAGTGGAGATAACAATGATTTCTCCAGTCTCTGTGGTGTGGACAGGAAAATGTAGAGCTGGCCAGGGTTGAGTGGATAGCCAATTGAACAGCACCACTGCGCTTGTGAAGAAAACACTTAAAACATTGGGTTACTTGGACATTCAACAGTGGTGTAACGAAAACCTGCCGGGAGTGGAGGTTCAGAGGAATTCCAGATTCGCAGTGAATGAATGGAACATTCTCTAGTGGAGATTCCAACGATTTCTGAAGGCTGGGTCGTGTGGAAGGAAAATCAAGAACTAATCAGGATTTAGTGGAAAGCCAATTGTATAGCATGGCTGCGAGTGTGAACATGCAGCTGAAAACCAGCATTGGGTTACTTGGACATTCATCAGTGGTGTAAGGAAAACCTGCATGGAGTGGAGAGTCAGGTGAATTCCACATTTGCAGTGAATGAATGGAACATTCTCTAGAGGAGATTCCAATGATTTCTGAAGCCTGTGTTGTGTGGACAGGAAAATGAAGAGCTGACCAGGCTTGAATCGATAGCCAAGTAAACAGCAGGGCTGCGAATATGAACAGGCCGCTGAAAACCGGCATTGGGTTACTTGGACATTCAACAGTGGTGTAATGAAAACCTGCGTGGAGTTGAGAGTCAGATGAATTCCAGATTCGCAGTGAATGAATGGAACATTCTGTAGTGGAGATAACAAAGATTTCTGAAGGCTGGTAGTGTGGTGGGACAATGAAGAGCTGAACAGGGTGGAGTGAATTGTCAATTAAACAGCACGGCTGTGAGTATGAACAGGCCTCTGAAAACCAGCATTGGCTTACTTGGACATTCACAAGTGGTGTAATGTTAACCAGGCGGGAGTGGAGAATCAGATAAACTCCAGACTCGCAGTGAATGAATGGAACATTCTGTAGTGGAGATTGCAATGATTTCTGAAATCTGGATTGTGGGGACACGAAAATGAAGAGCTGACCAGTGTTGAGTGGATAGCCTGTAAAAAGCCTCGGCTTCGAATGTGAACAGACCACTGAAAACCAGTATTGCATTACTTCGACTTTCAGCAGTGGTGTAACGAAAGCCTGCGTGGAGTGCAGATTCAGATGAATTCCAGATTCCCAGTGAATGAATGGAACATCCTGTAGTGGAGATTACAATGATTTCTGAAGGCTGGGTTGTGTGCACAGGAAAATGAGGAGCAAAACAGGTTGAGTGGATAGCCAATTGAACAGCACGACTGCGAACATGAACAGGCCTCTGAAAACCAGCATTGTTTTACTTGGACATTCACAAGTGGTGTAAGATAAATCTGCAGGTAGTGGAGATTCAGTTGAATTCCAGATTCGCAGTGAATGAATGGAACATTCTGTACTGGAGATTGCAATGATTTCTCAAGTCTGGATTGTTTGGACATGAAAATGAAGAGCTGACCACAGTTGTGTGGATACCCAGTAAAAAGCAGGGCTTAGAGTGTGAACAGACCGCTGAAAACCAGCATTGTGTTACTTGGACATTCATAAGTGGTGTAATGAAAGCCTACCTGGAGTGCAGATTCAGATGAATTCCAGATTGGCAGTGAATGAATGGAACATTCTGTACTGGCGATTCCAATGATTTCTGAAGTCTGATATTGTGGAAAAGAAAATGAAAGGCTGACCAGGTTTGAGTGGATAGACAATTGAACAGCACACTGCGAGTGTGAAAAGGCGGCTGAAAACCAGCATTGGATTACTTGGTCATTCACCAGTGCTGTAATGAAAACCTGCCTGGAGCGGAGAGTCAGATGAATTGCAGAATCGCAGTGAATGAATGGAACAGTCTGTAGTGGAGAGCCCAATGATTTCTGAAGGCTGGTTTGTGTGGAGAGGAAAATGAAGAGCTGACCAATATTGAGTGGATAGCCCATTGAACAGCACTTCTGCGAGTTGAACATGCCTCTGAAAACCAGTATTGAGTTACGTGGACATTCACCAGTGGCGTAACGAAAACCTGCCAGGAGTGGAGGTTCAGAGGAATTCCAGATTCGCAGTGAATGAATGGAACATTCTCTAGTGGTGATTCCAATGATTTCTGAAGGCTGGGTTTTGTGGACACGAAAATGTAGAGCTGAACAGGGTGGAGTGGATAGCCAAATGAACAGCACGTCTCTTAGTATGAACAGGCCACTGAAAACCAGCATTGGCTTACTTGGACATTCACAAGTGGTGTAACGATAACCCGCCGGGAGTTGAGAGTCAGATGAATTTAAGATTCGCAGTGAATGAACGGAACATTCTGTGGAGGAGATACCAATTATTTCTGAAGGTTGGGTTATGAGGACAGGAAAATGTAGAGCTGAATAGGGTTGGGTGGATAGCAAATTGAACAGCACGGCTGAGTGTGTTAGCAGGCGGCTTAAAACCAGCATTGTCTTCCTTGGACATTTACCAGTGGTGTCACGAAAACCTTCCAGGAGTGGAGACTCTGATGAATTCCAGATTCGCGTGATTGAATGGAACATTCTGTAGTGGTGATTGCCAACATTTAGGAATCTGGATAGTCTGGAAAGGATATTGAAGAGCTGACCGATATTGAGTGGATAGCCAATGAACAGCACGGTTTCGAGTGTGAACAGACCACTAAGAAGCAGCATTTCATTACTTGGACATTCATCAGTGGTGTAACGAAAGCCTTCCTGGAATGCAGATTCAGAGTATTTCCAGATTCACAGTGAATGAATGGAAATTTCTGTAGTAGAGATTCCAATGATTTCTGAACGCTGGGTTGTGTGGACAGGAAAATGAAGAGCTGACTAGGTTTGACTGGATTGCCAATTGAACAGCAAGGCTGTGAGTGTGAACAGCCGCTGAAAACCAGCATTGGATTACCTGGTCATTCACCAGTGTTGTTAGGAAAATCTGCCTGGTGTGGAGAGTCAGAGGAATTCCAGATTCGCAGGGAACGAATGGAACATTCTGAAGTGGAGATAAGAATGATTTCTGAAGGCTCGGTGTGTGGAAGGAAAATCAAGAGCTAACCAGCGTTCACTGGATAGCCAATTGAACAGCACGGCTGCGAGTGTTAACACGCAGCTGAAACCAGCCTTGGGTTGCTTGGACATTCACCAGTGGTGAAACGAAAACCTGCTGGGAGGGGAGAACAAGATGAATTCAAGATTCGCCTGAATGAATGAAACATTCTGTAGTGTAGATTGCAATGGTTTCTGAGGTTTGTATTGTCTGAACTGGAAAAAGAAGAACTCACCAGTGTTGAGTCGCTAGACCGTGAACAGCACGGGTTCGAGTGTGAATAGACCGCTGAAAACCATCATTGCGTTACTTGAACATTCAGCAGTGGTGCAATGAAAACCTGCCGGGAGTGGAGATTCAGATGAATTCCAGATTCGCAGTGAATGAATGGAACATTCTCTAGTGGTGATTCCAATGATTTCTGAAGGCTGGGTTTTGTGGACACGAAAATGTAGAGCTGAACAGGGTGGAATGGATAGCCAAATGAACAGCACGTCTCGTAGTAAGAACAGGCCACTGAAAACCAGCTTTGGCTTAATTGGACATTCACAAGTGGTGTAACGAAAACCTGACGGGAGTTGAGAATTAGATGAATTTCAGATTTGCCGTCAATGAATGGAACATTCTGTGGAGGAGATACCAATTGTTTCTGAAGTTTGGGTTATGTGGACAGGAAAATGGAGCTGAAGAGGGTTGAGTGGATAGCAAATTGAACAGCACGGCTGAGAGTATGAGCAGGCCACTTAAAACCAGCATTGGCTTACTTGGATATTTACCAGTGGTGTCACGAAAACCTGCCGGGAGTGGAGATTCAGATGAATTCCAGATTCGCTGTGAATGAATGGAACATTCTGTAGTGGAGATAACAATGATTTCTCCAGTCTCTCTGGTGTGGACAGGAAAATGTAGAGCTGGCCAGGGTTGAGTGGATAGCCAATTGAACAGCACCACTGCGCTTGTGAAGAAAACACTTAAAACATTGGGTTACTTGGACATTCAACAGTGGTGTAACGAAAACCTGCCGGGAGTGGAGGTTCAGAGGAATTCCAGATTCGCAGTGAATGAATGGAACATTCTCTAGTGGAGATTCCAACGATTTCTGAAGGCTGGGTCGTGTGGAAGGAAAATCAAGAACTAATCAGGATTTAGTGGAAAGCCAATTGTATAGCATGGCTGCGAGTGTGAACATGCAGCTGAAAACCAGCATTGGGTTACTTGGACATTCATCAGTGGTGTAAGGAAAACCTGCATGGAGTGGAGAGTCAGTTGAATTCCACATTCGCAGTGAATGAATGGAACATTCTGTAGAGGAGATTCCAATGATTTCTGAAGCCTGTGTTGTGTGGACAGGAAAATGAAGAGCTGACCAGGCTTGAATCGATAGCCAAGTAAACAGCAGGGCTGCGAATATGAACAGGCCGCTGAAAACCAGCATTGGGTTACTTGGACATTCAACAGTGGTGTAATGAAAACCTGCGTGGAGTTGAGAGTCAGATGAATTCCAGATTCGCAGTGAATGAATGGAACATTCTGTAGTGGAGATAACAAAGATTTCTGAAGGCTGGTAGTGTGGTGGGACAATGAAGAGCTGAACAGGGTGGAGTGAATTGTCAATTAAACAGCACGGCTGCGAGTATGAACAGGCCTCTGAAAACCAGCATTGGCTTACTTGGACATTCACAAGTGGTGTAATGTTAACCAGGCGGGAGTGGAGAATCAGATAAACTCCAGACTCGCAGTGAATGAATGGAACATTCTGTAGTGGAGATTGCAATGATTTCTGAAATCTGGATTGTGGGGACACGAAAATGAAGAGCTGACCAGTGTTGAGTGGATAGCCTGTAAAAAGCCTCGGCTTCGAATGTGAACAGACCACTGAAAACCAGTATTGCATTACTTCGACTTTCAGCAGTGGTGTAACGAAAGCCTGCGTGGAGTGCAGATTCAGATGAATTCCAGATTCCCAGTGAATGAATGGAACATCCTGTAGTGGAGATTACAATGATTTCTGAAGGCTGGGTTGTGTGCACAGGAAAATGAGGAGCAAAACAGGTTGAGTGGATAGCCAATTGAACAGCACGACTGCGAACATGAACAGGCCTCTGAAAACCAGCATTGTTTTACTTGGACATTCACAAGTGGTGTCAGATAAATCTGCAGGTAGTGGAGATTCAGTTGAATTCCAGATTCGCAGTGAATGAATGGAACATTCTGTACTGGAGATTGCAATGATTTCTCAAGTCTGGATTGTTTGGACATGAAAATGAAGAGCTGACCACAGTTGTGTGGATACCCAGTAAAAAGCAGGGCTTAGAGTGTGAACAGACCGCTGAAAACCAGCATTGTGTTACTTGGACATTCATAAGTGGTGTAATGAAAGCCTACCTGGAGTGCAGATTCAGATGAATTCCAGATTGGCAGTGAATGAATGGAACATTCTGTACTGGCGATTCCAATGATTTCTGAAGTCTGATATTGTGGAAAAGAAAATGAAAGGCTGACCAGGTTTGAGTGGATAGACAATTGAACAGCACACTGCGAGTGTGAAAAGGTGGCTGAAAACCAGCATTGGATTACTTGGTCATTCACCAGTGCTGTAATGAAAACCTGCCTGGAGCGGAGAGTCAGATGAATTGCAGAATCGCAGTGAATGAATGGAACAGTCTGTAGTGGAGAGCCCAATGATTTCTGAAGGCTGGTTTGTGTGGAGAGGAAAATGAAGAGCTGACCAATATTGAGTGGATAGCCCATTGAACAGCACTTCTGCGAGTTGAACATGCCTCTGAAAACCAGTATTGAGTTACTTGGACATTCACCAGTGGCGTAACGAAAACCTGCCAGGAGTGGAGGTTCAGAGGAATTCCAGATTCGCAGTGAATGAATGGAACATTCTCTAGTGGTGATTCCAATGATTTCTGAAGGCTGGGTTTTGTGGACACGAAAATGTAGAGCTGAACAGGGTGGAGTGGATAGCCAAATGAACAGCACGTCTCTTAGTATGAACAGGCCACTGAAAACCAGCATTGGCTTACTTGGACATTCACAAGTGGTGTAACGATAACCCGCCGGGAGTTGAGAGTCAGATGAATTTAAGATTCGCAGTGAATGAACGGAACATTCTGTGGAGGAGATACCAATTATTTCTGAAGGTTGGGTTATGAGGACAGGAAAATGTAGAGCTGAATAGGGTTGGGTGGATAGCAAATTGAACAGCACGGCTGAGTGTGTTAGCAGGCGGCTTAAAACCAGCATTGTCTTCCTTGGACATTTACCAGTGGTGTCACGAAAACCTTCCAGGAGTGGAGACTCTGATGAATTCCAGATTCGCGTGATTGAATGGAACATTCTGTAGTGGTGATTGCCAACATTTAGGAATCTGGATAGTCTGGACAGGATATTGAAGAGCTGACCGATATTGAGTGGATAGCCAATGAACAGCACGGTTTCGAGTGTGAACAGACCACTAAGAAGCAGCATTGCATTACTTGGACATTCATCAGTGGTGTAACGAAAGCCTTCCTGGAATGCAGATTCAGAGTATTTCCAGATTCACAGTGAATGAATGGAAATTTCTGTAGTAGAGATTCCAATGATTTCTGAACGCTGGGTTGTGTGGACAGGAAAATGAAGAGCTGACTAGGTTTGACTGGATTGCCAATTGAACAGCAAGGCTGTGAGTGTGAACAGCCGCTGAAAACCAGCATTGGATTACCTGGTCATTCACCAGTGTTGTTAGGAAAATCTGCCTGGTGTGGAGAGTCAGAGGAATTCCAGATTCGCAGGGAACGAATGGAACATTCTGAAGTGGAGATAAGAATGATTTCTGAAGGCTCGGTGTGTGGAAGGAAAATCAAGAGCTAACCAGCGTTCACTGGATAGCCAATTGAACAGCACGGCTGCGAGTGTTAACACGCAGCTGAAACCAGCCTTGGGTTGCTTGGACATTCACCAGTGGTGAAACGAAAACCTGCTGGGAGTGGAGAACAAGATGAATTCAAGATTCGCCTGAATGAATGAAACATTCTGTAGTGTAGATTGCAATGGTTTCTGAGGTTTGTATTGTCTGAACTGGAAAAAGAAGAACTCACCAGTGTTGAGTCGCTAGACCGTGAACAGCACGGGTTCGAGTGTGAATAGACCGCTGAAAACCATCATTGCGTTACTTGAACATTCAGCAGTGGTGCAATGAAAACCTGCCGGGAGTGGAGATTCAGATGAATTCCAGATTCGCAGTGAATGAATGGAACATTCTCTAGTGGTGATTCCAATGATTTCTGAAGGCTGGGTTTTGTGGACACGAAAATGTAGAGCTGAACAGGGTGGAATGGATAGCCAAATGAACAGCACGTCTCGTAGTAAGAACAGGCCACTGAAAACCAGCTTTGGCTTAATTGGACATTCACAAGTGGTGTAACGAAAACCTGACGGGAGTTGAGAATTAGATGAATTTCAGATTTGCCGTCAATGAATGGAACATTCTGTGGAGGAGATACCAATTGTTTCTGAAGTTTGGGTTATGTGGACAGGAAAATGGAGCTGAAGAGGGTTGAGTGGATAGCAAATTGAACAGCACGGCTGAGAGTATGAGCAGGCCACTTAAAACCAGCATTGGCTTACTTGGATATTTACCAGTGGTGTCACGAAAACCTGCCGGGAGTGGAGATTCAGATGAATTCCAGATTCGCTGTGAATGAATGGAACATTCTGTAGTGGAGATAACAATGATTTCTCCAGTCTCTCTGGTGTGGACAGGAAAATGTAGAGCTGGCCAGGGTTGAGTGGATAGCCAATTGAACAGCACCACTGCGCTTGTGAAGAAAACACTTAAAACATTGGGTTACTTGGACATTCAACAGTGGTGTAACGAAAACCTGCCGGGAGTGGAGGTTCAGAGGAATTCCAGATTCGCAGTGAATGAATGGAACATTCTCTAGTGGAGATTCCAACGATTTCTGAAGGCTGGGTCGTGTGGAAGGAAAATCAAGAACTAATCAGGATTTAGTGGAAAGCCAATTGTATAGCATGGCTGCGAGTGTGAACATGCAGCTGAAAACCAGCATTGGGTTACTTGGACATTCATCAGTGGTGTAAGGAAAACCTGCATGGAGTGGAGAGTCAGTTGAATTCCACATTCGCAGTGAATGAATGGAACATTCTGTAGAGGAGATTCCAATGATTTCTGAAGCCTGTGTTGTGTGGACAGGAAAATGAAGAGCTGACCAGGCTTGAATCGATAGCCAAGTAAACAGCAGGGCTGCGAATATGAACAGGCCGCTGAAAACCAGCATTGGGTTACTTGGACATTCAACAGTGGTGTAATGAAAACCTGCGTGGAGTTGAGAGTCAGATGAATTCCAGATTCGCAGTGAATGAATGGAACATTCTGTAGTGGAGATAACAAAGATTTCTGAAGGCTGGTAGTGTGGTGGGACAATGAAGAGCTGAACAGGGTGGAGTGAATTGTCAATTAAACAGCACGGCTGCGAGTATGAACAGGCCTCTGAAAACCAGCATTGGCTTACTTGGACATTCACAAGTGGTGTAATGTTAACCAGGCGGGAGTGGAGAATCAGATAAACTCCAGACTCGCAGTGAATGAATGGAACATTCTGTAGTGGAGATTGCAATGATTTCTGAAATCTGGATTGTGGGGACACGAAAATGAAGAGCTGACCAGTGTTGAGTGGATAGCCTGTAAAAAGCCTCGGCTTCGAATGTGAACAGACCACTGAAAACCAGTATTGCATTACTTCGACTTTCAGCAGTGGTGTAACGAAAGCCTGCGTGGAGTGCAGATTCAGATGAATTCCAGATTCCCAGTGAATGAATGGAACATCCTGTAGTGGAGATTACAATGATTTCTGAAGGCTGGGTTGTGTGCACAGGAAAATGAGGAGCAAAACAGGTTGAGTGGATAGCCAATTGAACAGCACGACTGCGAACATGAACAGGCCTCTGAAAACCAGCATTGTTTTACTTGGACATTCACAAGTGGTGTCAGATAAATCTGCAGGTAGTGGAGATTCAGTTGAATTCCAGATTCGCAGTGAATGAATGGAACATTCTGTACTGGAGATTGCAATGATTTCTCAAGTCTGGATTGTTTGGACATGAAAATGAAGAGCTGACCACAGTTGTGTGGATACCCAGTAAAAAGCAGGGCTTAGAGTGTGAACAGACCGCTGAAAACCAGCATTGTGTTACTTGGACATTCATAAGTGGTGTAATGAAAGCCTACCTGGAGTGCAGATTCAGATGAATTCCAGATTGGCAGTGAATGAATGGAACATTCTGTACTGGCGATTCCAATGATTTCTGAAGTCTGATATTGTGGAAAAGAAAATGAAAGGCTGACCAGGTTTGAGTGGATAGACAATTGAACAGCACACTGCGAGTGTGAAAAGGTGGCTGAAAACCAGCATTGGATTACTTGGTCATTCACCAGTGCTGTAATGAAAACCTGCCTGGAGCGGAGAGTCAGATGAATTGCAGAATCGCAGTGAATGAATGGAACAGTCTGTAGTGGAGAGCCCAATGATTTCTGAAGGCTGGTTTGTGTGGAGAGGAAAATGAAGAGCTGACCAATATTGAGTGGATAGCCCATTGAACAGCACTTCTGCGAGTTGAACATGCCTCTGAAAACCAGTATTGAGTTACTTGGACATTCACCAGTGGCGTAACGAAAACCTGCCAGGAGTGGAGGTTCAGAGGAATTCCAGATTCGCAGTGAATGAATGGAACATTCTCTAGTGGTGATTCCAATGATTTCTGAAGGCTGGGTTTTGTGGACACGAAAATGTAGAGCTGAACAGGGTGGAGTGGATAGCCAAATGAACAGCACGTCTCTTAGTATGAACAGGCCACTGAAAACCAGCATTGGCTTACTTGGACATTCACAAGTGGTGTAACGATAACCCGCCGGGAGTTGAGAGTCAGATGAATTTAAGATTCGCAGTGAATGAACGGAACATTCTGTGGAGGAGATACCAATTATTTCTGAAGGTTGGGTTATGAGGACAGGAAAATGTAGAGCTGAATAGGGTTGGGTGGATAGCAAATTGAACAGCACGGCTGAGTGTGTTAGCAGGCGGCTTAAAACCAGCATTGTCTTCCTTGGACATTTACCAGTGGTGTCACGAAAACCTTCCAGGAGTGGAGACTCTGATGAATTCCAGATTCGCGTGATTGAATGGAACATTCTGTAGTGGTGATTGCCAACATTTAGGAATCTGGATAGTCTGGACAGGATATTGAAGAGCTGACCGATATTGAGTGGATAGCCAATGAACAGCACGGTTTCGAGTGTGAACAGACCACTAAGAAGCAGCATTGCATTACTTGGACATTCATCAGTGGTGTAACGAAAGCCTTCCTGGAATGCAGATTCAGAGTATTTCCAGATTCACAGTGAATGAATGGAAATTTCTGTAGTAGAGATTCCAATGATTTCTGAACGCTGGGTTGTGTGGACAGGAAAATGAAGAGCTGACTAGGTTTGACTGGATTGCCAATTGAACAGCAAGGCTGTGAGTGTGAACAGCCGCTGAAAACCAGCATTGGATTACCTGGTCATTCACCAGTGTTGTTAGGAAAATCTGCCTGGTGTGGAGAGTCAGAGGAATTCCAGATTCGCAGGGAACGAATGGAACATTCTGAAGTGGAGATAAGAATGATTTCTGAAGGCTCGGTGTGTGGAAGGAAAATCAAGAGCTAACCAGCGTTCACTGGATAGCCAATTGAACAGCACGGCTGCGAGTGTTAACACGCAGCTGAAACCAGCCTTGGGTTGCTTGGACATTCACCAGTGGTGAAACGAAAACCTGCTGGGAGTGGAGAACAAGATGAATTCAAGATTCGCCTGAATGAATGAAACATTCTGTAGTGTAGATTGCAATGGTTTCTGAGGTTTGTATTGTCTGAACTGGAAAAAGAAGAACTCACCAGTGTTGAGTCGCTAGACCGTGAACAGCACGGGTTCGAGTGTGAATAGACCGCTGAAAACCATCATTGCGTTACTTGAACATTCAGCAGTGGTGCAATGAAAACCTGCCGGGAGTGGAGATTCAGATGAATTCCAGATTCGCAGTGAATGAATGGAACATTCTCTAGTGGTGATTCCAATGATTTCTGAAGGCTGGGTTTTGTGGACACGAAAATGTAGAGCTGAACAGGGTGGAATGGATAGCCAAATGAACAGCACGTCTCGTAGTAAGAACAGGCCACTGAAAACCAGCTTTGGCTTAATTGGACATTCACAAGTGGTGTAACGAAAACCTGACGGGAGTTGAGAATTAGATGAATTTCAGATTTGCCGTCAATGAATGGAACATTCTGTGGAGGAGATACCAATTGTTTCTGAAGTTTGGGTTATGTGGACAGGAAAATGGAGCTGAAGAGGGTTGAGTGGATAGCAAATTGAACAGCACGGCTGAGAGTATGAGCAGGCCACTTAAAACCAGCATTGGCTTACTTGGATATTTACCAGTGGTGTCACGAAAACCTGCCGGGAGTGGAGATTCAGATGAATTCCAGATTCGCTGTGAATGAATGGAACATTCTGTAGTGGAGATAACAATGATTTCTCCAGTCTCTGTGGTGTGGACAGGAAAATGTAGAGCTGGCCAGGGTTGAGTGGATAGCCAATTGAACAGCACCACTGCGCTTGTGAAGAAAACACTTAAAACATTGGGTTACTTGGACATTCAACAGTGGTGTAACGAAAACCTGCCGGGAGTGGAGGTTCAGAGGAATTCCAGATTCGCAGTGAATGAATGGAACATTCTCTAGTGGAGATTCCAACGATTTCTGAAGGCTGGGTCGTGTGGAAGGAAAATCAAGAACTAATCAGGATTTAGTGGAAAGCCAATTGTATAGCATGGCTGCGAGTGTGAACATGCAGCTGAAAACCAGCATTGGGTTACTTGGACATTCATCAGTGGTGTAAGGAAAACCTGCATGGAGTGGAGAGTCAGTTGAATTCCACATTCGCAGTGAATGAATGGAACATTCTGTAGAGGAGATTCCAATGATTTCTGAAGCCTGTGTTGTGTGGACAGGAAAATGAAGAGCTGACCAGGCTTGAATCGATAGCCAAGTAAACAGCAGGGCTGCGAATATGAACAGGCCGCTGAAAACCGGCATTGGGTTACTTGGACATTCAACAGTGGTGTAATGAAAACCTGCGTGGAGTTGAGAGTCAGATGAATTCCAGATTCGCAGTGAATGAATGGAACATTCTGTAGTGGAGATAACAAAGATTTCTGAAGGCTGGTAGTGTGGTGGGACAATGAAGAGCTGAACAGGGTGGAGTGAATTGTCAATTAAACAGCACGGCTGCGAGTATGAACAGGCCTCTGAAAACCAGCATTGGCTTACTTGGACATTCACAAGTGGTGTAATGTTAACCAGGCGGGAGTGGAGAATCAGATAAACTCCAGACTCGCAGTGAATGAATGGAACATTCTGTAGTGGAGATTGCAATGATTTCTGAAATCTGGATTGTGGGGACACGAAAATGAAGAGCTGACCAGTGTTGAGTGGATAGCCTGTAAAAAGCCTCGGCTTCGAATGTGAACAGACCACTGAAAACCAGTATTGCATTACTTCGACTTTCAGCAGTGGTGTAACGAAAGCCTGCGTGGAGTGCAGATTCAGATGAATTCCAGATTCCCAGTGAATGAATGGAACATCCTGTAGTGGAGATTACAATGATTTCTGAAGGCTGGGTTGTGTGCACAGGAAAATGAGGAGCAAAACAGGTTGAGTGGATAGCCAATTGAACAGCACGACTGCGAACATGAACAGGCCTCTGAAAACCAGCATTGTTTTACTTGGACATTCACAAGTGGTGTCAGATAAATCTGCAGGTAGTGGAGATTCAGTTGAATTCCAGATTCGCAGTGAATGAATGGAACATTCTGTACTGGAGATTGCAATGATTTCTCAAGTCTGGATTGTTTGGACATGAAAATGAAGAGCTGACCACAGTTGTGTGGATACCCAGTAAAAAGCAGGGCTTAGAGTGTGAACAGACCGCTGAAAACCAGCATTGTGTTACTTGGACATTCATAAGTGGTGTAATGAAAGCCTACCTGGAGTGCAGATTCAGATGAATTCCAGATTGGCAGTGAATGAATGGAACATTCTGTACTGGCGATTCCAATGATTTCTGAAGTCTGATATTGTGGAAAAGAAAATGAAAGGCTGACCAGGTTTGAGTGGATAGACAATTGAACAGCACACTGCGAGTGTGAAAAGGCGGCTGAAAACCAGCATTGGATTACTTGGTCATTCACCAGTGCTGTAATGAAAACCTGCCTGGAGCGGAGAGTCAGATGAATTGCAGAATCGCAGTGAATGAATGGAACAGTCTGTAGTGGAGAGCCCAATGATTTCTGAAGGCTGGTTTGTGTGGAGAGGAAAATGAAGAGCTGACCAATATTGAGTGGATAGCCCATTGAACAGCACTTCTGCGAGTTGAACATGCCTCTGAAAACCAGTATTGAGTTACTTGGACATTCACCAGTGGCGTAACGAAAACCTGCCAGGAGTGGAGGTTCAGAGGAATTCCAGATTCGCAGTGAATGAATGGAACATTCTCTAGTGGTGATTCCAATGATTTCTGAAGGCTGGGTTTTGTGGACACGAAAATGTAGAGCTGAACAGGGTGGAGTGGATAGCCAAATGAACAGCACGTCTCTTAGTATGAACAGGCCACTGAAAACCAGCATTGGCTTACTTGGACATTCACAAGTGGTGTAACGATAACCCGCCGGGAGTTGAGAGTCAGATGAATTTAAGATTCGCAGTGAATGAACGGAACATTCTGTGGAGGAGATACCAATTATTTCTGAAGGTTGGGTTATGAGGACAGGAAAATGTAGAGCTGAATAGGGTTGGGTGGATAGCAAATTGAACAGCACGGCTGAGTGTGTTAGCAGGCGGCTTAAAACCAGCATTGTCTTCCTTGGACATTTACCAGTGGTGTCACGAAAACCTTCCAGGAGTGGAGACTCTGATGAATTCCAGATTCGCGTGATTGAATGGAACATTCTGTAGTGGTGATTGCCAACATTTAGGAATCTGGATAGTCTGGACAGGATATTGAAGAGCTGACCGATATTGAGTGGATAGCCAATGAACAGCACGGTTTCGAGTGTGAACAGACCACTAAGAAGCAGCATTGCATTACTTGGACATTCATCAGTGGTGTAACGAAAGCCTTCCTGGAATGCAGATTCAGAGTATTTCCAGATTCACAGTGAATGAATGGAAATTTCTGTAGTAGAGATTCCAATGATTTCTGAACGCTGGGTTGTGTGGACAGGAAAATGAAGAGCTGACTAGGTTTGACTGGATTGCCAATTGAACAGCAAGGCTGTGAGTGTGAACAGCCGCTGAAAACCAGCATTGGATTACCTGGTCATTCACCAGTGTTGTTAGGAAAATCTGCCTGGTGTGGAGAGTCAGAGGAATTCCAGATTCGCAGGGAACGAATGGAACATTCTGAAGTGGAGATAAGAATGATTTCTGAAGGCTCGGTGTGTGGAAGGAAAATCAAGAGCTAACCAGCGTTCACTGGATAGCCAATTGAACAGCACGGCTGCGAGTGTTAACACGCAGCTGAAACCAGCCTTGGGTTGCTTGGACATTCACCAGTGGTGAAACGAAAACCTGCTGGGAGTGGAGAACAAGATGAATTCAAGATTCGCCTGAATGAATGAAACATTCTGTAGTGTAGATTGCAATGGTTTCTGAGGTTTGTATTGTCTGAACTGGAAAAAGAAGAACTCACCAGTGTTGAGTCGCTAGACCGTGAACAGCACGGGTTCGAGTGTGAATAGACCGCTGAAAACCATCATTGCGTTACTTGAACATTCAGCAGTGGTGCAATGAAAACCTGCCGGGAGTGGAGATTCAGATGAATTCCAGATTCGCAGTGAATGAATGGAACATTCTCTAGTGGTGATTCCAATGATTTCTGAAGGCTGGGTTTTGTGGACACGAAAATGTAGAGCTGAACAGGGTGGAATGGATAGCCAAATGAACAGCACGTCTCGTAGTAAGAACAGGCCACTGAAAACCAGCTTTGGCTTAATTGGACATTCACAAGTGGTGTAACGAAAACCTGACGGGAGTTGAGAATTAGATGAATTTCAGATTTGCCGTCAATGAATGGAACATTCTGTGGAGGAGATACCAATTGTTTCTGAAGTTTGGGTTATGTGGACAGGAAAATGGAGCTGAAGAGGGTTGAGTGGATAGCAAATTGAACAGCACGGCTGAGAGTATGAGCAGGCCACTTAAAACCAGCATTGGCTTACTTGGATATTTACCAGTGGTGTCACGAAAACCTGCCGGGAGTGGAGATTCAGATGAATTCCAGATTCGCTGTGAATGAATGGAACATTCTGTAGTGGAGATAACAATGATTTCTCCAGTCTCTGTGGTGTGGACAGGAAAATGTAGAGCTGGCCAGGGTTGAGTGGATAGCCAATTGAACAGCACCACTGCGCTTGTGAAGAAAACACTTAAAACATTGGGTTACTTGGACATTCAACAGTGGTGTAACGAAAACCTGCCGGGAGTGGAGGTTCAGAGGAATTCCAGATTCGCAGTGAATGAATGGAACATTCTCTAGTGGAGATTCCAACGATTTCTGAAGGCTGGGTCGTGTGGAAGGAAAATCAAGAACTAATCAGGATTTAGTGGAAAGCCAATTGTATAGCATGGCTGCGAGTGTGAACATGCAGCTGAAAACCAGCATTGGGTTACTTGGACATTCATCAGTGGTGTAAGGAAAACCTGCATGGAGTGGAGAGTCAGTTGAATTCCACATTCGCAGTGAATGAATGGAACATTCTGTAGAGGAGATTCCAATGATTTCTGAAGCCTGTGTTGTGTGGACAGGAAAATGAAGAGCTGACCAGGCTTGAATCGATAGCCAAGTAAACAGCAGGGCTGCGAATATGAACAGGCCGCTGAAAACCGGCATTGGGTTACTTGGACATTCAACAGTGGTGTAATGAAAACCTGCGTGGAGTTGAGAGTCAGATGAATTCCAGATTCGCAGTGAATGAATGGAACATTCTGTAGTGGAGATAACAAAGATTTCTGAAGGCTGGTAGTGTGGTGGGACAATGAAGAGCTGAACAGGGTGGAGTGAATTGTCAATTAAACAGCACGGCTGCGAGTATGAACAGGCCTCTGAAAACCAGCATTGGCTTACTTGGACATTCACAAGTGGTGTAATGTTAACCAGGCGGGAGTGGAGAATCAGATAAACTCCAGACTCGCAGTGAATGAATGGAACATTCTGTAGTGGAGATTGCAATGATTTCTGAAATCTGGATTGTGGGGACACGAAAATGAAGAGCTGACCAGTGTTGAGTGGATAGCCTGTAAAAAGCCTCGGCTTCGAATGTGAACAGACCACTGAAAACCAGTATTGCATTACTTCGACTTTCAGCAGTGGTGTAACGAAAGCCTGCGTGGAGTGCAGATTCAGATGAATTCCAGATTCCCAGTGAATGAATGGAACATCCTGTAGTGGAGATTACAATGATTTCTGAAGGCTGGGTTGTGTGCACAGGAAAATGAGGAGCAAAACAGGTTGAGTGGATAGCCAATTGAACAGCACGACTGCGAACATGAACAGGCCTCTGAAAACCAGCATTGTTTTACTTGGACATTCACAAGTGGTGTCAGATAAATCTGCAGGTAGTGGAGATTCAGTTGAATTCCAGATTCGCAGTGAATGAATGGAACATTCTGTACTGGAGATTGCAATGATTTCTCAAGTCTGGATTGTTTGGACATGAAAATGAAGAGCTGACCACAGTTGTGTGGATACCCAGTAAAAAGCAGGGCTTAGAGTGTGAACAGACCGCTGAAAACCAGCATTGTGTTACTTGGACATTCATAAGTGGTGTAATGAAAGCCTACCTGGAGTGCAGATTCAGATGAATTCCAGATTGGCAGTGAATGAATGGAACATTCTGTACTGGCGATTCCAATGATTTCTGAAGTCTGATATTGTGGAAAAGAAAATGAAAGGCTGACCAGGTTTGAGTGGATAGACAATTGAACAGCACACTGCGAGTGTGAAAAGGCGGCTGAAAACCAGCATTGGATTACTTGGTCATTCACCAGTGCTGTAATGAAAACCTGCCTGGAGCGGAGAGTCAGATGAATTGCAGAATCGCAGTGAATGAATGGAACAGTCTGTAGTGGAGAGCCCAATGATTTCTGAAGGCTGGTTTGTGTGGAGAGGAAAATGAAGAGCTGACCAATATTGAGTGGATAGCCCATTGAACAGCACTTCTGCGAGTTGAACATGCCTCTGAAAACCAGTATTGAGTTACTTGGACATTCACCAGTGGCGTAACGAAAACCTGCCAGGAGTGGAGGTTCAGAGGAATTCCAGATTCGCAGTGAATGAATGGAACATTCTCTAGTGGTGATTCCAATGATTTCTGAAGGCTGGGTTTTGTGGACACGAAAATGTAGAGCTGAACAGGGTGGAGTGGATAGCCAAATGAACAGCACGTCTCTTAGTATGAACAGGCCACTGAAAACCAGCATTGGCTTACTTGGACATTCACAAGTGGTGTAACGATAACCCGCCGGGAGTTGAGAGTCAGATGAATTTAAGATTCGCAGTGAATGAACGGAACATTCTGTGGAGGAGATACCAATTATTTCTGAAGGTTGGGTTATGAGGACAGGAAAATGTAGAGCTGAATAGGGTTGGGTGGATAGCAAATTGAACAGCACGGCTGAGTGTGTTAGCAGGCGGCTTAAAACCAGCATTGTCTTCCTTGGACATTTACCAGTGGTGTCACGAAAACCTTCCAGGAGTGGAGACTCTGATGAATTCCAGATTCGCGTGATTGAATGGAACATTCTGTAGTGGTGATTGCCAACATTTAGGAATCTGGATAGTCTGGACAGGATATTGAAGAGCTGACCGATATTGAGTGGATAGCCAATGAACAGCACGGTTTCGAGTGTGAACAGACCACTAAGAAGCAGCATTGCATTACTTGGACATTCATCAGTGGTGTAACGAAAGCCTTCCTGGAATGCAGATTCAGAGTATTTCCAGATTCACAGTGAATGAATGGAAATTTCTGTAGTAGAGATTCCAATGATTTCTGAACGCTGGGTTGTGTGGACAGGAAAATGAAGAGCTGACTAGGTTTGACTGGATTGCCAATTGAACAGCAAGGCTGTGAGTGTGAACAGCCGCTGAAAACCAGCATTGGATTACCTGGTCATTCACCAGTGTTGTTAGGAAAATCTGCCTGGTGTGGAGAGTCAGAGGAATTCCAGATTCGCAGGGAACGAATCGAACATTCTGAAGTGGAGATAAGAATGATTTCTGAAGGCTCGGTGTGTGGAAGGAAAATCAAGAGCTAACCAGCGTTCACTGGATAGCCAATTGAACAGCACGGCTGTGAGTGTTAACACGCAGCTGAAACCAGCCTTGGGTTGCTTGGACATTCACCAGTGGTGAAACGAAAACCTGCTGGGAGTGGAGAACAAGATGAATTCAAGATTCGCCTGAATGAATGAAACATTCTGTAGTGTAGATTGCAATGGTTTCTGAGGTTTGTATTGTCTGAACTGGAAAAAGAAGAACTCACCAGTGTTGAGTCGCTAGACCGTGAACAGCACGGGTTCGAGTGTGAATAGACCGCTGAAAACCATCATTGCGTTACTTGAACATTCAGCAGTGGTGCAATGAAAACCTGCCGGGAGTGGAGATTCAGATGAATTCCAGATTCGCAGTGAATGAATGGAACATTCTCTAGTGGTGATTCCAATGATTTCTGAAGGCTGGGTTTTGTGGACACGAAAATGTAGAGCTGAACAGGGTGGAATGGATAGCCAAATGAACAGCACGTCTCGTAGTAAGAACAGGCCACTGAAAACCAGCTTTGGCTTAATTGGACATTCACAAGTGGTGTAACGAAAACCTGACGGGAGTTGAGAATTAGATGAATTTCAGATTTGCCGTCAATGAATGGAACATTCTGTGGAGGAGATACCAATTGTTTCTGAAGTTTGGGTTATGTGGACAGGAAAATGGAGCTGAAGAGGGTTGAGTGGATAGCAAATTGAACAGCACGGCTGAGAGTATGAGCAGGCCACTTAAAACCAGCATTGGCTTACTTGGATATTTACCAGTGGTGTCACGAAAACCTGCCGGGAGTGGAGATTCAGATGAATTCCAGATTCGCTGTGAATGAATGGAACATTCTGTAGTGGAGATAACAATGATTTCTCCAGTCTCTGTGGTGTGGACAGGAAAATGTAGAGCTGGCCAGGGTTGAGTGGATAGCCAATTGAACAGCACCACTGCGCTTGTGAAGAAAACACTTAAAACATTGGGTTACTTGGACATTCAACAGTGGTGTAACGAAAACCTGCCGGGAGTGGAGGTTCAGAGGAATTCCAGATTCGCAGTGAATGAATGGAACATTCTCTAGTGGAGATTCCAACGATTTCTGAAGGCTGGGTCGTGTGGAAGGAAAATCAAGAACTAATCAGGATTTAGTGGAAAGCCAATTGTATAGCATGGCTGCGAGTGTGAACATGCAGCTGAAAACCAGCATTGGGTTACTTGGACATTCATCAGTGGTGTAAGGAAAACCTGCATGGAGTGGAGAGTCAGTTGAATTCCACATTCGCAGTGAATGAATGGAACATTCTGTAGAGGAGATTCCAATGATTTCTGAAGCCTGTGTTGTGTGGACAGGAAAATGAAGAGCTGACCAGGCTTGAATCGATAGCCAAGTAAACAGCAGGGCTGCGAATATGAACAGGCCGCTGAAAACCAGCATTGGGTTACTTGGACATTCAACAGTGGTGTAATGAAAACCTGCGTGGAGTTGAGAGTCAGATGAATTCCAGATTCGCAGTGAATGAATGGAACATTCTGTAGTGGAGATAACAAAGATTTCTGAAGGCTGGTAGTGTGGTGGGACAATGAAGAGCTGAACAGGGTGGAGTGAATTGTCAATTAAACAGCACGGCTGCGAGTATGAACAGGCCTCTGAAAACCAGCATTGGCTTACTTGGACATTCACAAGTGGTGTAATGTTAACCAGGCGGGAGTGGAGAATCAGATAAACTCCAGACTCGCAGTGAATGAATGGAACATTCTGTAGTGGAGATTGCAATGATTTCTGAAATCTGGATTGTGGGGACACGAAAATGAAGAGCTGACCAGTGTTGAGTGGATAGCCTGTAAAAAGCCTCGGCTTCGAATGTGAACAGACCACTGAAAACCAGTATTGCATTACTTCGACTTTCAGCAGTGGTGTAACGAAAGCCTGCGTGGAGTGCAGATTCAGATGAATTCCAGATTCCCAGTGAATGAATGGAACATCCTGTAGTGGAGATTACAATGATTTCTGAAGGCTGGGTTGTGTGCACAGGAAAATGAGGAGCAAAACAGGTTGAGTGGATAGCCAATTGAACAGCACGACTGCGAACATGAACAGGCCTCTGAAAACCAGCATTGTTTTACTTGGACATTCACAAGTGGTGTCAGATAAATCTGCAGGTAGTGGAGATTCAGTTGAATTCCAGATTCGCAGTGAATGAATGGAACATTCTGTACTGGAGATTGCAATGATTTCTCAAGTCTGGATTGTTTGGACATGAAAATGAAGAGCTGACCACAGTTGTGTGGATACCCAGTAAAAAGCAGGGCTTAGAGTGTGAACAGACCGCTGAAAACCAGCATTGTGTTACTTGGACATTCATAAGTGGTGTAATGAAAGCCTACCTGGAGTGCAGATTCAGATGAATTCCAGATTGGCAGTGAATGAATGGAACATTCTGTACTGGCGATTCCAATGATTTCTGAAGTCTGATATTGTGGAAAAGAAAATGAAAGGCTGACCAGGTTTGAGTGGATAGACAATTGAACAGCACACTGCGAGTGTGAAAAGGCGGCTGAAAACCAGCATTGGATTACTTGGTCATTCACCAGTGCTGTAATGAAAACCTGCCTGGAGCGGAGAGTCAGATGAATTGCAGAATCGCAGTGAATGAATGGAACAGTCTGTAGTGGAGAGCCCAATGATTTCTGAAGGCTGGTTTGTGTGGAGAGGAAAATGAAGAGCTGACCAATATTGAGTGGATAGCCCATTGAACAGCACTTCTGCGAGTTGAACATGCCTCTGAAAACCAGTATTGAGTTACTTGGACATTCACCAGTGGCGTAACGAAAACCTGCCAGGAGTGGAGGTTCAGATGAATTCCAGATTCGCAGTGAATGAATGGAACATTCTCTAGTGGTGATTCCAATGATTTCTGAAGGCTGGGTTTTGTGGACACGAAAATGTAGAGCTGAACAGGGTGGAGTGGATAGCCAAATGAACAGCACGTTTCTTAGTATGAACAGGCCACTGAAAACCAGCATTGGCTTACTTGGACATTCACAAGTGGTGTAACGATAACCCGCCGGGAGTTGAGAGTCAGATGAATTTAAGATTCGCAGTGAATGAACGGAACATTCTGTGGAGGAGATACCAATTATTTCTGAAGGTTGGGTTATGAGGACAGGAAAATGTAGAGCTGAATAGGGTTGGGTGGATAGCAAATTGAACAGCACGGCTGAGTGTGTTAGCAGGCGGCTTAAAACCAGCATTGTCTTCCTTGGACATTTACCAGTGGTGTCACGAAAACCTTCCAGGAGTGGAGACTCTGATGAATTCCAGATTCGCGTGATTGAATGGAACATTCTGTAGTGGTGATTGCCAACATTTAGGAATCTGGATAGTCTGGACAGGATATTGAAGAGCTGACCGATATTGAGTGGATAGCCAATGAACAGCACGGTTTCGAGTGTGAACAGACCACTAAGAAGCAGCATTGCATTACTTGGACATTCATCAGTGGTGTAACGAAAGCCTTCCTGGAATGCAGATTCAGAGTATTTCCAGATTCACAGTGAATGAATGGAAATTTCTGTAGTAGAGATTCCAATGATTTCTGAACGCTGGGTTGTGTGGACAGGAAAATGAAGAGCTGACTAGGTTTGACTGGATTGCCAATTGAACAGCAAGGCTGTGAGTGTGAACAGCCGCTGAAAACCAGCATTGGATTACCTGGTCATTCACCAGTGTTGTTAGGAAAATCTGCCTGGTGTGGAGAGTCAGAGGAATTCCAGATTCGCAGGGAACGAATGGAACATTCTGAAGTGGAGATAAGAATGATTTCTGAAGGCTCGGTGTGTGGAAGGAAAATCAAGAGCTAACCAGCGTTCACTGGATAGCCAATTGAACAGCACGGCTGCGAGTGTTAACACGCAGCTGAAACCAGCCTTGGGTTGCTTGGACATTCACCAGTGGTGAAACGAAAACCTGCTGGGACTGGAGAACAAGATGAATTCAAGATTCGCCTGAATGAATGAAACATTCTGTAGTGTAGATTGCAATGGTTTCTGAGGTTTGTATTGTCTGAACTGGAAAAAGAAGAACTCACCAGTGTTGAGTCGCTAGACCGTGAACAGCACGGGTTCGAGTGTGAATAGACCGCTGAAAACCATCATTGCGTTACTTGAACATTCAGCAGTGGTGCAATGAAAACCTGCCGGGAGTGGAGATTCAGATGAATTCCAGATTCGCAGTGAATGAATGGAACATTCTCTAGTGGTGATTCCAATGATTTCTGAAGGCTGGGTTTTGTGGACACGAAAATGTAGAGCTGAACAGGGTGGAATGGATAGCCAAATGAACAGCACGTCTCGTAGTAAGAACAGGCCACTGAAAACCAGCTTTGGCTTAATTGGACATTCACAAGTGGTGTAACGAAAACCTGACGGGAGTTGAGAATTAGATGAATTTCAGATTTGCCGTCAATGAATGGAACATTCTGTGGAGGAGATACCAATTGTTTCTGAAGTTTGGGTTATGTGGACAGGAAAATGGAGCTGAAGAGGGTTGAGTGGATAGCAAATTGAACAGCACGGCTGAGAGTATGAGCAGGCCACTTAAAACCAGCATTGGCTTACTTGGATATTTACCAGTGGTGTCACGAAAACCTGCCGGGAGTGGAGATTCAGATGAATTCCAGATTCGCTGTGAATGAATGGAACATTCTGTAGTGGAGATAACAATGATTTCTCCAGTCTCTGTGGTGTGGACAGGAAAATGTAGAGCTGGCCAGGGTTGAGTGGATAGCCAATTGAACAGCACCACTGCGCTTGTGAAGAAAACACTTAAAACATTGGGTTACTTGGACATTCAACAGTGGTGTAACGAAAACCTGCCGGGAGTGGAGGTTCAGAGGAATTCCAGATTCGCAGTGAATGAATGGAACATTCTCTAGTGGAGATTCCAACGATTTCTGAAGGCTGGGTCGTGTGGAAGGAAAATCAAGAACTAATCAGGATTTAGTGGAAAGCCAATTGTATAGCATGGCTGCGAGTGTGAACATGCAGCTGAAAACCAGCATTGGGTTACTTGGACATTCATCAGTGGTGTAAGGAAAACCTGCATGGAGTGGAGAGTCAGTTGAATTCCACATTCGCAGTGAATGAATGGAACATTCTGTAGAGGAGATTCCAATGATTTCTGAAGCCTGTGTTGTGTGGACAGGAAAATGAAGAGCTGACCAGGCTTGAATCGATAGCCAAGTAAACAGCAGGGCTGCGAATATGAACAGGCCGCTGAAAACCAGCATTGGGTTACTTGGACATTCAACAGTGGTGTAATGAAAACCTGCGTGGAGTTGAGAGTCAGATGAATTCCAGATTCGCAGTGAATGAATGGAACATTCTGTAGTGGAGATAACAAAGATTTCTGAAGGCTGGTAGTGTGGTGGGACAATGAAGAGCTGAACAGGGTGGAGTGAATTGTCAATTAAACAGCACGGCTGCGAGTATGAACAGGCCTCTGAAAACCAGCATTGGCTTACTTGGACATTCACAAGTGGTGTAATGTTAACCAGGCGGGAGTGGAGAATCAGATAAACTCCAGACTCGCAGTGAATGAATGGAACATTCTGTAGTGGAGATTGCAATGATTTCTGAAATCTGGATTGTGGGGACACGAAAATGAAGAGCTGACCAGTGTTGAGTGGATAGCCTGTAAAAAGCCTCGGCTTCGAATGTGAACAGACCACTGAAAACCAGTATTGCATTACTTCGACTTTCAGCAGTGGTGTAACGAAAGCCTGCGTGGAGTGCAGATTCAGATGAATTCCAGATTCCCAGTGAATGAATGGAACATCCTGTAGTGGAGATTACAATGATTTCTGAAGGCTGGGTTGTGTGCACAGGAAAATGAGGAGCAAAACAGGTTGAGTGGATAGCCAATTGAACAGCACGACTGCGAACATGAACAGGCCTCTGAAAACCAGCATTGTTTTACTTGGACATTCACAAGTGGTGTCAGATAAATCTGCAGGTAGTGGAGATTCAGTTGAATTCCAGATTCGCAGTGAATGAATGGAACATTCTGTACTGGAGATTGCAATGATTTCTCAAGTCTGGATTGTTTGGACATGAAAATGAAGAGCTGACCACAGTTGTGTGGATACCCAGTAAAAAGCAGGGCTTAGAGTGTGAACAGACCGCTGAAAACCAGCATTGTGTTACTTGGACATTCATAAGTGGTGTAATGAAAGCCTACCTGGAGTGCAGATTCAGATGAATTCCAGATTGGCAGTGAATGAATGGAACATTCTGTACTGGCGATTCCAATGATTTCTGAAGTCTGATATTGTGGAAAAGAAAATGAAAGGCTGACCAGGTTTGAGTGGATAGACAATTGAACAGCACACTGCGAGTGTGAAAAGGCGGCTGAAAACCAGCATTGGATTACTTGGTCATTCACCAGTGCTGTAATGAAAACCTGCCTGGAGCGGAGAGTCAGATGAATTGCAGAATCGCAGTGAATGAATGGAACAGTCTGTAGTGGAGAGCCCAATGATTTCTGAAGGCTGGTTTGTGTGGAGAGGAAAATGAAGAGCTGACCAATATTGAGTGGATAGCCCATTGAACAGCACTTCTGCGAGTTGAACATGCCTCTGAAAACCAGTATTGAGTTACTTGGACATTCACCAGTGGCGTAACGAAAACCTGCCAGGAGTGGAGGTTCAGAGGAATTCCAGATTCGCAGTGAATGAATGGAACATTCTCTAGTGGTGATTCCAATGATTTCTGAAGGCTGGGTTTTGTGGACACGAAAATGTAGAGCTGAACAGGGTGGAGTGGATAGCCAAATGAACAGCACGTCTCTTAGTATGAACAGGCCACTGAAAACCAGCATTGGCTTACTTGGACATTCACAAGTGGTGTAACGATAACCCGCCGGGAGTTGAGAGTCAGATGAATTTAAGATTCGCAGTGAATGAACGGAACATTCTGTGGAGGAGATACCAATTATTTCTGAAGGTTGGGTTATGAGGACAGGAAAATGTAGAGCTGAATAGGGTTGGGTGGATAGCAAATTGAACAGCACGGCTGAGTGTGTTAGCAGGCGGCTTAAAACCAGCATTGTCTTCCTTGGACATTTACCAGTGGTGTCACGAAAACCTTCCAGGAGTGGAGACTCTGATGAATTCCAGATTCGCGTGATTGAATGGAACATTCTGTAGTGGTGATTGCCAACATTTAGGAATCTGGATAGTCTGGACAGGATATTGAAGAGCTGACCGATATTGAGTGGATAGCCAATGAACAGCACGGTTTCGAGTGTGAACAGACCACTAAGAAGCAGCATTGCATTACTTGGACATTCATCAGTGGTGTAACGAAAGCCTTCCTGGAATGCAGATTCAGAGTATTTCCAGATTCACAGTGAATGAATGGAAATTTCTGTAGTAGAGATTCCAATGATTTCTGAACGCTGGGTTGTGTGGACAGGAAAATGAAGAGCTGACTAGGTTTGACTGGATTGCCAATTGAACAGCAAGGCTGTGAGTGTGAACAGCCGCTGAAAACCAGCATTGGATTACCTGGTCATTCACCAGTGTTGTTAGGAAAATCTGCCTGGTGTGGAGAGTCAGAGGAATTCCAGATTCGCAGGGAACGAATGGAACATTCTGAAGTGGAGATAAGAATGATTTCTGAAGGCTCGGTGTGTGGAAGGAAAATCAAGAGCTAACCAGCGTTCACTGGATAGCCAATTGAACAGCACGGCTGCGAGTGTTAACACGCAGCTGAAACCAGCCTTGGGTTGCTTGGACATTCACCAGTGGTGAAACGAAAACCTGCTGGGACTGGAGAACAAGATGAATTCAAGATTCGCGTGAATGAATGAAACATTCTGTAGTGTAGATTGCAATGGTTTCTGAGGTTTGTATTGTCTGAACTGGAAAAAGAAGAACTCACCAGTGTTGAGTCGCTAGACCGTGAACAGCACGGGTTCGAGTGTGAATAGACCGCTGAAAACCATCATTGCGTTACTTGAACATTCAGCAGTGGTGCAATGAAAACCTGCCGGGAGTGGAGATTCAGATGAATTCCAGATTCGCAGTGAATGAATGGAACATTCTCTAGTGGTGATTCCAATGATTTCTGAAGGCTGGGTTTTGTGGACACGAAAATGTAGAGCTGAACAGGGTGGAATGGATAGCCAAATGAACAGCACGTCTCGTAGTAAGAACAGGCCACTGAAAACCAGCTTTGGCTTAATTGGACATTCACAAGTGGTGTAACGAAAACCTGACGGGAGTTGAGAATTAGATGAATTTCAGATTTGCCGTCAATGAATGGAACATTCTGTGGAGGAGATACCAATTGTTTCTGAAGTTTGGGTTATGTGGACAGGAAAATGGAGCTGAAGAGTGTTGAGTGGATAGCAAATTGAACAGCACGGCTGAGAGTATGAGCAGGCCACTTAAAACCAGCATTGGCTTACTTGGATATTTACCAGTGGTGTCACGAAAACCTGCCGGGAGTGGAGATTCAGATGAATTCCAGATTCGCTGTGAATGAATGGAACATTCTGTAGTGGAGATAACAATGATTTCTCCAGTCTCTGTGGTGTGGACAGGAAAATGTAGAGCTGGCCAGGGTTGAGTGGATAGCCAATTGAACAGCACCACTGCGCTTGTGAAGAAAACACTTAAAACATTGGGTTACTTGGACATTCAACAGTGGTGTAACGAAAACCTGCCGGGAGTGGAGGTTCAGAGGAATTCCAGATTCGCAGTGAATGATTGGAACATTCTCTAGTGGAGATTCCAACGATTTCTGAAGGCTGGGTCGTGTGGAAGGAAAATCAAGAACTAATCAGGATTTAGTGGAAAGCCAATTGTATAGCATGGCTGCGAGTGTGAACATGCAGCTGAAAACCAGCATTGGGTTACTTGGACATTCATCAGTGGTGTAAGGAAAACCTGCATGGAGTGGAGAGTCAGTTGAATTCCACATTCGCAGTGAATGAATGGAACATTCTGTAGAGGAGATTCCAATGATTTCTGAAGCCTGTGTTGTGTGGACAGGAAAATGAAGAGCTGACCAGGCTTGAATCGATAGCCAAGTAAACAGCAGGGCTGCGAATATGAACAGGCCGCTGAAAACCAGCATTGGGTTACTTGGACATTCAACAGTGGTGTAATGAAAACCTGCGTGGAGTTGAGAGTCAGATGAATTCCAGATTCGCAGTGAATGAATGGAACATTCTGTAGTGGAGATAACAAAGATTTCTGAAGGCTGGTAGTGTGGTGGGACAATGAAGAGCTGAACAGGGTGGAGTGAATTGTCAATTAAACAGCACGGCTGCGAGTATGAACAGGCCTCTGAAAACCAGCATTGGCTTACTTGGACATTCACAAGTGGTGTAATGTTAACCAGGCGGGAGTGGAGAATCAGATAAACTCCAGACTCGCAGTGAATGAATGGAACATTCTGTAGTGGAGATTGCAATGATTTCTGAAATCTGGATTGTGGGGACACGAAAATGAAGAGCTGACCAGTGTTGAGTGGATAGCCTGTAAAAAGCCTCGGCTTCGAATGTGAACAGACCACTGAAAACCAGTATTGCATTACTTCGACTTTCAGCAGTGGTGTAACGAAAGCCTGCGTGGAGTGCAGATTCAGATGAATTCCAGATTCCCAGTGAATGAATGGAACATCCTGTAGTGGAGATTACAATGATTTCTGAAGGCTGGGTTGTGTGCACAGGAAAATGAGGAGCAAAACAGGTTGAGTGGATAGCCAATTGAACAGCACGACTGCGAACATGAACAGGCCTCTGAAAACCAGCATTGTTTTACTTGGACATTCACAAGTGGTGTCAGATAAATCTGCAGGTAGTGGAGATTCAGTTGAATTCCAGATTCGCAGTGAATGAATGGAACATTCTGTACTGGAGATTGCAATGATTTCTCAAGTCTGGATTGTTTGGACATGAAAATGAAGAGCTGACCACAGTTGTGTGGATACCCAGTAAAAAGCAGGGCTTAGAGTGTGAACAGACCGCTGAAAACCAGCATTGTGTTACTTGGACATTCATAAGTGGTGTAATGAAAGCCTACCTGGAGTGCAGATTCAGATGAATTCCAGATTGGCAGTGAATGAATGGAACATTCTGTACTGGCGATTCCAATGATTTCTGAAGTCTGATATTGTGGAAAAGAAAATGAAAGGCTGACCAGGTTTGAGTGGATAGACAATTGAACAGCACACTGCGAGTGTGAAAAGGCGGCTGAAAACCAGCATTGGATTACTTGGTCATTCACCAGTGCTGTAATGAAAACCTGCCTGGAGCGGAGAGTCAGATGAATTGCAGAATCGCAGTGAATGAATGGAACAGTCTGTAGTGGAGAGCCCAATGATTTCTGAAGGCTGGTTTGTGTGGAGAGGAAAATGAAGAGCTGACCAATATTGAGTGGATAGCCCATTGAACAGCACTTCTGCGAGTTGAACATGCCTCTGAAAACCAGTATTGAGTTACTTGGACATTCACCAGTGGCGTAACGAAAACCTGCCAGGAGTGGAGGTTCAGAGGAATTCCAGATTCGCAGTGAATGAATGGAACATTCTCTAGTGGTGATTCCAATGATTTCTGAAGGCTGGGTTTTGTGGACACGAAAATGTAGAGCTGAACAGGGTGGAGTGGATAGCCAAATGAACAGCACGTCTCTTAGTATGAACAGGCCACTGAAAACCAGCATTGGCTTACTTGGACATTCACAAGTGGTGTAACGATAACCCGCCGGGAGTTGAGAGTCAGATGAATTTAAGATTCGCAGTGAATGAACGGAACATTCTGTGGAGGAGATACCAATTATTTCTGAAGGTTGGGTTATGAGGACAGGAAAATGTAGAGCTGAATAGGGTTGGGTGGATAGCAAATTGAACAGCACGGCTGAGTGTGTTAGCAGGCGGCTTAAAACCAGCATTGTCTTCCTTGGACATTTACCAGTGGTGTCACGAAAACCTTCCAGGAGTGGAGACTCTGATGAATTCCAGATTCGCGTGATTGAATGGAACATTCTGTAGTGGTGATTGCCAACATTTAGGAATCTGGATAGTCTGGACAGGATATTGAAGAGCTGACCGATATTGAGTGGATAGCCAATGAACAGCACGGTTTCGAGTGTGAACAGACCACTAAGAAGCAGCATTGCATTACTTGGACATTCATCAGTGGTGTAACGAAAGCCTTCCTGGAATGCAGATTCAGAGTATTTCCAGATTCACAGTGAATGAATGGAAATTTCTGTAGTAGAGATTCCAATGATTTCTGAACGCTGGGTTGTGTGGACAGGAAAATGAAGAGCTGACTAGGTTTGACTGGATTGCCAATTGAACAGCAAGGCTGTGAGTGTGAACAGCCGCTGAAAACCAGCATTGGATTACCTGGTCATTCACCAGTGTTGTTAGGAAAATCTGCCTGGTGTGGAGAGTCAGAGGAATTCCAGATTCGCAGGGAACGAATGGAACATTCTGAAGTGGAGATAAGAATGATTTCTGAAGGCTCGGTGTGTGGAAGGAAAATCAAGAGCTAACCAGCGTTCACTGGATAGCCAATTGAACAGCACGGCTGCGAGTGTTAACACGCAGCTGAAACCAGCCTTGGGTTGCTTGGACATTCACCAGTGGTGAAACGAAAACCTGCTGGGAGTGGAGAACAAGATGAATTCAAGATTCGCCTGAATGAATGAAACATTCTGTAGTGTAGATTGCAATGGTTTCTGAGGTTTGTATTGTCTGAACTGGAAAAAGAAGAACTCACCAGTGTTGAGTCGCTAGACCGTGAACAGCACGGGTTCGAGTGTGAATAGACCGCTGAAAACCATCATTGCGTTACTTGAACATTCAGCAGTGGTGCAATGAAAACCTGCCGGGAGTGGAGATTCAGATGAATTCCAGATTCGCAGTGAATGAATGGAACATTCTCTAGTGGTGATTCCAATGATTTCTGAAGGCTGGGTTTTGTGGACACGAAAATGTAGAGCTGAACAGGGTGGAATGGATAGCCAAATGAACAGCACGTCTCGTAGTAAGAACAGGCCACTGAAAACCAGCTTTGGCTTAATTGGACATTCACAAGTGGTGTAACGAAAACCTGACGGGAGTTGAGAATTAGATGAATTTCAGATTTGCCGTCAATGAATGGAACATTCTGTGGAGGAGATACCAATTGTTTCTGAAGTTTGGGTTATGTGGACAGGAAAATGGAGCTGAAGAGGGTTGAGTGGATAGCAAATTGAACAGCACGGCTGAGAGTATGAGCAGGCCACTTAAAACCAGCATTGGCTTACTTGGATATTTACCAGTGGTGTCACGAAAACCTGCCGGGAGTGGAGATTCAGATGAATTCCAGATTCGCTGTGAATGAATGGAACATTCTGTAGTGGAGATAACAATGATTTCTCCAGTCTCTGTGGTGTGGACAGGAAAATGTAGAGCTGGCCAGGGTTGAGTGGATAGCCAATTGAACAGCACCACTGCGCTTGTGAAGAAAACACTTAAAACATTGGGTTACTTGGACATTCAACAGTGGTGTAACGAAAACCTGCCGGGAGTGGAGGTTCAGAGGAATTCCAGATTCGCAGTGAATGAATGGAACATTCTCTAGTGGAGATTCCAACGATTTCTGAAGGCTGGGTCGTGTGGAAGGAAAATCAAGAACTAATCAGGATTTAGTGGAAAGCCAATTGTATAGCATGGCTGCGAGTGTGAACATGCAGCTGAAAACCAGCATTGGGTTACTTGGACATTCATCAGTGGTGTAAGGAAAACCTGCATGGAGTGGAGAGTCAGTTGAATTCCACATTCGCAGTGAATGAATGGAACATTCTGTAGAGGAGATTCCAATGATTTCTGAAGCCTGTGTTGTGTGGACAGGAAAATGAAGAGCTGACCAGGCTTGAATCGATAGCCAAGTAAACAGCAGGGCTGCGAATATGAACAGGCCGCTGAAAACCAGCATTGGGTTACTTGGACATTCAACAGTGGTGTAATGAAAACCTGCGTGGAGTTGAGAGTCAGATGAATTCCAGATTCGCAGTGAATGAATGGAACATTCTGTAGTGGAGATAACAAAGATTTCTGAAGGCTGGTAGTGTGGTGGGACAATGAAGAGCTGAACAGGGTGGAGTGAATTGTCAATTAAACAGCACGGCTGCGAGTATGAACAGGCCTCTGAAAACCAGCATTGGCTTACTTGGACATTCACAAGTGGTGTAATGTTAACCAGGCGGGAGTGGAGAATCAGATAAACTCCAGACTCGCAGTGAATGAATGGAACATTCTGTAGTGGAGATTGCAATGATTTCTGAAATCTGGATTGTGGGGACACGAAAATGAAGAGCTGACCAGTGTTGAGTGGATAGCCTGTAAAAAGCCTCGGCTTCGAATGTGAACAGACCACTGAAAACCAGTATTGCATTACTTCGACTTTCAGCAGTGGTGTAACGAAAGCCTGCGTGGAGTGCAGATTCAGATGAATTCCAGATTCCCAGTGAATGAATGGAACATCCTGTAGTGGAGATTACAATGATTTCTGAAGGCTGGGTTGTGTGCACAGGAAAATGAGGAGCAAAACAGGTTGAGTGGATAGCCAATTGAACAGCACGACTGCGAACATGAACAGGCCTCTGAAAACCAGCATTGTTTTACTTGGACATTCACAAGTGGTGTCAGATAAATCTGCAGGTAGTGGAGATTCAGTTGAATTCCAGATTCGCAGTGAATGAATGGAACATTCTGTACTGGAGATTGCAATGATTTCTCAAGTCTGGATTGTTTGGACATGAAAATGAAGAGCTGACCACAGTTGTGTGGATACCCAGTAAAAAGCAGGGCTTAGAGTGTGAACAGACCGCTGAAAACCAGCATTGTGTTACTTGGACATTCATAAGTGGTGTAATGAAAGCCTACCTGGAGTGCAGATTCAGATGAATTCCAGATTGGCAGTGAATGAATGGAACATTCTGTACTGGCGATTCCAATGATTTCTGAAGTCTGATATTGTGGAAAAGAAAATGAAAGGCTGACCAGGTTTGAGTGGATAGACAATTGAACAGCACACTGCGAGTGTGAAAAGGCGGCTGAAAACCAGCATTGGATTACTTGGTCATTCACCAGTGCTGTAATGAAAACCTGCCTGGAGCGGAGAGTCAGATGAATTGCAGAATCGCAGTGAATGAATGGAACAGTCTGTAGTGGAGAGCCCAATGATTTCTGAAGGCTGGTTTGTGTGGAGAGGAAAATGAAGAGCTGACCAATATTGAGTGGATAGCCCATTGAACAGCACTTCTGCGAGTTGAACATGCCTCTGAAAACCAGTATTGAGTTACTTGGACATTCACCAGTGGCGTAACGAAAACCTGCCAGGAGTGGAGGTTCAGAGGAATTCCAGATTCGCAGTGAATGAATGGAACATTCTCTAGTGGTGATTCCAATGATTTCTGAAGGCTGGGTTTTGTGGACACGAAAATGTAGAGCTGAACAGGGTGGAGTGGATAGCCAAATGAACAGCACGTCTCTTAGTATGAACAGGCCACTGAAAACCAGCATTGGCTTACTTGGACATTCACAGGTGGTGTAACGATAACCCGCCGGGAGTTGAGAGTCAGATGAATTTAAGATTCGCAGTGAATGAACGGAACATTCTGTGGAGGAGATACCAATTATTTCTGAAGGTTGGGTTATGAGGACAGGAAAATGTAGAGCTGAATAGGGTTGGGTGGATAGCAAATTGAACAGCACGGCTGAGTGTGTTAGCAGGCGGCTTAAAACCAGCATTGTCTTCCTTGGACATTTACCAGTGGTGTCACGAAAACCTTCCAGGAGTGGAGACTCTGATGAATTCCAGATTCGCGTGATTGAATGGAACATTCTGTAGTGGTGATTGCCAACATTTAGGAATCTGGATAGTCTGGACAGGATATTGAAGAGCTGACCGATATTGAGTGGATAGCCAATGAACAGCACGGTTTCGAGTGTGAACAGACCACTAAGAAGCAGCATTGCATTACTTGGACATTCATCAGTGGTGTAACGAAAGCCTTCCTGGAATGCAGATTCAGAGTATTTCCAGATTCACAGTGAATGAATGGAAATTTCTGTAGTAGAGTTTCCAATGATTTCTGAACGCTGGGTTGTGTGGACAGGAAAATGAAGAGCTGACTAGGTTTGACTGGATTGCCAATTGAACAGCAAGGCTGTGAGTGTGAACAGCCGCTGAAAACCAGCATTGGATTACCTGGTCATTCACCAGTGTTGTTAGGAAAATCTGCCTGGTGTGGAGAGTCAGAGGAATTCCAGATTCGCAGGGAACGAATGGAACATTCTGAAGTGGAGATAAGAATGATTTCTGAAGGCTCGGTGTGTGGAAGGAAAATCAAGAGCTAACCAGCGTTCACTGGATAGCCAATTGAACAGCACGGCTGCGAGTGTTAACACGCAGCTGAAACCAGCCTTGGGTTGCTTGGACATTCACCAGTGGTGAAACGAAAACCTGCTGGGAGTGGAGAACAAGATGAATTCAAGATTCGCCTGAATGAATGAAACATTCTGTAGTGTAGATTGCAATGGTTTCTGAGGTTTGTATTGTCTGAACTGGAAAAAGAAGAACTCACCAGTGTTGAGTCGCTAGACCGTGAACAGCACGGGTTCGAGTGTGAATAGACCGCTGAAAACCATCATTGCGTTACTTGAACATTCAGCAGTGGTGCAATGAAAACCTGCCGGGAGTGGAGATTCAGATGAATTCCAGATTCGCAGTGAATGAATGGAACATTCTCTAGTGGTGATTCCAATGATTTCTGAAGGCTGGGTTTTGTGGACACGAAAATGTAGAGCTGAACAGGGTGGAATGGATAGCCAAATGAACAGCACGTCTCGTAGTAAGAACAGGCCACTGAAAACCAGCTTTGGCTTAATTGGACATTCACAAGTGGTGTAACGAAAACCTGACGGGAGTTGAGAATTAGATGAATTTCAGATTTGCCGTCAATGAATGGAACATTCTGTGGAGGAGATACCAATTGTTTCTGAAGTTTGGGTTATGTGGACAGGAAAATGGAGCTGAAGAGGGTTGAGTGGATAGCAAATTGAACAGCACGGCTGAGAGTATGAGCAGGCCACTTAAAACCAGCATTGGCTTACTTGGATATTTACCAGTGGTGTCACGAAAACCTGCCGGGAGTGGAGATTCAGATGAATTCCAGATTCGCTGTGAATGAATGGAACATTCTGTAGTGGAGATAACAATGATTTCTCCAGTCTCTGTGGTGTGGACAGGAAAATGTAGAGCTGGCCAGGGTTGAGTGGATAGCCAATTGAACAGCACCACTGCGCTTGTGAAGAAAACACTTAAAACATTGGGTTACTTGGACATTCAACAGTGGTGTAACGAAAACCTGCCGGGAGTGGAGGTTCAGAGGAATTCCAGATTCGCAGTGAATGAATGGAACATTCTCTAGTGGAGATTCCAACGATTTCTGAAGGCTGGGTCGTGTGGAAGGAAAATCAAGAACTAATCAGGATTTAGTGGAAAGCCAATTGTATAGCATGGCTGCGAGTGTGAACATGCAGCTGAAAACCAGCATTGGGTTACTTGGACATTCATCAGTGGTGTAAGGAAAACCTGCATGGAGTGGAGAGTCAGTTGAATTCCACATTCGCAGTGAATGAATGGAACATTCTGTAGAGGAGATTCCAATGATTTCTGAAGCCTGTGTTGTGTGGACAGGAAAATGAAGAGCTGACCAGGCTTGAATCGATAGCCAAGTAAACAGCAGGGCTGCGAATATGAACAGGCCGCTGAAAACCAGCATTGGGTTACTTGGACATTCAACAGTGGTGTAATGAAAACCTGCGTGGAGTTGAGAGTCAGATGAATTCCAGATTCGCAGTGAATGAATGGAACATTCTGTAGTGGAGATAACAAAGATTTCTGAAGGCTGGTAGTGTGGTGGGACAATGAAGAGCTGAACAGGGTGGAGTGAATTGTCAATTAAACAGCACGGCTGCGAGTATGAACAGGCCTCTGAAAACCAGCATTGGCTTACTTGGACATTCACAAGTGGTGTAATGTTAACCAGGCGGGAGTGGAGAATCAGATAAACTCCAGACTCGCAGTGAATGAATGGAACATTCTGTAGTGGAGATTGCAATGATTTCTGAAATCTGGATTGTGGGGACACGAAAATGAAGAGCTGACCAGTGTTGAGTAGATAGCCTGTAAAAAGCCTCGGCTTCGAATGTGAACAGACCACTGAAAACCAGTATTGCATTACTTCGACTTTCAGCAGTGGTGTAACGAAAGCCTGCGTGGAGTGCAGATTCAGATGAATTCCAGATTCCCAGTGAATGAATGGAACATCCTGTAGTGGAGATTACAATGATTTCTGAAGGCTGGGTTGTGTACACAGGAAAATGAGGAGCAAAACAGGTTGAGTGGATAGTCAATTGAACAGCACGACTGCGAACATGAACAGGCCTCTGAAAACCAGCATTGTTTTACTTGGACATTCACAAGTGGTGTCAGATAAATCTGCAGGTAGTGGAGATTCAGTTGAATTCCAGATTCGCAGTGAATGAATGGAACATTCTGTACTGGAGATTGCAATGATTTCTCAAGTCTGGATTGTTTGGACATGAAAATGAAGAGCTGACCACAGTTGTGTGGATACCCAGTAAAAAGCAGGGCTTAGAGTGTGAACAGACCGCTGAAAACCAGCATTGTGTTACTTGGACATTCATAAGTGGTGTAATGAAAGCCTACCTGGAGTGCAGATTCAGATGAATTCCAGATTGGCAGTGAATGAATGGAACATTCTGTACTGGCGATTCCAATGATTTCTGAAGTCTGATATTGTGGAAAAGAAAATGAAAGGCTGACCAGGTTTGAGTGGATAGACAATTGAACAGCACACTGCGAGTGTGAAAAGGCGGCTGAAAACCAGCATTGGATTACTTGGTCATTCACCAGTGCTGTAATGAAAACCTGCCTGGAGCGGAGAGTCAGATGAATTGCAGAATCGCAGTGAATGAATGGAACAGTCTGTAGTGGAGAGCCCAATGATTTCTGAAGGCTGGTTTGTGTGGAGAGGAAAATGAAGAGCTGACCAATATTGAGTGGATAGCCCATTGAACAGCACTTCTGCGAGTTGAACATGCCTCTGAAAACCAGTATTGAGTTACTTGGACATTCACCAGTGGCGTAACGAAAACCTGCCAGGAGTGGAGGTTCAGAGGAATTCCAGATTCGCAGTGAATGAATGGAACATTCTCTAGTGGTGATTCCAATGATTTCTGAAGGCTGGGTTTTGTGGACACGAAAATGTAGAGCTGAACAGGGTGGAGTGGATAGCCAAATGAACAGCACGTCTCTTAGTATGAACAGGCCACTGAAAACCAGCATTGGCTTACTTGGACATTCACAAGTGGTGTAACGATAACCCGCCGGGAGTTGAGAGTCAGATGAATTTAAGATTCGCAGTGAATGAACGGAACATTCTGTGGAGGAGATACCAATTATTTCTGAAGGTTGGGTTATGAGGACAGGAAAATGTAGAGCTGAATAGGGTTGGGTGGATAGCAAATTGAACAGCACGGCTGAGTGTGTTAGCAGGCGGCTTAAAACCAGCATTGTCTTCCTTGGACATTTACCAGTGGTGTCACGAAAACCTTCCAGGAGTGGAGACTCTGATGAATTCCAGATTCGCGTGATTGAATGGAACATTCTGTAGTGGTGATTGCCAACATTTAGGAATCTGGATAGTCTGGACAGGATATTGAAGAGCTGACCGATATTGAGTGGATAGCCAATGAACAGCACGGTTTCGAGTGTGAACAGACCACTAAGAAGCAGCATTGCATTACTTGGACATTCATCAGTGGTGTAACGAAAGCCTTCCTGGAATGCAGATTCAGAGTATTTCCAGATTCACAGTGAATGAATGGAAATTTCTGTAGTAGAGATTCCAATGATTTCTGAACGCTGGGTTGTGTGGACAGGAAAATGAAGAGCTGACTAGGTTTGACTGGATTGCCAATTGAACAGCAAGGCTGTGAGTGTGAACAGCCGCTGAAAACCAGCATTGGATTACCTGGTCATTCACCAGTGTTGTTAGGAAAATCTGCCTGGTGTGGAGAGTCAGAGGAATTCCAGATTCGCAGGGAACGAATGGAACATTCTGAAGTGGAGATAAGAATGATTTCTGAAGGCTCGGTGTGTGGAAGGAAAATCAAGAGCTAACCAGCGTTCACTGGATAGCCAATTGAACAGCACGGCTGCGAGTGTTAACACGCAGCTGAAACCAGCCTTGGGTTGCTTGGACATTCACCAGTGGTGAAACGAAAACCTGCTGGGAGGGGAGAACAAGATGAATTCAAGATTCGCCTGAATGAATGAAACATTCTGTAGTGTAGATTGCAATGGTTTCTGAGGTTTGTATTGTCTGAACTGGAAAAAGAAGAACTCACCAGTGTTGAGTCGCTAGACCGTGAACAGCACGGGTTCGAGTGTGAATAGACCGCTGAAAACCATCATTGCGTTACTTGAACATTCAGCAGTGGTGCAATGAAAACCTGCCGGGAGTGGAGATTCAGATGAATTCCAGATTCGCAGTGAATGAATGGAACATTCTCTAGTGGTGATTCCAATGATTTCTGAAGGCTGGGTTTTGTGGACACGAAAATGTAGAGCTGAACAGGGTGGAATGGATAGCCAAATGAACAGCACGTCTCGTAGTAAGAACAGGCCACTGAAAACCAGCTTTGGCTTAATTGGACATTCACAAGTGGTGTAACGAAAACCTGACGGGAGTTGAGAATTAGATGAATTTCAGATTTGCCGTCAATGAATGGAACATTCTGTGGAGGAGATACCAATTGTTTCTGAAGTTTGGGTTATGTGGACAGGAAAATGGAGCTGAAGAGGGTTGAGTGGATAGCAAATTGAACAGCACGGCTGAGAGTATGAGCAGGCCACTTAAAACCAGCATTGGCTTACTTGGATATTTACCAGTGGTGTCACGAAAACCTGCCGGGAGTGGAGATTCAGATGAATTCCAGATTCGCTGTGAATGAATGGAACATTCTGTAGTGGAGATAACAATGATTTCTCCAGTCTCTGTGGTGTGGACAGGAAAATGTAGAGCTGGCCAGGGTTGAGTGGATAGCCAATTGAACAGCACCACTGCGCTTGTGAAGAAAACACTTAAAACATTGGGTTACTTGGACATTCAACAGTGGTGTAACGAAAACCTGCCGGGAGTGGAGGTTCAGAGGAATTCCAGATTCGCAGTGAATGAATGGAACATTCTCTAGTGGAGATTCCAACGATTTCTGAAGGCTGGGTCGTGTGGAAGGAAAATCAAGAACTAATCAGGATTTAGTGGAAAGCCAATTGTATAGCATGGCTGCGAGTGTGAACATGCAGCTGAAAACCAGCATTGGGTTACTTGGACATTCATCAGTGGTGTAAGGAAAACCTGCATGGAGTGGAGAGTCAGTTGAATTCCACATTCGCAGTGAATGAATGGAACATTCTGTAGAGGAGATTCCAATGATTTCTGAAGCCTGTGTTGTGTGGACAGGAAAATGAAGAGCTGACCAGGCTTGAATCGATAGCCAAGTAAACAGCAGGGCTGCGAATATGAACAGGCCGCTGAAAACCAGCATTGGGTTACTTGGACATTCAACAGTGGTGTAATGAAAACCTGCGTGGAGTTGAGAGTCAGATGAATTCCAGATTCGCAGTGAATGAATGGAACATTCTGTAGTGGAGATAACAAAGATTTCTGAAGGCTGGTAGTGTGGTGGGACAATGAAGAGCTGAACAGGGTGGAGTGAATTGTCAATTAAACAGCACGGCTGCGAGTATGAACAGGCCTCTGAAAACCAGCATTGGCTTACTTGGACATTCACAAGTGGTGTAATGTTAACCAGGCGGGAGTGGAGAATCAGATAAACTCCAGACTCGCAGTGAATGAATGGAACATTCTGTAGTGGAGATTGCAATGATTTCTGAAATCTGGATTGTGGGGACACGAAAATGAAGAGCTGACCAGTGTTGAGTGGATAGCCTGTAAAAAGCCTCGGCTTCGAATGTGAACAGACCACTGAAAACCAGTATTGCATTACTTCGACTTTCAGCAGTGGTGTAACGAAAGCCTGCGTGGAGTGCAGATTCAGATGAATTCCAGATTCCCAGTGAATGAATGGAACATCCTGTAGTGGAGATTACAATGATTTCTGAAGGCTGGGTTGTGTGCACAGGAAAATGAGGAGCAAAACAGGTTGAGTGGATAGCCAATTGAACAGCACGACTGCGAACATGAACAGGCCTCTGAAAACCAGCATTGTTTTACTTGGACATTCACAAGTGGTGTCAGATAAATCTGCAGGTAGTGGAGATTCAGTTGAATTCCAGATTCGCAGTGAATGAATGGAACATTCTGTACTGGAGATTGCAATGATTTCTCAAGTCTGGATTGTTTGGACATGAAAATGAAGAGCTGACCACAGTTGTGTGGATACCCAGTAAAAAGCAGGGCTTAGAGTGTGAACAGACCGCTGAAAACCAGCATTGTGTTACTTGGACATTCATAAGTGGTGTAATGAAAGCCTACCTGGAGTGCAGATTCAGATGAATTCCAGATTGGCAGTGAATGAATGGAACATTCTGTACTGGCGATTCCAATGATTTCTGAAGTCTGATATTGTGGAAAAGAAAATGAAAGGCTGACCAGGTTTGAGTGGATAGACAATTGAACAGCACACTGCGAGTGTGAAAAGGCGGCTGAAAACCAGCATTGGATTACTTGGTCATTCACCAGTGCTGTAATGAAAACCTGCCTGGAGCGGAGAGTCAGATGAATTGCAGAATCGCAGTGAATGAATGGAACAGTCTGTAGTGGAGAGCCCAATGATTTCTGAAGGCTGGTTTGTGTGGAGAGGAAAATGAAGAGCTGACCAATATTGAGTGGATAGCCCATTGAACAGCACTTCTGCGAGTTGAACATGCCTCTGAAAACCAGTATTGAGTTACTTGGACATTCACCAGTGGCGTAACGAAAACCTGCCAGGAGTGGAGGTTCAGAGGAATTCCAGATTCGCAGTGAATGAATGGAACATTCTCTAGTGGTGATTCCAATGATTTCTGAAGGCTGGGTTTTGTGGACACGAAAATGTAGAGCTGAACAGGGTGGAGTGGATAGCCAAATGAACAGCACGTCTCTTAGTATGAACAGGCCACTGAAAACCAGCATTGGCTTACTTGGACATTCACAAGTGGTGTAACGATAACCCGCCGGGAGTTGAGAGTCAGATGAATTTAAGATTCGCAGTGAATGAACGGAACATTCTGTGGAGGAGATACCAATTATTTCTGAAGGTTGGGTTATGAGGACAGGAAAATGTAGAGCTGAATAGGGTTGGGTGGATAGCAAATTGAACAGCACGGCTGAGTGTGTTAGCAGGCGGCTTAAAACCAGCATTGTCTTCCTTGGACATTTACCAGTGGTGTCACGAAAACCTTCCAGGAGTGGAGACTCTGATGAATTCCAGATTCGCGTGATTGAATGGAACATTCTGTAGTGGTGATTGCCAACATTTAGGAATCTGGATAGTCTGGACAGGATATTGAAGAGCTGACCGATATTGAGTGGATAGCCAATGAACAGCACGGTTTCGAGTGTGAACAGACCACTAAGAAGCAGCATTGCATTACTTGGACATTCATCAGTGGTGTAACGAAAGCCTTCCTGGAATGCAGATTCAGAGTATTTCCAGATTCACAGTGAATGAATGGAAATTTCTGTAGTAGAGATTCCAATGATTTCTGAACGCTGGGTTGTGTGGACAGGAAAATGAAGAGCTGACTAGGTTTGACTGGATTGCCAATTGAACAGCAAGGCTGTGAGTGTGAACAGCCGCTGAAAACCAGCATTGGATTACCTGGTCATTCACCAGTGTTGTTAGGAAAATCTGCCTGGTGTGGAGAGTCAGAGGAATTCCAGATTCGCAGGGAACGAATGGAACATTCTGAAGTGGAGATAAGAATGATTTCTGAAGGCTCGGTGTGTGGAAGGAAAATCAAGAGCTAACCAGCGTTCACTGGATAGCCAATTGAACAGCACGGCTGCGAGTGTTAACACGCAGCTGAAACCAGCCTTGGGTTGCTTGGACATTCACCAGTGGTGAAACGAAAACCTGCTGGGAGTGGAGAACAAGATGAATTCAAGATTCGCCTGAATGAATGAAACATTCTGTAGTGTAGATTGCAATGGTTTCTGAGGTTTGTATTGTCTGAACTGGAAAAAGAAGAACTCACCAGTGTTGAGTCGCTAGACCGTGAACAGCACGGGTTCGAGTGTGAATAGACCGCTGAAAACCATCATTGCGTTACTTGAACATTCAGCAGTGGTGCAATGAAAACCTGCCGGGAGTGGAGATTCAGATGAATTCCAGATTCGCAGTGAATGAATGGAACATTCTCTAGTGGTGATTCCAATGATTTCTGAAGGCTGGGTTTTGTGGACACGAAAATGTAGAGCTGAACAGGGTGGAATGGATAGCCAAATGAACAGCACGTCTCGTAGTAAGAACAGGCCACTGAAAACCAGCTTTGGCTTAATTGGACATTCACAAGTGGTGTAACGAAAACCTGACGGGAGTTGAGAATTAGATGAATTTCAGATTTGCCGTCAATGAATGGAACATTCTGTGGAGGAGATACCAATTGTTTCTGAAGTTTGGGTTATGTGGACAGGAAAATGGAGCTGAAGAGGGTTGAGTGGATAGCAAATTGAACAGCACGGCTGAGAGTATGAGCAGGCCACTTAAAACCAGCATTGGCTTACTTGGATATTTACCAGTGGTGTCACGAAAACCTGCCGGGAGTGGAGATTCAGATGAATTCCAGATTCGCTGTGAATGAATGGAACATTCTGTAGTGGAGATAACAATGATTTCTCCAGTCTCTGTGGTGTGGACAGGAAAATGTAGAGCTGGCCAGGGTTGAGTGGATAGCCAATTGAACAGCACCACTGCGCTTGTGAAGAAAACACTTAAAACATTGGGTTACTTGGACATTCAACAGTGGTGTAACGAAAACCTGCCGGGAGTGGAGGTTCAGAGGAATTCCAGATTCGCAGTGAATGAATGGAACATTCTCTAGTGGAGATTCCAACGATTTCTGAAGGCTGGGTCGTGTGGAAGGAAAATCAAGAACTAATCAGGATTTAGTGGAAAGCCAATTGTATAGCATGGCTGCGAGTGTGAACATGCAGCTGAAAACCAGCATTGGGTTACTTGGACATTCATCAGTGGTGTAAGGAAAACCTGCATGGAGTGGAGAGTCAGTTGAATTCCACATTCGCAGTGAATGAATGGAACATTCTGTAGAGGAGATTCCAATGATTTCTGAAGCCTGTGTTGTGTGGACAGGAAAATGAAGAGCTGACCAGGCTTGAATCGATAGCCAAGTAAACAGCAGGGCTGCGAATATGAACAGGCCGCTGAAAACCAGCATTGGGTTACTTGGACATTCAACAGTGGTGTAATGAAAACCTGCGTGGAGTTGAGAGTCAGATGAATTCCAGATTCGCAGTGAATGAATGGAACATTCTGTAGTGGAGATAACAAAGATTTCTGAAGGCTGGTAGTGTGGTGGGACAATGAAGAGCTGAACAGGGTGGAGTGAATTGTCAATTAAACAGCACGGCTGCGAGTATGAACAGGCCTCTGAAAACCAGCATTGGCTTACTTGGACATTCACAAGTGGTGTAATGTTAACCAGGCGGGAGTGGAGAATCAGATAAACTCCAGACTCGCAGTGAATGAATGGAACATTCTGTAGTGGAGATTGCAATGATTTCTGAAATCTGGATTGTGGGGACACGAAAATGAAGAGCTGACCAGTGTTGAGTGGATAGCCTGTAAAAAGCCTCGGCTTCGAATGTGAACAGACCACTGAAAACCAGTATTGCATTACTTCGACTTTCAGCAGTGGTGTAACGAAAGCCTGCGTGGAGTGCAGATTCAGATGAATTCCAGATTCCCAGTGAATGAATGGAACATCCTGTAGTGGAGATTACAATGATTTCTGAAGGCTGGGTTGTGTGCACAGGAAAATGAGGAGCAAAACAGGTTGAGTGGATAGCCAATTGAACAGCACGACTGCGAACATGAACAGGCCTCTGAAAACCAGCATTGTTTTACTTGGACATTCACAAGTGGTGTCAGATAAATCTGCAGGTAGTGGAGATTCAGTTGAATTCCAGATTCGCAGTGAATGAATGGAACATTCTGTACTGGAGATTGCAATGATTTCTCAAGTCTGGATTGTTTGGACATGAAAATGAAGAGCTGACCACAGTTGTGTGGATACCCAGTAAAAAGCAGGGCTTAGAGTGTGAACAGACCGCTGAAAACCAGCATTGTGTTACTTGGACATTCATAAGTGGTGTAATGAAAGCCTACCTGGAGTGCAGATTCAGATGAATTCCAGATTGGCAGTGAATGAATGGAACATTCTGTACTGGCGATTCCAATGATTTCTGAAGTCTGATATTGTGGAAAAGAAAATGAAAGGCTGACCAGGTTTGAGTGGATAGACAATTGAACAGCACACTGCGAGTGTGAAAAGGCGGCTGAAAACCAGCATTGGATTACTTGGTCATTCACCAGTGCTGTAATGAAAACCTGCCTGGAGCGGAGAGTCAGATGAATTGCAGAATCGCAGTGAATGAATGGAACAGTCTGTAGTGGAGAGCCCAATGATTTCTGAAGGCTGGTTTGTGTGGAGAGGAAAATGAAGAGCTGACCAATATTGAGTGGATAGCCCATTGAACAGCACTTCTGCGAGTTGAACATGCCTCTGAAAACCAGTATTGAGTTACTTGGACATTCACCAGTGGCGTAACGAAAACCTGCCAGGAGTGGAGGTTCAGATGAATTCCAGATTCGCAGTGAATGAATGGAACATTCTCTAGTGGTGATTCCAATGATTTCTGAAGGCTGGGTTTTGTGGACACGAAAATGTAGAGCTGAACAGGGTGGAGTGGATAGCCAAATGAACAGCACGTCTCTTAGTATGAACAGGCCACTGAAAACCAGCATTGGCTTACTTGGACATTCACAAGTGGTGTAACGATAACCCGCCGGGAGTTGAGAGTCAGATGAATTTAAGATTCGCAGTGAATGAACGGAACATTCTGTGGAGGAGATACCAATTATTTCTGAAGGTTGGGTTATGAGGACAGGAAAATGTAGAGCTGAATAGGGTTGGGTGGATAGCAAATTGAACAGCACGGCTGAGTGTGTTAGCAGGCGGCTTAAAACCAGCATTGTCTTCCTTGGACATTTACCAGTGGTGTCACGAAAACCTTCCAGGAGTGGAGACTCTGATGAATTCCAGATTCGCGTGATTGAATGGAACATTCTGTAGTGGTGATTGCCAACATTTAGGAATCTGGATAGTCTGGACAGGATATTGAAGAGCTGACCGATATTGAGTGGATAGCCAATGAACAGCACGGTTTCGAGTGTGAACAGACCACTAAGAAGCAGCATTGCATTACTTGGACATTCATCAGTGGTGTAACGAAAGCCTTCCTGGAATGCAGATTCAGAGTATTTCCAGATTCACAGTGAATGAATGGAAATTTCTGTAGTAGAGATTCCAATGATTTCTGAACGCTGGGTTGTGTGGACAGGAAAATGAAGAGCTGACTAGGTTTGACTGGATTGCCAATTGAACAGCAAGGCTGTGAGTGTGAACAGCCGCTGAAAACCAGCATTGGATTACCTGGTCATTCACCAGTGTTGTTAGGAAAATCTGCCTGGTGTGGAGAGTCAGAGGAATTCCAGATTCGCAGGGAACGAATGGAACATTCTGAAGTGGAGATAAGAATGATTTCTGAAGGCTCGGTGTGTGGAAGGAAAATCAAGAGCTAACCAGCGTTCACTAGATAGCCAATTGAACAGCACGGCTGCGAGTGTTAACACGCAGCTGAAACCAGCCTTGGGTTGCTTGGACATTCACCAGTGGTGAAACGAAAACCTGCTGGGAGTGGAGAACAAGATGAATTCAAGATTCGCCTGAATGAATGAAACATTCTGTAGTGTAGATTGCAATGGTTTCTGAGGTTTGTATTGTCTGAACTGGAAAAAGAAGAACTCACCAGTGTTGAGTCGCTAGACCGTGAACAGCACGGGTTCGAGTGTGAATAGACCGCTGAAAACCATCATTGCGTTACTTGAACATTCAGCAGTGGTGCAATGAAAACCTGCCGGGAGTGGAGATTCAGATGAATTCCAGATTCGCAGTGAATGAATGGAACATTCTCTAGTGGTGATTCCAATGATTTCTGAAGGCTGGGTTTTGTGGACACGAAAATGTAGAGCTGAACAGGGTGGAATGGATAGCCAAATGAACAGCACGTCTCGTAGTAAGAACAGGCCACTGAAAACCAGCTTTGGCTTAATTGGACATTCACAAGTGGTGTAACGAAAACCTGACGGGAGTTGAGAATTAGATGAATTTCAGATTTGCCGTCAATGAATGGAACATTCTGTGGAGGAGATACCAATTGTTTCTGAAGTTTGGGTTATGTGGACAGGAAAATGGAGCTGAAGAGGGTTGAGTGGATAGCAAATTGAACAGCACGGCTGAGAGTATGAGCAGGCCACTTAAAACCAGCATTGGCTTACTTGGATATTTACCAGTGGTGTCACGAAAACCTGCCGGGAGTGGAGATTCAGATGAATTCCAGATTCGCTGTGAATGAATGGAACATTCTGTAGTGGAGATAACAATGATTTCTCCAGTCTCTGTGGTGTGGACAGGAAAATGTAGAGCTGGCCAGGGTTGAGTGGATAGCCAATTGAACAGCACCACTGCGCTTGTGAAGAAAACACTTAAAACATTGGGTTACTTGGACATTCAACAGTGGTGTAACGAAAACCTGCCGGGAGTGGAGGTTCAGAGGAATTCCAGATTCGCAGTGAATGAATGGAACATTCTCTAGTGGAGATTCCAACGATTTCTGAAGGCTGGGTCGTGTGGAAGGAAAATCAAGAACTAATCAGGATTTAGTGGAAAGCCAATTGTATAGCATGGCTGCGAGTGTGAACATGCAGCTGAAAACCAGCATTGGGTTACTTGGACATTCATCAGTGGTGTAAGGAAAACCTGCATGGAGTGGAGAGTCAGTTGAATTCCACATTCGCAGTGAATGAATGGAACATTCTGTAGAGGAGATTCCAATGATTTCTGAAGCCTGTGTTGTGTGGACAGGAAAATGAAGAGCTGACCAGGCTTGAATCGATAGCCAAGTAAACAGCAGGGCTGCGAATATGAACAGGCCGCTGAAAACCAGCATTGGGTTACTTGGACATTCAACAGTGGTGTAATGAAAACCTGCGTGGAGTTGAGAGTCAGATGAATTCCAGATTCGCAGTGAATGAATGGAACATTCTGTAGTGGAGATAACAAAGATTTCTGAAGGCTGGTAGTGTGGTGGGACAATGAAGAGCTGAACAGGGTGGAGTGAATTGTCAATTAAACAGCACGGCTGCGAGTATGAACAGGCCTCTGAAAACCAGCATTGGCTTACTTGGACATTCACAAGTGGTGTAATGTTAACCAGGCGGGAGTGGAGAATCAGATAAACTCCAGACTCGCAGTGAATGAATGGAACATTCTGTAGTGGAGATTGCAATGATTTCTGAAATCTGGATTGTGGGGACACGAAAATGAAGAGCTGACCAGTGTTGAGTGGATAGCCTGTAAAAAGCCTCGGCTTCGAATGTGAACAGACCACTGAAAACCAGTATTGCATTACTTCGACTTTCAGCAGTGGTGTAACGAAAGCCTGCGTGGAGTGCAGATTCAGATGAATTCCAGATTCCCAGTGAATGAATGGAACATCCTGTAGTGGAGATTACAATGATTTCTGAAGGCTGGGTTGTGTGCACAGGAAAATGAGGAGCAAAACAGGTTGAGTGGATAGCCAATTGAACAGCACGACTGCGAACATGAACAGGCCTCTGAAAACCAGCATTGTTTTACTTGGACATTCACAAGTGGTGTCAGATAAATCTGCAGGTAGTGGAGATTCAGTTGAATTCCAGATTCGCAGTGAATGAATGGAACATTCTGTACTGGAGATTGCAATGATTTCTCAAGTCTGGATTGTTTGGACATGAAAATGAAGAGCTGACCACAGTTGTGTGGATACCCAGTAAAAAGCAGGGCTTAGAGTGTGAACAGACCGCTGAAAACCAGCATTGTGTTACTTGGACATTCATAAGTGGTGTAATGAAAGCCTACCTGGAGTGCAGATTCAGATGAATTCCAGATTGGCAGTGAATGAATGGAACATTCTGTACTGGCGATTCCAATGATTTCTGAAGTCTGATATTGTGGAAAAGAAAATGAAAGGCTGACCAGGTTTGAGTGGATAGACAATTGAACAGCACACTGCGAGTGTGAAAAGGCGGCTGAAAACCAGCATTGGATTACTTGGTCATTCACCAGTGCTGTAATGAAAACCTGCCTGGAGCGGAGAGTCAGATGAATTGCAGAATCGCAGTGAATGAATGGAACAGTCTGTAGTGGAGAGCCCAATGATTTCTGAAGGCTGGTTTGTGTGGAGAGGAAAATGAAGAGCTGACCAATATTGAGTGGATAGCCCATTGAACAGCACTTCTGCGAGTTGAACATGCCTCTGAAAACCAGTATTGAGTTACTTGGACATTCACCAGTGGCGTAACGAAAACCTGCCAGGAGTGGAGGTTCAGAGGAATTCCAGATTCGCAGTGAATGAATGGAACATTCTCTAGTGGTGATTCCAATGATTTCTGAAGGCTGGGTTTTGTGGACACGAAAATGTAGAGCTGAACAGGGTGGAGTGGATAGCCAAATGAACAGCACGTCTCTTAGTATGAACAGGCCACTGAAAACCAGCATTGGCTTACTTGGACATTCACAAGTGGTGTAACGATAACCCGCCGGGAGTTGAGAGTCAGATGAATTTAAGATTCGCAGTGAATGAACGGAACATTCTGTGGAGGAGATACCAATTATTTCTGAAGGTTGGGTTATGAGGACAGGAAAATGTAGAGCTGAATAGGGTTGGGTGGATAGCAAATTGAACAGCACGGCTGAGTGTGTTAGCAGGCGGCTTAAAACCAGCATTGTCTTCCTTGGACATTTACCAGTGGTGTCACGAAAACCTTCCAGGAGTGGAGACTCTGATGAATTCCAGATTCGCGTGATTGAATGGAACATTCTGTAGTGGTGATTGCCAACATTTAGGAATCTGGATAGTCTGGACAGGATATTGAAGAGCTGACCGATATTGAGTGGATAGCCAATGAACAGCACGGTTTCGAGTGTGAACAGACCACTAAGAAGCAGCATTGCATTACTTGGACATTCATCAGTGGTGTAACGAAAGCCTTCCTGGAATGCAGATTCAGAGTATTTCCAGATTCACAGTGAATGAATGGAAATTTCTGTAGTAGAGATTCCAATGATTTCTGAACGCTGGGTTGTGTGGACAGGAAAATGAAGAGCTGACTAGGTTTGACTGGATTGCCAATTGAACAGCAAGGCTGTGAGTGTGAACAGCCGCTGAAAACCAGCATTGGATTACCTGGTCATTCACCAGTGTTGTTAGGAAAATCTGCCTGGTGTGGAGAGTCAGAGGAATTCCAGATTCGCAGGGAACGAATGGAACATTCTGAAGTGGAGATAAGAATGATTTCTGAAGGCTCGGTGTGTGGAAGGAAAATCAAGAGCTAACCAGCGTTCACTGGATAGCCAATTGAACAGCACGGCTGCGAGTGTTAACACACAGCTGAAACCAGCCTTGGGTTGCTTGGACATTCACCAGTGGTGAAACGAAAACCTGCTGGGAGTGGAGAACAAGATGAATTCAAGATTCGCCTGAATGAATGAAACATTCTGTAGTGTAGATTGCAATGGTTTCTGAGGTTTGTATTGTCTGAACTGGAAAAAGAAGAACTCACCAGTGTTGAGTCGCTAGACCGTGAACAGCACGGGTTCGAGTGTGAATAGACCGCTGAAAACCATCATTGCGTTACTTGAACATTCAGCAGTGGTGCAATGAAAACCTGCCGGGAGTGGAGATTCAGATGAATTCCAGATTCGCAGTGAATGAATGGAACATTCTCTAGTGGTGATTCCAATGATTTCTGAAGGCTGGGTTTTGTGGACACGAAAATGTAGAGCTGAACAGGGTGGAATGGATAGCCAAATGAACAGCACGTCTCGTAGTAAGAACAGGCCACTGAAAACCAGCTTTGGCTTAATTGGACATTCACAAGTGGTGTAACGAAAACCTGACGGGAGTTGAGAATTAGATGAATTTCAGATTTGCCGTCAATGAATGGAACATTCTGTGGAGGAGATACCAATTGTTTCTGAAGTTTGGGTTATGTGGACAGGAAAATGGAGCTGAAGAGGGTTGAGTGGATAGCAAATTGAACAGCACGGCTGAGAGTATGAGCAGGCCACTTAAAACCAGCATTGGCTTACTTGGATATTTACCAGTGGTGTCACGAAAACCTGCCGGGAGTGGAGATTCAGATGAATTCCAGATTCGCTGTGAATGAATGGAACATTCTGTAGTGGAGATAACAATGATTTCTCCAGTCTCTGTGGTGTGGACAGGAAAATGTAGAGCTGGCCAGGGTTGAGTGGATAGCCAATTGAACAGCACCACTGCGCTTGTGAAGAAAACACTTAAAACATTGGGTTACTTGGACATTCAACAGTGGTGTAACGAAAACCTGCCGGGAGTGGAGGTTCAGAGGAATTCCAGATTCGCAGTGAATGAATGGAACATTCTCTAGTGGAGATTCCAACGATTTCTGAAGGCTGGGTCGTGTGGAAGGAAAATCAAGAACTAATCAGGATTTAGTGGAAAGCCAATTGTATAGCATGGCTGCGAGTGTGAACATGCAGCTGAAAACCAGCATTGGGTTACTTGGACATTCATCAGTGGTGTAAGGAAAACCTGCATGGAGTGGAGAGTCAGTTGAATTCCACATTCGCAGTGAATGAATGGAACATTCTGTAGAGGAGATTCCAATGATTTCTGAAGCCTGTGTTGTGTGGACAGGAAAATGAAGAGCTGACCAGGCTTGAATCGATAGCCAAGTAAACAGCAGGGCTGCGAATATGAACAGGCCGCTGAAAACCAGCATTGGGTTACTTGGACATTCAACAGTGGTGTAATGAAAACCTGCATGGAGTTGAGAGTCAGATGAATTCCAGATTCGCAGTGAATGAATGGAACATTCTGTAGTGGAGATAACAAAGATTTCTGAAGGCTGGTAGTGTGGTGGGACAATGAAGAGCTGAACAGGGTGGAGTGAATTGTCAATTAAACAGCACGGCTGCGAGTATGAACAGGCCTCTGAAAACCAGCATTGGCTTACTTGGACATTCACAAGTGGTGTAATGTTAACCAGGCGGGAGTGGAGAATCAGATAAACTCCAGACTCGCAGTGAATGAATGGAACATTCTGTAGTGGAGATTGCAATGATTTCTGAAATCTGGATTGTGGGGACACGAAAATGAAGAGCTGACCAGTGTTGAGTGGATAGCCTGTAAAAAGCCTCGGCTTCAAATGTGAACAGACCACTGAAAACCAGTATTGCATTACTTCGACTTTCAGCAGTGGTGTAACGAAAGCCTGCGTGGAGTGCAGATTCAGATGAATTCCAGATTCCCAGTGAATGAATGGAACATCCTGTAGTGGAGATTACAATGATTTCTGAAGGCTGGGTTGTGTGCACAGGAAAATGAGGAGCAAAACAGGTTGAGTGGATAGCCAATTGAACAGCACGACTGCGAACATGAACAGGCCTCTGAAAACCAGCATTGTTTTACTTGGACATTCACAAGTGGTGTCAGATAAATCTGCAGGTAGTGGAGATTCAGTTGAATTCCAGATTCGCAGTGAATGAATGGAACATTCTGTACTGGAGATTGCAATGATTTCTCAAGTCTGGATTGTTTGGACATGAAAATGAAGAGCTGACCACAGTTGTGTGGATACCCAGTAAAAAGCAGGGCTTAGAGTGTGAACAGACCGCTGAAAACCAGCATTGTGTTACTTGGACATTCATAAGTGGTGTAATGAAAGCCTACCTGGAGTGCAGATTCAGATGAATTCCAGATTGGCAGTGAATGAATGGAACATTCTGTACTGGCGATTCCAATGATTTCTGAAGTCTGATATTGTGGAAAAGAAAATGAAAGGCTGACCAGGTTTGAGTGGATAGACAATTGAACAGCACACTGCGAGTGTGAAAAGGCGGCTGAAAACCAGCATTGGATTACTTGGTCATTCACCAGTGCTGTAATGAAAACCTGCCTGGAGCGGAGAGTCAGATGAATTGCAGAATCGCAGTGAATGAATGGAACAGTCTGTAGTGGAGAGCCCAATGATTTCTGAAGGCTGGTTTGTGTGGAGAGGAAAATGAAGAGCTGACCAATATTGAGTGGATAGCCCATTGAACAGCACTTCTGCGAGTTGAACATGCCTCTGAAAACCAGTATTGAGTTACTTGGACATTCACCAGTGGCGTAACGAAAACCTGCCAGGAGTGGAGGTTCAGAGGAATTCCAGATTCGCAGTGAATGAATGGAACATTCTCTAGTGGTGATTCCAATGATTTCTGAAGGCTGGGTTTTGTGGACACGAAAATGTAGAGCTGAACAGGGTGGAGTGGATAGCCAAATGAACAGCACGTCTCTTAGTATGAACAGGCCACTGAAAACCAGCATTGGCTTACTTGGACATTCACAAGTGGTGTAACGATAACCCGCCGGGAGTTGAGAGTCAGATGAATTTAAGATTCGCAGTGAATGAACGGAACATTCTGTGGAGGAGATACCAATTATTTCTGAAGGTTGGGTTATGAGGACAGGAAAATGTAGAGCTGAATAGGGTTGGGTGGATAGCAAATTGAACAGCACGGCTGAGTGTGTTAGCAGGCGGCTTAAAACCAGCATTGTCTTCCTTGGACATTTACCAGTGGTGTCACGAAAACCTTCCAGGAGTGGAGACTCTGATGAATTCCAGATTCGCGTGATTGAATGGAACATTCTGTAGTGGTGATTGCCAACATTTAGGAATCTGGATAGTCTGGACAGGATATTGAAGAGCTGACCGATATTGAGTGGATAGCCAATGAACAGCACGGTTTCGAGTGTGAACAGACCACTAAGAAGCAGCATTGCATTACTTGGACATTCATCAGTGGTGTAACGAAAGCCTTCCTGGAATGCAGATTCAGAGTATTTCCAGATTCACAGTGAATGAATGGAAATTTCTGTAGTAGAGATTCCAATGATTTCTGAACGCTGGGTTGTGTGGACAGGAAAATGAAGAGCTGACTAGGTTTGACTGGATTGCCAATTGAACAGCAAGGCTGTGAGTGTGAACAGCCGCTGAAAACCAGCATTGGGTTACCTGGTCATTCACCAGTGTTGTTAGGAAAATCTGCCTGGTGTGGAGAGTCAGAGGAATTCCAGATTCGCAGGGAACGAATGGAACATTCTGAAGTGGAGATAAGAATGATTTCTGAAGGCTCGGTGTGTGGAAGGAAAATCAAGAGCTAACCAGCGTTCACTGGATAGCCAATTGAACAGCACGGCTGCGAGTGTTAACACGCAGCTGAAACCAGCCTTGGGTTGCTTGGACATTCACCAGTGTTGAAACGAAAACCTGCTGGGAGTGGAGAACAAGATGAATTCAAGATTCGCCTGAATGAATGAAACATTCTGTAGTGTAGATTGCAATGGTTTCTGAGGTTTGTATTGTCTGAACTGGAAAAAGAAGAACTCACCAGTGTTGAGTCGCTAGACCGTGAACAGCACGGGTTCGAGTGTGAATAGACCGCTGAAAACCATCATTGCGTTACTTGAACATTCAGCAGTGGTGCAATGAAAACCTGCCGGGAGTGGAGATTCAGATGAATTCCAGATTCGCAGTGAATGAATGGAACATTCTCTAGTGGTGATTCCAATGATTTCTGAAGGCTGGGTTTTGTGGACACGAAAATGTAGAGCTGAACAGGGTGGAATGGATAGCCAAATGAACAGCACGTCTCGTAGTAAGAACAGGCCACTGAAAACCAGCTTTGGCTTAATTGGACATTCACAAGTGGTGTAACGAAAACCTGACGGGAGTTGAGAATTAGATGAATTTCAGATTTGCCGTCAATGAATGGAACATTCTGTGGAGGAGATACCAATTGTTTCTGAAGTTTGGGTTATGTGGACAGGAAAATGGAGCTGAAGAGGGTTGAGTGGATAGCAAATTGAACAGCACGGCTGAGAGTATGAGCAGGCCACTTAAAACCAGCATTGGCTTACTTGGATATTTACCAGTGGTGTCACGAAAACCTGCCGGGAGTGGAGATTCAGATGAATTCCAGATTCGCTGTGAATGAATGGAACATTCTGTAGTGGAGATAACAATGATTTCTCCAGTCTCTGTGGTGTGGACAGGAAAATGTAGAGCTGGCCAGGGTTGAGTGGATAGCCAATTGAACAGCACCACTGCGCTTGTGAAGAAAACACTTAAAACATTGGGTTACTTGGACATTCAACAGTGGTGTAACGAAAACCTGCCGGGAGTGGAGGTTCAGAGGAATTCCAGATTCGCAGTGAATGAATGGAACATTCTCTAGTGGAGATTCCAACGATTTCTGAAGGCTGGGTCGTGTGGAAGGAAAATCAAGAACTAATCAGGATTTAGTGGAAAGCCAATTGTATAGCATGGCTGCGAGTGTGAACATGCAGCTGAAAACCAGCATTGGGTTACTTGGACATTCATCAGTGGTGTAAGGAAAACCTGCATGGAGTGGAGAGTCAGTTGAATTCCACATTCGCAGTGAATGAATGGGACATTCTGTAGAGGAGATTCCAATGATTTCTGAAGCCTGTGTTGTGTGGACAGGAAAATGAAGAGCTGACCAGGGTTGAATCGATAGCCAAGTAAACAGCAGGGCTGCGAATATGAACAGGCCGCTGAAAACCGGCATTGGGTTACTTGGACATTCAACAGTGGTGTAATGAAAACCTGCGTGGAGTTGAGAGTCAGATGAATTCCAGATTCGCAGTGAATGAATGGAACATTCTGTAGTGGAGATAACAAAGATTTCTGAAGGCTGGTAGTGTGGTGGGACAATGAAGAGCTGAACAGGGTGGAGTGAATTGTCAATTAAACAGCACGGCTGCGAGTATGAACAGGCCTCTGAAAACCAGCATTGGCTTACTTGGACATTCACAAGTGGTGTAATGTTAACCAGGCGGGAGTGGAGAATCAGATAAACTCCAGACTCGCAGTGAATGAATGGAACATTCTGTAGTGGAGATTGCAATGATTTCTGAAATCTGGATTGTGGGGACACGAAAATGAAGAGCTGACCAGTGTTGAGTGGATAGCCTGTAAAAAGCCTCGGCTTCGAATGTGAACAGACCACTGAAAACCAGTATTGCATTACTTCGACTTTCAGCAGTGGTGTAACGAAAGCCTGCGTGGAGTGCAGATTCAGATGAATTCCAGATTCCCAGTGAATGAATGGAACATCCTGTAGTGGAGATTACAATGATTTCTGAAGGCTGGGTTGTGTGCACAGGAAAATGAGGAGCAAAACAGGTTGAGTGGATAGCCAATTGAACAGCACGACTGCGAACATGAACAGGCCTCTGAAAACCAGCATTGTTTTACTTGGACATTCACAAGTGGTGTAAGATAAATCTGCAGGTAGTGGAGATTCAGTTGAATTCCAGATTCGCAGTGAATGAATGGAACATTCTGTACTGGAGATTGCAATGATTTCTCAAGTCTGGATTGTTTGGACATGAAAATGAAGAGCTGACCACAGTTGTGTGGATACCCAGTAAAAAGCAGGGCTTAGAGTGTGAACAGACCGCTGAAAACCAGCATTGTGTTACTTGGACATTCATAAGTGGTGTAATGAAAGCCTACCTGGAGTGCAGATTCAGATGAATTCCAGATTGGCAGTGAATGAATGGAACATTCTGTACTGGCGATTCCAATGATTTCTGAAGTCTGATATTGTGGAAAAGAAAATGAAAGGCTGACCAGGTTTGAGTGGATAGACAATTGAACAGCACACTGCGAGTGTGAAAAGGCGGCTGAAAACCAGCATTGGATTACTTGGTCATTCACCAGTGCTGTAATGAAAACCTGCCTGGAGCGGAGAGTCAGATGAATTGCAGAATCGCAGTGAATGAATGGAACAGTCTGTAGTGGAGAGCCCAATGATTTCTGAAGGCTGGTTTGTGTGGAGAGGAAAATGAAGAGCTGACCAATATTGAGTGGATAGCCCATTGAACAGCACTTCTGCGAGTTGAACATGCCTCTGAAAACCAGTATTGAGTTACTTGGACATTCACCAGTGGCGTAACGAAAACCTGCCAGGAGTGGAGGTTCAGAGGAATTCCAGATTCGCAGTGAATGAATGGAACATTCTCTAGTGGTGATTCCAATGATTTCTGAAGGCTGGGTTTTGTGGACACGAAAATGTAGAGCTGAACAGGGTGGAGTGGATAGCCAAATGAACAGCACGTCTCTTAGTATGAACAGGCCACTGAAAACCAGCATTGGCTTACTTGGACATTCACAAGTGGTGTAACGATAACCCGCCGGGAGTTGAGAGTCAGATGAATTTAAGATTCGCAGTGAATGAACGGAACATTCTGTGGAGGAGATACCAATTATTTCTGAAGGTTGGGTTATGAGGACAGGAAAATGTAGAGCTGAATAGGGTTGGGTGGATAGCAAATTGAACAGCACGGCTGAGTGTGTTAGCAGGCGGCTTAAAACCAGCATTGTCTTCCTTGGACATTTACCAGTGGTGTCACGAAAACCTTCCAGGAGTGGAGACTCTGATGAATTCCAGATTCGCGTGATTGAATGGAACATTCTGTAGTGGTGATTGCCAACATTTAGGAATCTGGATAGTCTGGACAGGATATTGAAGAGCTGACCGATATTGAGTGGATAGCCAATGAACAGCACGGTTTCAAGTGTGAACAGACCACTAAGAAGCAGCATTGCATTACTTGGACATTCATCAGTGGTGTAACGAAAGCCTTCCTGGAATGCAGATTCAGAGTATTTCCAGATTCACAGTGAATGAATGGAAATTTCTGTAGTAGAGATTCCAATGATTTCTGAACGCTGGGTTGTGTGGACAGGAAAATGAAGAGCTGACTAGGTTTGACTGGATTGCCAATTGAACAGCAAGGCTGTGAGTGTGAACAGCCGCTGAAAACCAGCATTGGATTACCTGGTCATTCACCAGTGTTGTTAGGAAAATCTGCCTGGTGTGGAGAGTCAGAGGAATTCCAGATTCGCAGGGAACGAATGGAACATTCTGAAGTGGAGATAAGAATGATTTCTGAAGGCTCGGTGTGTGGAAGGAAAATCAAGAGCTAACCAGCGTTCACTGGATAGCCAATTGAACAGCACGGCTGCGAGTGTTAACACGCAGCTGAAACCAGCCTTGGGTTGCTTGGACATTCACCAGTGGTGAAACGAAAACCTGCTGGGAGTGGAGAACAAGATGAATTCAAGATTCGCCTGAATGAATGAAACATTCTGTAGTGTAGATTGCAATGGTTTCTGAGGTTTGTATTGTCTGAACTGGAAAAAGAAGAACTCACCAGTGTTGAGTCGCTAGACCGTGAACAGCACGGGTTCGAGTGTGAATAGACCGCTGAAAACCATCATTGCGTTACTTGAACATTCAGCAGTGGTGCAATGAAAACCTGCCGGGAGTGGAGATTCAGATGAATTCCAGATTCGCAGTGAATGAATGGAACATTCTCTAGTGGTGATTCCAATGATTTCTGAAGGCTGGGTTTTGTGGACACGAAAATGTAGAGCTGAACAGGGTGGAATGGATAGCCAAATGAACAGCACGTCTCGTAGTAAGAACAGGCCACTGAAAACCAGCTTTGGCTTAATTGGACATTCACAAGTGGTGTAACGAAAACCTGACGGGAGTTGAGAATTAGATGAATTTCAGATTTGCCGTCAATGAATGGAACATTCTGTGGAGGAGATACCAATTGTTTCTGAAGTTTGGGTTATGTGGACAGGAAAATGGAGCTGAAGAGGGTTGAGTGGATAGCAAATTGAACAGCACGGCTGAGAGTATGAGCAGGCCACTTAAAACCAGCATTGGCTTACTTGGATATTTACCAGTGGTGTCACGAAAACCTGCCGGGAGTGGAGATTCAGATGAATTCCAGATTCGCTGTGAATGAATGGAACATTCTGTAGTGGAGATAACAATGATTTCTCCAGTCTCTGTGGTGTGGACAGGAAAATGTAGAGCTGGCCAGGGTTGAGTGGATAGCCAATTGAACAGCACCACTGCGCTTGTGAAGAAAACACTTAAAACATTGGGTTACTTGGACATTCAACAGTGGTGTAACGAAAACCTGCCGGGAGTGGAGGTTCAGAGGAATTCCAGATTCGCAGTGAATGAATGGAACATTCTCTAGTGGAGATTCCAACGATTTCTGAAGGCTGGGTCGTGTGGAAGGAAAATCAAGAACTAATCAGGATTTAGTGGAAAGCCAATTGTATAGCATGGCTGCGAGTGTGAACATGCAGCTGAAAACCAGCATTGGGTTACTTGGACATTCATCAGTGGTGTAAGGAAAACCTGCATGGAGTGGAGAGTCAGTTGAATTCCACATTCGCAGTGAATGAATGGAACATTCTGTAGAGGAGATTCCAATGATTTCTGAAGCCTGTGTTGTGTGGACAGGAAAATGAAGAGCTGACCAGGCTTGAATCGATAGCCAAGTAAACAGCAGGGCTGCGAATATGAACAGGCCGCTGAAAACCAGCATTGGGTTACTTGGACATTCAACAGTGGTGTAATGAAAACCTGCGTGGAGTTGAGAGTCAGATGAATTCCAGATTCGCAGTGAATGAATGGAACATTCTGTAGTGGAGATAACAAAGATTTCTGAAGGCTGGTAGTGTGGTGGGACAATGAAGAGCTGAACAGGGTGGAGTGAATTGTCAATTAAACAGCACGGCTGCGAGTATGAACAGGCCTCTGAAAACCAGCATTGGCTTACTTGGACATTCACAAGTGGTGTAATGTTAACCAGGCGGGAGTGGAGAATCAGATAAACTCCAGACTCGCAGTGAATGAATGGAACATTCTGTAGTGGAGATTGCAATGATTTCTGAAATCTGGATTGTGGGGACACGAAAATGAAGAGCTGACCAGTGTTGAGTGGATAGCCTGTAAAAAGCCTCGGCTTCGAATGTGAACAGACCACTGAAAACCAGTATTGCATTACTTCGACTTTCAGCAGTGGTGTAACGAAAGCCTGCGTGGAGTGCAGATTCAGATGAATTCCAGATTCCCAGTGAATGAATGGAACATCCTGTAGTGGAGATTACAATGATTTCTGAAGGCTGGGTTGTGTGCACAGGAAAATGAGGAGCAAAACAGGTTGAGTGGATAGCCAATTGAACAGCACGACTGCGAACATGAACAGGCCTCTGAAAACCAGCATTGTTTTACTTGGACATTCACAAGTGGTGTCAGATAAATCTGCAGGTAGTGGAGATTCAGTTGAATTCCAGATTCGCAGTGAATGAATGGAACATTCTGTACTGGAGATTGCAATGATTTCTCAAGTCTGGATTGTTTGGACATGAAAATGAAGAGCTGACCACAGTTGTGTGGATACCCAGTAAAAAGCAGGGCGTAGAGTGTGAACAGACCGCTGAAAACCAGCATTGTGTTACTTGGACATTCATAAGTGGTGTAATGAAAGCCTACCTGGAGTGCAGATTCAGATGAATTCCAGATTGGCAGTGAATGAATGGAACATTCTGTACTGGCGATTCCAATGATTTCTGAAGTCTGATATTGTGGAAAAGAAAATGAAAGGCTGACCAGGTTTGAGTGGATAGACAATTGAACAGCACACTGCGAGTGTGAAAAGGCGGCTGAAAACCAGCATTGGATTACTTGGTCATTCACCAGTGCTGTAATGAAAACCTGCCTGGAGCGGAGAGTCAGATGAATTGCAGAATCGCAGTGAATGAATGGAACAGTCTGTAGTGGAGAGCCCAATGATTTCTGAAGGCTGGTTTGTGTGGAGAGGAAAATGAAGAGCTGACCAATATTGAGTGGATAGCCCATTGAACAGCACTTCTGCGAGTTGAACATGCCTCTGAAAACCAGTATTGAGTTACTTGGACATTCACCAGTGGCGTAACGAAAACCTGCCAGGAGTGGAGGTTCAGAGGAATTCCAGATTCGCAGTGAATGAATGGAACATTCTCTAGTGGTGATTCCAATGATTTCTGAAGGCTGGGTTTTGTGGACACGAAAATGTAGAGCTGAACAGGGTGGAGTGGATAGCCAAATGAACAGCACGTCTCTTAGTATGAACAGGCCACTGAAAACCAGCATTGGCTTACTTGGACATTCACAAGTGGTGTAACGATAACCCGCCGGGAGTTGAGAGTCAGATGAATTTAAGATTCGCAGTGAATGAACGGAACATTCTGTGGAGGAGATACCAATTATTTCTGAAGGTTGGGTTATGAGGACAGGAAAATGTAGAGCTGAATAGGGTTGGGTGGATAGCAAATTGAACAGCACGGCTGAGTGTGTTAGCAGGCGGCTTAAAACCAGCATTGTCTTCCTTGGACATTTACCAGTGGTGTCACGAAAACCTTCCAGGAGTGGAGACTCTGATGAATTCCAGATTCGCGTGATTGAATGGAACATTCTGTAGTGGTGATTGCCAACATTTAGGAATCTGGATAGTCTGGACAGGATATTGAAGAGCTGACCGATATTGAGTGGATAGCCAATGAACAGCACGGTTTCGAGTGTGAACAGACCACTAAGAAGCAGCATTGCATTACTTGGACATTCATCAGTGGTGTAACGAAAGCCTTCCTGGAATGCAGATTCAGAGTATTTCCAGATTCACAGTGAATGAATGGAAATTTCTGTAGTAGAGATTCCAATGATTTCTGAACGCTGGGTTGTGTGGACAGGAAAATGAAGAGCTGACTAGGTTTGACTGGATTGCCAATTGAACAGCAAGGCTGTGAGTGTGAACAGCCGCTGAAAACCAGCATTGGATTACCTGGTCATTCACCAGTGTTGTTAGGAAAATCTGCCTGGTGTGGAGAGTCAGAGGAATTCCAGATTCGCAGGGAACGAATGGAACATTCTGAAGTGGAGATAAGAATGATTTCTGAAGGCTCGGTGTGTGGAAGGAAAATCAAGAGCTAACCAGCGTTCACTGGATAGCCAATTGAACAGCACGGCTGCGAGTGTTAACACACAGCTGAAACCAGCCTTGGGTTGCTTGGACATTCACCAGTGGTGAAACGAAAACCTGCTGGGAGTGGAGAACAAGATGAATTCAAGATTCGCCTGAATGAATGAAACATTCTGTAGTGTAGATTGCAATGGTTTCTGAGGTTTGTATTGTCTGAACTGGAAAAAGAAGAACTCACCAGTGTTGAGTCGCTAGACCGTGAACAGCACGGGTTCGAGTGTGAATAGACCGCTGAAAACCATCATTGCGTTACTTGAACATTCAGCAGTGGTGCAATGAAAACCTGCCGGGAGTGGAGATTCAGATGAATTCCAGATTCGCAGTGAATGAATGGAACATTCTCTAGTGGTGATTCCAATGATTTCTGAAGGCTGGGTTTTGTGGACACGAAAATGTAGAGCTGAACAGGGTGGAATGGATAGCCAAATGAACAGCACGTCTCGTAGTAAGAACAGGCCACTGAAAACCAGCTTTGGCTTAATTGGACATTCACAAGTGGTGTAACGAAAACCTGACGGGAGTTGAGAATTAGATGAATTTCAGATTTGCCGTCAATGAATGGAACATTCTGTGGAGGAGATACCAATTGTTTCTGAAGTTTGGGTTATGTGGACAGGAAAATGGAGCTGAAGAGGGTTGAGTGGATAGCAAATTGAACAGCACGGCTGAGAGTATGAGCAGGCCACTTAAAACCAGCATTGGCTTACTTGGATATTTACCAGTGGTGTCACGAAAACCTGCCGGGAGTGGAGATTCAGATGAATTCCAGATTCGCTGTGAATGAATGGAACATTCTGTAGTGGAGATAACAATGATTTCTCCAGTCTCTGTGGTGTGGACAGGAAAATGTAGAGCTGGCCAGGGTTGAGTGGATAGCCAATTGAACAGCACCACTGCGCTTGTGAAGAAAACACTTAAAACATTGGGTTACTTGGACATTCAACAGTGGTGTAACGAAAACCTGCCGGGAGTGGAGGTTCAGAGGAATTCCAGATTCGCAGTGAATGAATGGAACATTCTCTAGTGGAGATTCCAACGATTTCTGAAGGCTGGGTCGTGTGGAAGGAAAATCAAGAACTAATCAGGATTTAGTGGAAAGCCAATTGTATAGCATGGCTGCGAGTGTGAACATGCAGCTGAAAACCAGCATTGGGTTACTTGGACATTCATCAGTGGTGTAAGGAAAACCTGCATGGAGTGGAGAGTCAGTTGAATTCCACATTCGCAGTGAATGAATGGAACATTCTGTAGAGGAGATTCCAATGATTTCTGAAGCCTGTGTTGTGTGGACAGGAAAATGAAGAGCTGACCAGGCTTGAATCGATAGCCAAGTAAACAGCAGGGCTGCGAATATGAACAGGCCGCTGAAAACCAGCATTGGGTTACTTGGACATTCAACAGTGGTGTAATGAAAACCTGCATGGAGTTGAGAGTCAGATGAATTCCAGATTCGCAGTGAATGAATGGAACATTCTGTAGTGGAGATAACAAAGATTTCTGAAGGCTGGTAGTGTGGTGGGACAATGAAGAGCTGAACAGGGTGGAGTGAATTGTCAATTAAACAGCACGGCTGCGAGTATGAACAGGCCTCTGAAAACCAGCATTGGCTTACTTGGACATTCACAAATGGTGTAATGTTAACCAGGCGGGAGTGGAGAATCAGATAAACTCCAGACTCGCAGTGAATGAATGGAACATTCTGTAGTGGAGATTGCAATGATTTCTGAAATCTGGATTGTGGGGACACGAAAATGAAGAGCTGACCAGTGTTGAGTGGATAGCCTGTAAAAAGCCTCGGCTTCGAATGTGAACAGACCACTGAAAACCAGTATTGCATTACTTCGACTTTCAGCAGTGGTGTAACGAAAGCCTGCGTGGAGTGCAGATTCAGATGAATTCCAGATTCCCAGTGAATGAATGGAACATCCTGTAGTGGAGATTACAATGATTTCTGAAGGCTGGGTTGTGTGCACAGGAAAATGAGGAGCAAAACAGGTTGAGTGGATAGCCAATTGAACAGCACGACTGCGAACATGAACAGGCCTCTGAAAACCAGCATTGTTTTACTTGGACATTCACAAGTGGTGTAAGATAAATCTGCAGGTAGTGGAGATTCAGTTGAATTCCAGATTCGCAGTGAATGAATGGAACATTCTGTACTGGAGATTGCAATGATTTCTCAAGTCTGGATTGTTTGGACATGAAAATGAAGAGCTGACCACAGTTGTGTGGATACCCAGTAAAAAGCAGGGCTTAGAGTGTGAACAGACCGCTGAAAACCAGCATTGTGTTACTTGGACATTCATAAGTGGTGTAATGAAAGCCTACCTGGAGTGCAGATTCAGATGAATTCCAGATTGGCAGTGAATGAATGGAACATTCTGTACTGGCGATTCCAATGATTTCTGAAGTCTGATATTGTGGAAAAGAAAATGAAAGGCTGACCAGGTTTGAGTGGATAGACAATTGAACAGCACACTGCGAGTGTGAAAAGGCGGCTGAAAACCAGCATTGGATTACTTGGTCATTCACCAGTGCTGTAATGAAAACCTGCCTGGAGCGGAGAGTCAGATGAATTGCAGAATCGCAGTGAATGAATGGAACAGTCTGTAGTGGAGAGCCCAATGATTTCTGAAGGCTGGTTTGTGTGGAGAGGAAAATGAAGAGCTGACCAATATTGAGTGGATAGCCCATTGAACAGCACTTCTGCGAGTTGAACATGCCTCTGAAAACCAGTATTGAGTTACTTGGACATTCACCAGTGGCGTAACGAAAACCTGCCAGGAGTGGAGGTTCAGAGGAATTCCAGATTCGCAGTGAATGAATGGAACATTCTCTAGTGGTGATTCCAATGATTTCTGAAGGCTGGGTTTTGTGGACACGAAAATGTAGAGCTGAACAGGGTGGAGTGGATAGCCAAATGAACAGCACGTCTCTTAGTATGAACAGGCCACTGAAAACCAGCATTGGCTTACTTGGACATTCACAAGTGGTGTAACGATAACCCGCCGGGAGTTGAGAGTCAGATGAATTTAAGATTCGCAGTGAATGAACGGAACATTCTGTGGAGGAGATACCAATTATTTCTGAAGGTTGGGTTATGAGGACAGGAAAATGTAGAGCTGAATAGGGTTGGGTGGATAGCAAATTGAACAGCACGGCTGAGTGTGTTAGCAGGCGGCTTAAAACCAGCATTGTCTTCCTTGGACATTTACCAGTGGTGTCACGAAAACCTTCCAGGAGTGGAGACTCTGATGAATTCCAGATTCGCGTGATTGAATGGAACATTCTGTAGTGGTGATTGCCAACATTTAGGAATCTGGATAGTCTGGACAGGATATTGAAGAGCTGACCGATATTGAGTGGATAGCCAATGAACAGCACGGTTTCGAGTGTGAACAGACCACTAAGAAGCAGCATTGCATTACTTGGACATTCATCAGTGGTGTAACGAAAGCCTTCCTGGAATGCAGATTCAGAGTATTTCCAGATTCACAGTGAATGAATGGAAATTTCTGTAGTAGAGATTCCAATGATTTCTGAACGCTGGGTTGTGTGGACAGGAAAATGAAGAGCTGACTAGGTTTGACTGGATTGCCAATTGAACAGCAAGGCTGTGAGTGTGAACAGCCGCTGAAAACCAGCATTGGATTACCTGGTCATTCACCAGTGTTGTTAGGAAAATCTGCCTGGTGTGGAGAGTCAGAGGAATTCCAGATTCGCAGGGAACGAATGGAACATTCTGAAGTGGAGATAAGAATGATTTCTGAAGGCTCGGTGTGTGGAAGGAAAATCAAGAGCTAACCAGCGTTCACTGGATAGCCAATTGAACAGCACGGCTGCGAGTGTTAACACGCAGCTGAAACCAGCCTTGGGTTGCTTGGACATTCACCAGTGGTGAAACGAAAACCTGCTGGGAGTGGAGAACAAGATGAATTCAAGATTCGCCTGAATGAATGAAACATTCTGTAGTGTAGATTGCAATGGTTTCTGAGGTTTGTATTGTCTGAACTGGAAAAAGAAGAACTCACCAGTGTTGAGTCGCTAGACCGTGAACAGCACGGGTTCGAGTGTGAATAGACCGCTGAAAACCATCATTGCGTTACTTGAACATTCAGCAGTGGTGCAATGAAAACCTGCCGGGAGTGGAGATTCAGATGAATTCCAGATTCGCAGTGAATGAATGGAACATTCTCTAGTGGTGATTCCAATGATTTCTGAAGGCTGGGTTTTGTGGACACGAAAATGTAGAGCTGAACAGGGTGGAATGGATAGCCAAATGAACAGCACGTCTCGTAGTAAGAACAGGCCACTGAAAACCAGCTTTGGCTTAATTGGACATTCACAAGTGGTGTAACGAAAACCTGACGGGAGTTGAGAATTAGATGAATTTCAGATTTGCCGTCAATGAATGGAACATTCTGTGGAGGAGATACCAATTGTTTCTGAAGTTTGGGTTATGTGGACAGGAAAATGGAGCTGAAGAGGGTTGAGTGGATAGCAAATTGAACAGCACGGCTGAGAGTATGAGCAGGCCACTTAAAACCAGCATTGGCTTACTTGGATATTTACCAGTGGTGTCACGAAAACCTGCCGGGAGTGGAGATTCAGATGAATTCCAGATTCGCTGTGAATGAATGGAACATTCTGTAGTGGAGATAACAATGATTTCTCCAGTCTCTGTGGTGTGGACAGGAAAATGTAGAGCTGGCCAGGGTTGAGTGGATAGCCAATTGAACAGCACCACTGCGCTTGTGAAGAAAACACTTAAAACATTGGGTTACTTGGACATTCAACAGTGGTGTAACGAAAACCTGCCGGGAGTGGAGGTTCAGAGGAATTCCAGATTCGCAGTGAATGAATGGAACATTCTCTAGTGGAGATTCCAACGATTTCTGAAGGCTGGGTCGTGTGGAAGGAAAATCAAGAACTAATCAGGATTTAGTGGAAAGCCAATTGTATAGCATGGCTGCGAGTGTGAACATGCAGCTGAAAACCAGCATTGGGTTACTTGGACATTCATCAGTGGTGTAAGGAAAACCTGCATGGAGTGGAGAGTCAGTTGAATTCCACATTCGCAGTGAATGAATGGAACATTCTGTAGAGGAGATTCCAATGATTTCTGAAGCCTGTGTTGTGTGGACAGGAAAATGAAGAGCTGACCAGGCTTGAATCGATAGCCAAGTAAACAGCAGGGCTGCGAATATGAACAGGCCGCTGAAAACCAGCATTGGGTTACTTGGACATTCAACAGTGGTGTAATGAAAACCTGCGTGGAGTTGAGAGTCAGATGAATTCCAGATTCGCAGTGAATGAATGGAACATTCTGTAGTGGAGATAACAAAGATTTCTGAAGGCTGGTAGTGTGGTGGGACAATGAAGAGCTGAACAGGGTGGAGTGAATTGTCAATTAAACAGCACGGCTGCGAGTATGAACAGGCCTCTGAAAACCAGCATTGGCTTACTTGGACATTCACAAGTGGTGTAATGTTAACCAGGCGGGAGTGGAGAATCAGATAAACTCCAGACTCGCAGTGAATGAATGGAACATTCTGTAGTGGAGATTGCAATGATTTCTGAAATCTGGATTGTGGGGACACGAAAATGAAGAGCTGACCAGTGTTGAGTGGATAGCCTGTAAAAAGCCTCGGCTTCGAATGTGAACAGACCACTGAAAACCAGTATTGCATTACTTCGACTTTCAGCAGTGGTGTAACGAAAGCCTGCGTGGAGTGCAGATTCAGATGAATTCCAGATTCCCAGTGAATGAATGGAACATCCTGTAGTGGAGATTACAATGATTTCTGAAGGCTGGGTTGTGTGCACAGGAAAATGAGGAGCAAAACAGGTTGAGTGGATAGCCAATTGAACAGCACGACTGCGAACATGAACAGGCCTCTGAAAACCAGCATTGTTTTACTTGGACATTCACAAGTGGTGTCAGATAAATCTGCAGGTAGTGGAGATTCAGTTGAATTCCAGATTCGCAGTGAATGAATGGAACATTCTGTACTGGAGATTGCAATGATTTCTCAAGTCTGGATTGTTTGGACATGAAAATGAAGAGCTGACCACAGTTGTGTGGATACCCAGTAAAAAGCAGGGCTTAGAGTGTGAACAGACCGCTGAAAACCAGCATTGTGTTACTTGGACATTCATAAGTGGTGTAATGAAAGCCTACCTGGAGTGCAGATTCAGATGAATTCCAGATTGGCAGTGAATGAATGGAACATTCTGTACTGGCGATTCCAATGATTTCTGAAGTCTGATATTGTGGAAAAGAAAATGAAAGGCTGACCAGGTTTGAGTGGATAGACAATTGAACAGCACACTGCGAGTGTGAAAAGGCGGCTGAAAACCAGCATTGGATTACTTGGTCATTCACCAGTGCTGTAATGAAAACCTGCCTGGAGCGGAGAGTCAGATGAATTGCAGAATCGCAGTGAATGAATGGAACAGTCTGTAGTGGAGAGCCCAATGATTTCTGAAGGCTGGTTTGTGTGGAGAGGAAAATGAAGAGCTGACCAATATTGAGTGGATAGCCCATTGAACAGCACTTCTGCGAGTTGAACATGCCTCTGAAAACCAGTATTGAGTTACTTGGACATTCACCAGTGGCGTAACGAAAACCTGCCAGGAGTGGAGGTTCAGAGGAATTCCAGATTCGCAGTGAATGAATGGAACATTCTCTAGTGGTGATTCCAATGATTTCTGAAGGCTGGGTTTTGTGGACACGAAAATGTAGAGCTGAACAGGGTGGAGTGGATAGCCAAATGAACAGCACGTCTCTTAGTATGAACAGGCCACTGAAAACCAGCATTGGCTTACTTGGACATTCACAAGTGGTGTAACGATAACCCGCCGGGAGTTGAGAGTCAGATGAATTTAAGATTCGCAGTGAATGAACGGAACATTCTGTGGAGGAGATACCAATTATTTCTGAAGGTTGGGTTATGAGGACAGGAAAATGTAGAGCTGAATAGGGTTGGGTGGATAGCAAATTGAACAGCACGGCTGAGTGTGTTAGCAGGCGGCTTAAAACCAGCATTGTCTTCCTTGGACATTTACCAGTGGTGTCACGAAAACCTTCCAGGAGTGGAGACTCTGATGAATTCCAGATTCGCGTGATTGAATGGAACATTCTGTAGTGGTGATTGCCAACATTTAGGAATCTGGATAGTCTGGACAGGATATTGAAGAGCTGACCGATATTGAGTGGATAGCCAATGAACAGCACGGTTTCGAGTGTGAACAGACCACTAAGAAGCAGCATTGCATTACTTGGACATTCATCAGTGGTGTAACGAAAGCCTTCCTGGAATGCAGATTCAGAGTATTTCCAGATTCACAGTGAATGAATGGAAATTTCTGTAGTAGAGATTCCAATGATTTCTGAACGCTGGGTTGTGTGGACAGGAAAATGAAGAGCTGACTAGGTTTGACTGGATTGCCAATTGAACAGCAAGGCTGTGAGTGTGAACAGCCGCTGAAAACCAGCATTGGATTACCTGGTCATTCACCAGTGTTGTTAGGAAAATCTGCCTGGTGTGGAGAGTCAGAGGAATTCCAGATTCGCAGGGAACGAATGGAACATTCTGAAGTGGAGATAAGAATGATTTCTGAAGGCTCGGTGTGTGGAAGGAAAATCAAGAGCTAACCAGCGTTCACTGGATAGCCAATTGAACAGCACGGCTGCGAGTGTTAACACGCAGCTGAAACCAGCCTTGGGTTGCTTGGACATTCACCAGTGGTGAAACGAAAACCTGCTGGGAGTGGAGAACAAGATGAATTCAAGATTCGCCTGAATGAATGAAACATTCTGTAGTGTAGATTGCAATGGTTTCTGAGGTTTGTATTGTCTGAACTGGAAAAAGAAGAACTCACCAGTGTTGAGTCGCTAGACCGTGAACAGCACGGGTTCGAGTGTGAATAGACCGCTGAAAACCATCATTGCGTTACTTGAACATTCAGCAGTGGTGCAATGAAAACCTGCCGGGAGTGGAGATTCAGATGAATTCCAGATTCGCAGTGAATGAATGGAACATTCTCTAGTGGTGATTCCAATGATTTCTGAAGGCTGGGTTTTGTGGACACGAAAATGTAGAGCTGAACAGGGTGGAATGGATAGCCAAATGAACAGCACGTCTCGTAGTAAGAACAGGCCACTGAAAACCAGCTTTGGCTTAATTGGACATTCACAAGTGGTGTAACGAAAACCTGACGGGAGTTGAGAATTAGATGAATTTCAGATTTGCCGTCAATGAATGGAACATTCTGTGGAGGAGATACCAATTGTTTCTGAAGTTTGGGTTATGTGGACAGGAAAATGGAGCTGAAGAGGGTTGAGTGGATAGCAAATTGAACAGCACGGCTGAGAGTATGAGCAGGCCACTTAAAACCAGCATTGGCTTACTTGGATATTTACCAGTGGTGTCACGAAAACCTGCCGGGAGTGGAGATTCAGATGAATTCCAGATTCGCTGTGAATGAATGGAACATTCTGTAGTGGAGATAACAATGATTTCTCCAGTCTCTGTGGTGTGGACAGGAAAATGTAGAGCTGGCCAGGGTTGAGTGGATAGCCAATTGAACAGCACCACTGCGCTTGTGAAGAAAACACTTAAAACATTGGGTTACTTGGACATTCAACAGTGGTGTAACGAAAACCTGCCGGGAGTGGAGGTTCAGAGGAATTCCAGATTCGCAGTGAATGAATGGAACATTCTCTAGTGGAGATTCCAACGATTTCTGAAGGCTGGGTCGTGTGGAAGGAAAATCAAGAACTAATCAGGATTTAGTGGAAAGCCAATTGTATAGCATGGCTGCGAGTGTGAACATGCAGCTGAAAACCAGCATTGGGTTACTTGGACATTCATCAGTGGTGTAAGGAAAACCTGCATGGAGTGGAGAGTCAGTTGAATTCCACATTCGCAGTGAATGAATGGAACATTCTGTAGAGGAGATTCCAATGATTTCTGAAGCCTGTGTTGTGTGGACAGGAAAATGAAGAGCTGACCAGGCTTGAATCGATAGCCAAGTAAACAGCAGGGCTGCGAATATGAACAGGCCGCTGAAAACCAGCATTGGGTTACTTGGACATTCAACAGTGGTGTAATGAAAACCTGCGTGGAGTTGAGAGTCAGATGAATTCCAGATTCGCAGTGAATGAATGGAACATTCTGTAGTGGAGATAACAAAGATTTCTGAAGGCTGGTAGTGTGGTGGGACAATGAAGAGCTGAACAGGGTGGAGTGAATTGTCAATTAAACAGCACGGCTGCGAGTATGAACAGGCCTCTGAAAACCAGCATTGGCTTACTTGGACATTCACAAGTGGTGTAATGTTAACCAGGCGGGAGTGGAGAATCAGATAAACTCCAGACTCGCAGTGAATGAATGGAACATTCTGTAGTGGAGATTGCAATGATTTCTGAAATCTGGATTGTGGGGACACGAAAATGAAGAGCTGACCAGTGTTGAGTGGATAGCCTGTAAAAAGCCTCGGCTTCGAATGTGAACAGACCACTGAAAACCAGTATTGCATTACTTCGACTTTCAGCAGTGGTGTAACGAAAGCCTGCGTGGAGTGCAGATTCAGATGAATTCCAGATTCCCAGTGAATGAATGGAACATCCTGTAGTGGAGATTACAATGATTTCTGAAGGCTGGGTTGTGTGCACAGGAAAATGAGGAGCAAAACAGGTTGAGTGGATAGCCAATTGAACAGCACGACTGCGAACATGAACAGGCCTCTGAAAACCAGCATTGTTTTACTTGGACATTCACAAGTGGTGTCAGATAAATCTGCAGGTAGTGGAGATTCAGTTGAATTCCAGATTCGCAGTGAATGAATGGAACATTCTGTACTGGAGATTGCAATGATTTCTCAAGTCTGGATTGTTTGGACATGAAAATGAAGAGCTGACCACAGTTGTGTGGATACCCAGTAAAAAGCAGGGCTTAGAGTGTGAACAGACCGCTGAAAACCAGCATTGTGTTACTTGGACATTCATAAGTGGTGTAATGAAAGCCTACCTGGAGTGCAGATTCAGATGAATTCCAGATTGGCAGTGAATGAATGGAACATTCTGTACTGGCGATTCCAATGATTTCTGAAGTCTGATATTGTGGAAAAGAAAATGAAAGGCTGACCAGGTTTGAGTGGATAGACAATTGAACAGCACACTGCGAGTGTGAAAAGGCGGCTGAAAACCAGCATTGGATTACTTGGTCATTCACCAGTGCTGTAATGAAAACCTGCCTGGAGCGGAGAGTCAGATGAATTGCAGAATCGCAGTGAATGAATGGAACAGTCTGTAGTGGAGAGCCCAATGATTTCTGAAGGCTGGTTTGTGTGGAGAGGAAAATGAAGAGCTGACCAATATTGAGTGGATAGCCCATTGAACAGCACTTCTGCGAGTTGAACATGCCTCTGAAAACCAGTATTGAGTTACTTGGACATTCACCAGTGGCGTAACGAAAACCTGCCAGGAGTGGAGGTTCAGAGGAATTCCAGATTCGCAGTGAATGAATGGAACATTCTCTAGTGGTGATTCCAATGATTTCTGAAGGCTGGGTTTTGTGGACACGAGAATGTAGAGCTGAACAGGGTGGAGTGGATAGCCAAATGAACAGCACGTCTCTTAGTATGAACAGGCCACTGAAAACCAGCATTGGCTTACTTGGACATTCACAGGTGGTGTAACGATAACCCGCCGGGAGTTGAGAGTCAGATGGATTTAAGATTCGCAGTGAATGAACGGAACATTCTGTGGAGGAGATACCAATTATTTCTGAAGGTTGGGTTATGAGGACAGGAAAATGTAGAGCTGAATAGGGTTGGGTGGATAGCAAATTGAACAGCACGGCTGAGTGTGTTAGCAGGCGGCTTAAAACCAGCATTGTCTTCCTTGGACATTTACCAGTGGTGTCACGAAAACCTTCCAGGAGTGGAGACTCTGATGAATTCCAGATTCGCGTGATTGAATGGAACATTCTGTAGTGGTGATTGCCAACATTTAGGAATCTGGATAGTCTGGACAGGATATTGAAGAGCTGACCGATATTGAGTGGATAGCCAATGAACAGCACGGTTTCGAGTGTGAACAGACCACTAAGAAGCAGCATTGCATTACTTGGACATTCATCAGTGGTGTAACGAAAGCCTTCCTGGAATGCAGATTCAGAGTATTTCCAGATTCACAGTGAATGAATGGAAATTTCTGTAGTAGAGATTCCAATGATTTCTGAACGCTGGGTTGTGTGGACAGGAAAATGAAGAGCTGACTAGGTTTGACTGGATTGCCAATTGAACAGCAAGGCTGTGAGTGTGAACAGCCGCTGAAAACCAGCATTGGATTACCTGGTCATTCACCAGTGTTGTTAGGAAAATCTGCCTGGTGTGGAGAGTCAGAGGAATTCCAGATTCGCAGGGAACGAATGGAACATTCTGAAGTGGAGATAAGAATGATTTCTGAAGGCTCGGTGTGTGGAAGGAAAATCAAGAGCTAACCAGCGTTCACTGGATAGCCAATTGAACAGCACGGCTGCGAGTGTTAACACGCAGCTGAAACCAGCCTTGGGTTGCTTGGACATTCACCAGTGGTGAAACGAAAACCTGCTGGGAGTGGAGAACAAGATGAATTCAAGATTCGCCTGAATGAATGAAACATTCTGTAGTGTAGATTGCAATGGTTTCTGAGGTTTGTATTGTCTGAACTGGAAAAAGAAGAACTCACCAGTGTTGAGTCGCTAGACCGTGAACAGCACGGGTTCGAGTGTGAATAGACCGCTGAAAACCATCATTGCGTTACTTGAACATTCAGCAGTGGTGCAATGAAAACCTGCCGGGAGTGGAGATTCAGATGAATTCCAGATTCGCAGTGAATGAATGGAACATTCTCTAGTGGTGATTCCAATGATTTCTGAAGGCTGGGTTTTGTGGACACGAAAATGTAGAGCTGAACAGGGTGGAATGGATAGCCAAATGAACAGCACGTCTCGTAGTAAGAACAGGCCACTGAAAACCAGCTTTGGCTTAATTGGACATTCACAAGTGGTGTAACGAAAACCTGACGGGAGTTGAGAATTAGATGAATTTCAGATTTGCCGTCAATGAATGGAACATTCTGTGGAGGAGATACCAATTGTTTCTGAAGTTTGGGTTATGTGGACAGGAAAATGGAGCTGAAGAGGGTTGAGTGGATAGCAAATTGAACAGCACGGCTGAGAGTATGAGCAGGCCACTTAAAACCAGCATTGGCTTACTTGGATATTTACCAGTGGTGTCACGAAAACCTGCCGGGAGTGGAGATTCAGATGAATTCCAGATTCGCTGTGAATGAATGGAACATTCTGTAGTGGAGATAACAATGATTTCTCCAGTCTCTGTGGTGTGGACAGGAAAATGTAGAGCTGGCCAGGGTTGAGTGGATAGCCAATTGAACAGCACCACTGCGCTTGTGAAGAAAACACTTAAAACATTGGGTTACTTGGACATTCAACAGTGGTGTAACGAAAACCTGCCGGGAGTGGAGGTTCAGAGGAATTCCAGATTCGCAGTGAATGAATGGAACATTCTCTAGTGGAGATTCCAACGATTTCTGAAGGCTGGGTCGTGTGGAAGGAAAATCAAGAACTAATCAGGATTTAGTGGAAAGCCAATTGTATAGCATGGCTGCGAGTGTGAACATGCAGCTGAAAACCAGCATTGGGTTACTTGGACATTCATCAGTGGTGTAAGGAAAACCTGCATGGAGTGGAGAGTCAGTTGAATTCCACATTCGCAGTGAATGAATGGAACATTCTGTAGAGGAGATTCCAATGATTTCTGAAGCCTGTGTTGTGTGGACAGGAAAATGAAGAGCTGACCAGGCTTGAATCGATAGCCAAGTAAACAGCAGGGCTGCGAATATGAACAGGCCGCTGAAAACCAGCATTGGGTTACTTGGACATTCAACAGTGGTGTAATGAAAACCTGCGTGGAGTTGAGAGTCAGATGAATTCCAGATTCGCAGTGAATGAATGGAACATTCTGTAGTGGAGATAACAAAGATTTCTGAAGGCTGGTAGTGTGGTGGGACAATGAAGAGCTGAACAGGGTGGAGTGAATTGTCAATTAAACAGCACGGCTGCGAGTATGAACAGGCCTCTGAAAACCAGCATTGGCTTACTTGGACATTCACAAGTGGTGTAATGTTAACCAGGCGGGAGTGGAGAATCAGATAAACTCCAGACTCGCAGTGAATGAATGGAACATTCTGTAGTGGAGATTGCAATGATTTCTGAAATCTGGATTGTGGGGACACGAAAATGAAGAGCTGACCAGTGTTGAGTGGATAGCCTGTAAAAAGCCTCGGCTTCGAATGTGAACAGACCACTGAAAACCAGTATTGCATTACTTCGACTTTCAGCAGTGGTGTAACGAAAGCCTGCGTGGAGTGCAGATTCAGATGAATTCCAGATTCCCAGTGAATGAATGGAACATCCTGTAGTGGAGATTACAATGATTTCTGAAGGCTGGGTTGTGTGCACAGGAAAATGAGGAGCAAAACAGGTTGAGTGGATAGCCAATTGAACAGCACGACTGCGAACATGAACAGGCCTCTGAAAACCAGCATTGTTTTACTTGGACATTCACAAGTGGTGTCAGATAAATCTGCAGGTAGTGGAGATTCAGTTGAATTCCAGATTCGCAGTGAATGAATGGAACATTCTGTACTGGAGATTGCAATGATTTCTCAAGTCTGGATTGTTTGGACATGAAAATGAAGAGCTGACCACAGTTGTGTGGATACCCAGTAAAAAGCAGGGCTTAGAGTGTGAACAGACCGCTGAAAACCAGCATTGTGTTACTTGGACATTCATAAGTGGTGTAATGAAAGCCTACCTGGAGTGCAGATTCAGATGAATTCCAGATTGGCAGTGAATGAATGGAACATTCTGTACTGGCGATTCCAATGATTTCTGAAGTCTGATATTGTGGAAAAGAAAATGAAAGGCTGACCAGGTTTGAGTGGATAGACAATTGAACAGCACACTGCGAGTGTGAAAAGGCGGCTGAAAACCAGCATTGGATTACTTGGTCATTCACCAGTGCTGTAATGAAAACCTGCCTGGAGCGGAGAGTCAGATGAATTGCAGAATCGCAGTGAATGAATGGAACAGTCTGTAGTGGAGAGCCCAATGATTTCTGAAGGCTGGTTTGTGTGGAGAGGAAAATGAAGAGCTGACCAATATTGAGTGGATAGCCCATTGAACAGCACTTCTGCGAGTTGAACATGCCTCTGAAAACCAGTATTGAGTTACTTGGACATTCACCAGTGGCGTAACGAAAACCTGCCAGGAGTGGAGGTTCAGAGGAATTCCAGATTCGCAGTGAATGAATGGAACATTCTCTAGTGGTGATTCCAATGATTTCTGAAGGCTGGGTTTTGTGGACACGAGAATGTAGAGCTGAACAGGGTGGAGTGGATAGCCAAATGAACAGCACGTCTCTTAGTATGAACAGGCCACTGAAAACCAGCATTGGCTTACTTGGACATTCACAAGTGGTGTAACGATAACCCGCCGGGAGTTGAGAGTCAGATGAATTTAAGATTCGCAGTGAATGAACGGAACATTCTGTGGAGGAGATACCAATTATTTCTGAAGGTTGGGTTATGAGGACAGGAAAATGTAGAGCTGAATAGGGTTGGGTGGATAGCAAATTGAACAGCACGGCTGAGTGTGTTAGCAGGCGGCTTAAAACCAGCATTGTCTTCCTTGGACATTTACCAGTGGTGTCACGAAAACCTTCCAGGAGTGGAGACTCTGATGAATTCCAGATTCGCGTGATTGAATGGAACATTCTGTAGTGGTGATTGCCAACATTTAGGAATCTGGATAGTCTGGACAGGATATTGAAGAGCTGACCGATATTGAGTGGATAGCCAATGAACAGCACGGTTTCGAGTGTGAACAGACCACTAAGAAGCAGCATTGCATTACTTGGACATTCATCAGTGGTGTAACGAAAGCCTTCCTGGAATGCAGATTCAGAGTATTTCCAGATTCACAGTGAATGAATGGAAATTTCTGTAGTAGAGATTCCAATGATTTCTGAACGCTGGGTTGTGTGGACAGGAAAATGAAGAGCTGACTAGGTTTGACTGGATTGCCAATTGAACAGCAAGGCTGTGAGTGTGAACAGCCGCTGAAAACCAGCATTGGATTACCTGGTCATTCACCAGTGTTGTTAGGAAAATCTGCCTGGTGTGGAGAGTCAGAGGAATTCCAGATTCGCAGGGAACGAATCGAACATTCTGAAGTGGAGATAAGAATGATTTCTGAAGGCTCGGTGTGTGGAAGGAAAATCAAGAGCTAACCAGCGTTCACTGGATAGCCAATTGAACAGCACGGCTGCGAGTGTTAACACGCAGCTGAAACCAGCCTTGGGTTGCTTGGACATTCACCAGTGGTGAAACGAAAACCTGCTGGGAGTGGAGAACAAGATGAATTCAAGATTCGCCTGAATGAATGAAACATTCTGTAGTGTAGATTGCAATGGTTTCTGAGGTTTGTATTGTCTGAACTGGAAAAAGAAGAACTCACCAGTGTTGAGTCGCTAGACCGTGAACAGCACGGGTTCGAGTGTGAATAGACCGCTGAAAACCATCATTGCGTTACTTGAACATTCAGCAGTGGTGCAATGAAAACCTGCCGGGAGTGGAGATTCAGATGAATTCCAGATTCGCAGTGAATGAATGGAACATTCTCTAGTGGTGATTCCAATGATTTCTGAAGGCTGGGTTTTGTGGACACGAAAATGTAGAGCTGAACAGGGTGGAATGGATAGCCAAATGAACAGCACGTCTCGTAGTAAGAACAGGCCACTGAAAACCAGCTTTGGCTTAATTGGACATTCACAAGTGGTGTAACGAAAACCTGACGGGAGTTGAGAATTAGATGAATTTCAGATTTGCCGTCAATGAATGGAACATTCTGTGGAGGAGATACCAATTGTTTCTGAAGTTTGGGTTATGTGGACAGGAAAATGGAGCTGAAGAGGGTTGAGTGGATAGCAAATTGAACAGCACGGCTGAGAGTATGAGCAGGCCACTTAAAACCAGCATTGGCTTACTTGGATATTTACCAGTGGTGTCACGAAAACCTGCCGGGAGTGGAGATTCAGATGAATTCCAGATTCGCTGTGAATGAATGGAACATTCTGTAGTGGAGATAACAATGATTTCTCCAGTCTCTGTGGTGTGGACAGGAAAATGTAGAGCTGGCCAGGGTTGAGTGGATAGCCAATTGAACAGCACCACTGCGCTTGTGAAGAAAACACTTAAAACATTGGGTTACTTGGACATTCAACAGTGGTGTAACGAAAACCTGCCGGGAGTGGAGGTTCAGAGGAATTCCAGATTCGCAGTGAATGAATGGAACATTCTCTAGTGGAGATTCCAACGATTTCTGAAGGCTGGGTCGTGTGGAAGGAAAATCAAGAACTAATCAGGATTTAGTGGAAAGCCAATTGTATAGCATGGCTGCGAGTGTGAACATGCAGCTGAAAACCAGCATTGGGTTACTTGGACATTCATCAGTGGTGTAAGGAAAACCTGCATGGAGTGGAGAGTCAGTTGAATTCCACATTCGCAGTGAATGAATGGAACATTCTGTAGAGGAGATTCCAATGATTTCTGAAGCCTGTGTTGTGTGGACAGGAAAATGAAGAGCTGACCAGGCTTGAATCGATAGCCAAGTAAACAGCAGGGCTGCGAATATGAACAGGCCGCTGAAAACCAGCATTGGGTTACTTGGACATTCAACAGTGGTGTAATGAAAACCTGCGTGGAGTTGAGAGTCAGATGAATTCCAGATTCGCAGTGAATGAATGGAACATTCTGTAGTGGAGATAACAAAGATTTCTGAAGGCTGGTAGTGTGGTGGGACAATGAAGAGCTGAACAGGGTGGAGTGAATTGTCAATTAAACAGCACGGCTGCGAGTATGAACAGGCCTCTGAAAACCAGCATTGGCTTACTTGGACATTCACAAGTGGTGTAATGTTAACCAGGCGGGAGTGGAGAATCAGATAAACTCCAGACTCGCAGTGAATGAATGGAACATTCTGTAGTGGAGATTGCAATGATTTCTGAAATCTGGATTGTGGGGACACGAAAATGAAGAGCTGACCAGTGTTGAGTGGATAGCCTGTAAAAAGCCTCGGCTTCGAATGTGAACAGACCACTGAAAACCAGTATTGCATTACTTCGACTTTCAGCAGTGGTGTAACGAAAGCCTGCGTGGAGTGCAGATTCAGATGAATTCCAGATTCCCAGTGAATGAATGGAACATCCTGTAGTGGAGATTACAATGATTTCTGAAGGCTGGGTTGTGTGCACAGGAAAATGAGGAGCAAAACAGGTTGAGTGGATAGCCAATTGAACAGCACGACTGCGAACATGAACAGGCCTCTGAAAACCAGCATTGTTTTACTTGGACATTCACAAGTGGTGTCAGATAAATCTGCAGGTAGTGGAGATTCAGTTGAATTCCAGATTCGCAGTGAATGAATGGAACATTCTGTACTGGAGATTGCAATGATTTCTCAAGTCTGGATTGTTTGGACATGAAAATGAAGAGCTGACCACAGTTGTGTGGATACCCAGTAAAAAGCAGGGCTTAGAGTGTGAACAGACCGCTGAAAACCAGCATTGTGTTACTTGGACATTCATAAGTGGTGTAATGAAAGCCTACCTGGAGTGCAGATTCAGATGAATTCCAGATTGGCAGTGAATGAATGGAACATTCTGTACTGGCGATTCCAATGATTTCTGAAGTCTGATATTGTGGAAAAGAAAATGAAAGGCTGACCAGGTTTGAGTGGATAGACAATTGAACAGCACACTGCGAGTGTGAAAAGGCGGCTGAAAACCAGCATTGGATTACTTGGTCATTCACCAGTGCTGTAATCAAAACCTGCCTGGAGCGGAGAGTCAGATGAATTGCAGAATCGCAGTGAATGAATGGAACAGTCTGTAGTGGAGAGCCCAATGATTTCTGAAGGCTGGTTTGTGTGGAGAGGAAAATGAAGAGCTGACCAATATTGAGTGGATAGCCCATTGAACAGCACTTCTGCGAGTTGAACATGCCTCTGAAAACCAGTATTGAGTTACTTGGACATTCACCAGTGGCGTAACGAAAACCTGCCAGGAGTGGAGGTTCAGAGGAATTCCAGATTCGCAGTGAATGAATGGAACATTCTCTAGTGGTGATTCCAATGATTTCTGAAGGCTGGGTTTTGTGGACACGAAAATGTAGAGCTGAACAGGGTGGAGTGGATAGCCAAATGAACAGCACGTCTCTTAGTATGAACAGGCCACTGAAAACCAGCATTGGCTTACTTGGACATTCACAAGTGGTGTAACGATAACCCGCCGGGAGTTGAGAGTCAGATGAATTTAAGATTCGCAGTGAATGAACGGAACATTCTGTGGAGGAGATACCAATTATTTCTGAAGGTTGGGTTATGAGGACAGGAAAATGTAGAGCTGAATAGGGTTGGGTGGATAGCAAATTGAACAGCACGGCTGAGTGTGTTAGCAGGCGGCTTAAAACCAGCATTGTCTTCCTTGGACATTTACCAGTGGTGTCACGAAAACCTTCCAGGAGTGGAGACTCTGATGAATTCCAGATTCGCGTGATTGAATGGAACATTCTGTAGTGGTGATTGCCAACATTTAGGAATCTGGATAGTCTGGACAGGATATTGAAGAGCTGACCGATATTGAGTGGATAGCCAATGAACAGCACGGTTTCGAGTGTGAACAGACCACTAAGAAGCAGCATTGCATTACTTGGACATTCATCAGTGGTGTAACGAAAGCCTTCCTGGAATGCAGATTCAGAGTATTTCCAGATTCACAGTGAATGAATGGAAATTTCTGTAGTAGAGATTCCAATGATTTCTGAACGCTGGGTTGTGTGGACAGGAAAATGAAGAGCTGACTAGGTTTGACTGGATTGCCAATTGAACAGCAAGGCTGTGAGTGTGAACAGCCGCTGAAAACCAGCATTGGATTACCTGGTCATTCACCAGTGTTGTTAGGAAAATCTGCCTGGTGTGGAGAGTCAGAGGAATTCCAGATTCGCAGGGAACGAATGGAACATTCTGAAGTGGAGATAAGAATGATTTCTGAAGGCTCGGTGTGTGGAAGGAAAATCAAGAGCTAACCAGCGTTCACTGGATAGCCAATTGAACAGCACGGCTGCGAGTGTTAACACGCAGCTGAAACCAGCCTTGGGTTGCTTGGACATTCACCAGTGGTGAAACGAAAACCTGCTGGGAGTGGAGAACAAGATGAATTCAAGATTCGCCTGAATGAATGAAACATTCTGTAGTGTAGATTGCAATGGTTTCTGAGGTTTGTATTGTCTGAACTGGAAAAAGAAGAACTCACCAGTGTTGAGTCGCTAGACCGTGAACAGCACGGGTTCGAGTGTGAATAGACCGCTGAAAACCATCATTGCGTTACTTGAACATTCAGCAGTGGTGCAATGAAAACCTGCCGGGAGTGGAGATTCAGATGAATTCCAGATTCGCAGTGAATGAATGGAACATTCTCTAGTGGTGATTCCAATGATTTCTGAAGGCTGGGTTTTGTGGACACGAAAATGTAGAGCTGAACAGGGTGGAATGGATAGCCAAATGAACAGCACGTCTCGTAGTAAGAACAGGCCACTGAAAACCAGCTTCGGCTTAATTGGACATTCACAAGTGGTGTAACGAAAACCTGACGGGAGTTGAGAATTAGATGAATTTCAGATTTGCCGTCAATGAATGGAACATTCTGTGGAGGAGATACCAATTGTTTCTGAAGTTTGGGTTATGTGGACAGGAAAATGGAGCTGAAGAGGGTTGAGTGGATAGCAAATTGAACAGCACGGCTGAGAGTATGAGCAGGCCACTTAAAACCAGCATTGGCTTACTTGGATATTTACCAGTGGTGTCACGAAAACCTGCCGGGAGTGGAGATTCAGATGAATTCCAGATTCGCTGTGAATGAATGGAACATTCTGTAGTGGAGATAACAATGATTTCTCCAGTCTCTGTGGTGTGGACAGGAAAATGTAGAGCTGGCCAGGGTTGAGTGGATAGCCAATTGAACAGCACCACTGCGCTTGTGAAGAAAACACTTAAAACATTGGGTTACTTGGACATTCAACAGTGGTGTAACGAAAACCTGCCGGGAGTGGAGGTTCAGAGGAATTCCAGATTCGCAGTGAATGAATGGAACATTCTCTAGTGGAGATTCCAACGATTTCTGAAGGCTGGGTCGTGTGGAAGGAAAATCAAGAACTAATCAGGATTTAGTGGAAAGCCAATTGTATAGCATGGCTGCGAGTGTGAACATGCAGCTGAAAACCAGCATTGGGTTACTTGGACATTCATCAGTGGTGTAAGGAAAACCTGCATGGAGTGGAGAGTCAGTTGAATTCCACATTCGCAGTGAATGAATGGAACATTCTGTAGAGGAGATTCCAATGATTTCTGAAGCCTGTGTTGTGTGGACAGGAAAATGAAGAGCTGACCAGGCTTGAATCGATAGCCAAGTAAACAGCAGGGCTGCGAATATGAACAGGCCGCTGAAAACCAGCATTGGGTTACTTGGACATTCAACAGTGGTGTAATGAAAACCTGCGTGGAGTTGAGAGTCAGATGAATTCCAGATTCGCAGTGAATGAATGGAACATTCTGTAGTGGAGATAACAAAGATTTCTGAAGGCTGGTAGTGTGGTGGGACAATGAAGAGCTGAACAGGGTGGAGTGAATTGTCAATTAAACAGCACGGCTGCGAGTATGAACAGGCCTCTGAAAACCAGCATTGGCTTACTTGGACATTCACAAGTGGTGTAATGTTAACCAGGCGGGAGTGGAGAATCAGATAAACTCCAGACTCGCAGTGAATGAATGGAACATTCTGTAGTGGAGATTGCAATGATTTCTGAAATCTGGATTGTGGGGACACGAAAATGAAGAGCTGACCAGTGTTGAGTGGATAGCCTGTAAAAAGCCTCGGCTTCGAATGTGAACAGACCACTGAAAACCAGTATTGCATTACTTCGACTTTCAGCAGTGGTGTAACGAAAGCCTGCGTGGAGTGCAGATTCAGATGAATTCCAGATTCCCAGTGAATGAATGGAACATCCTGTAGTGGAGATTACAATGATTTCTGAAGGCTGGGTTGTGTGCACAGGAAAATGAGGAGCAAAACAGGTTGAGTGGATAGCCAATTGAACAGCACGACTGCGAACATGAACAGGCCTCTGAAAACCAGCATTGTTTTACTTGGACATTCACAAGTGGTGTCAGATAAATCTGCAGGTAGTGGAGATTCAGTTGAATTCCAGATTCGCAGTGAATGAATGGAACATTCTGTACTGGAGATTGCAATGATTTCTCAAGTCTGGATTGTTTGGACATGAAAATGAAGAGCTGACCACAGTTGTGTGGATACCCAGTAAAAAGCAGGGCTTAGAGTGTGAACAGACCGCTGAAAACCAGCATTGTGTTACTTGGACATTCATAAGTGGTGTAATGAAAGCCTACCTGGAGTGCAGATTCAGATGAATTCCAGATTGGCAGTGAATGAATGGAACATTCTGTACTGGCGATTCCAATGATTTCTGAAGTCTGATATTGTGGAAAAGAAAATGAAAGGCTGACCAGGTTTGAGTGGATAGACAATTGAACAGCACACTGCGAGTGTGAAAAGGCGGCTGAAAACCAGCATTGGATTACTTGGTCATTCACCAGTGCTGTAATGAAAACCTGCCTGGAGCGGAGAGTCAGATGAATTGCAGAATCGCAGTGAATGAATGGAACAGTCTGTAGTGGAGAGCCCAATGATTTCTGAAGGCTGGTTTGTGTGGAGAGGAAAATGAAGAGCTGACCAATATTGAGTGGATAGCCCATTGAACAGCACTTCTGCGAGTTGAACATGCCTCTGAAAACCAGTATTGAGTTACTTGGACATTCACCAGTGGCGTAACGAAAACCTGCCAGGAGTGGAGGTTCAGAGGAATTCCAGATTCGCAGTGAATGAATGGAACATTCTCTAGTGGTGATTCCAATGATTTCTGAAGGCTGGGTTTTGTGGACACGAAAATGTAGAGCTGAACAGGGTGGAGTGGATAGCCAAATGAACAGCACGTCTCTTAGTATGAACAGGCCACTGAAAACCAGCATTGGCTTACTTGGACATTCACAAGTGGTGTAACGATAACCCGCCGGGAGTTGAGAGTCAGATGAATTTAAGATTCGCAGTGAATGAACGGAACATTCTGTGGAGGAGATACCAATTATTTCTGAAGGTTGGGTTATGAGGACAGGAAAATGTAGAGCTGAATAGGGTTGGGTGGATAGCAAATTGAACAGCACGGCTGAGTGTGTTAGCAGGCGGCTTAAAACCAGCATTGTCTTCCTTGGACATTTACCAGTGGTGTCACGAAAACCTTCCAGGAGTGGAGACTCTGATGAATTCCAGATTCGCGTGATTGAATGGAACATTCTGTAGTGGTGATTGCCAACATTTAGGAATCTGGATAGTCTGGACAGGATATTGAAGAGCTGACCGATATTGAGTGGATAGCCAATGAACAGCACGGTTTCGAGTGTGAACAGACCACTAAGAAGCAGCATTGCATTACTTGGACATTCATCAGTGGTGTAACGAAAGCCTTCCTGGAATGCAGATTCAGAGTATTTCCAGATTCACAGTGAATGAATGGAAATTTCTGTAGTAGAGATTCCAATGATTTCTGAACGCTGGGTTGTGTGGACAGGAAAATGAAGAGCTGACTAGGTTTGACTGGATTGCCAATTGAACAGCAAGGCTGTGAGTGTGAACAGCCGCTGAAAACCAGCATTGGATTACCTGGTCATTCACCAGTGTTGTTAGGAAAATCTGCCTGGTGTGGAGAGTCAGAGGAATTCCAGATTCGCAGGGAACGAATGGAACATTCTGAAGTGGAGATAAGAATGATTTCTGAAGGCTCGGTGTGTGGAAGGAAAATCAAGAGCTAACCAGCGTTCACTGGATAGCCAATTGAACAGCACGGCTGCGAGTGTTAACACGCAGCTGAAACCAGCCTTGGGTTGCTTGGACATTCACCAGTGGTGAAACGAAAACCTGCTGGGAGTGGAGAACAAGATGAATTCAAGATTCGCCTGAATGAATGAAACATTCTGTAGTGTAGATTGCAATGGTTTCTGAGGTTTGTATTGTCTGAACTGGAAAAAGAAGAACTCACCAGTGTTGAGTCGCTAGACCGTGAACAGCACGGGTTCGAGTGTGAATAGACCGCTGAAAACCATCATTGCGTTACTTGAACATTCAGCAGTGGTGCAATGAAAACCTGCCGGGAGTGGAGATTCAGATGAATTCCAGATTCGCAGTGAATGAATGGAACATTCTCTAGTGGTGATTCCAATGATTTCTGAAGGCTGGGTTTTGTGGACACGAAAATGTAGAGCTGAACAGGGTGGAATGGATAGCCAAATGAACAGCACGTCTCGTAGTAAGAACAGGCCACTGAAAACCAGCTTTGGCTTAATTGGACATTCACAAGTGGTGTAACGAAAACCTGACGGGAGTTGAGAATTAGATGAATTTCAGATTTGCCGTCAATGAATGGAACATTCTGTGGAGGAGATACCAATTGTTTCTGAAGTTTGGGTTATGTGGACAGGAAAATGGAGCTGAAGAGGGTTGAGTGGATAGCAAATTGAACAGCACGGCTGAGAGTATGAGCAGGCCACTTAAAACCAGCATTGGCTTACTTGGATATTTACCAGTGGTGTCACGAAAACCTGCCGGGAGTGGAGATTCAGATGAATTCCAGATTCGCTGTGAATGAATGGAACATTCTGTAGTGGAGATAACAATGATTTCTCCAGTCTCTGTGGTGTGGACAGGAAAATGTAGAGCTGGCCAGGGTTGAGTGGATAGCCAATTGAACAGCACCACTGCGCTTGTGAAGAAAACACTTAAAACATTGGGTTACTTGGACATTCAACAGTGGTGTAACGAAAACCTGCCGGGAGTGGAGGTTCAGAGGAATTCCAGATTCGCAGTGAATGAATGGAACATTCTCTAGTGGAGATTCCAACGATTTCTGAAGGCTGGGTCGTGTGGAAGGAAAATCAAGAACTAATCAGGATTTAGTGGAAAGCCAATTGTATAGCATGGCTGCGAGTGTGAACATGCAGCTGAAAACCAGCATTGGGTTACTTGGACATTCATCAGTGGTGTAAGGAAAACCTGCATGGAGTGGAGAGTCAGTTGAATTCCACATTCGCAGTGAATGAATGGAACATTCTGTAGAGGAGATTCCAATGATTTCTGAAGCCTGTGTTGTGTGGACAGGAAAATGAAGAGCTGACCAGGCTTGAATCGATAGCCAAGTAAACAGCAGGGCTGCGAATATGAACAGGCCGCTGAAAACCAGCATTGGGTTACTTGGACATTCAACAGTGGTGTAATGAAAACCTGCGTGGAGTTGAGAGTCAGATGAATTCCAGATTCGCAGTGAATGAATGGAACATTCTGTAGTGGAGATAACAAAGATTTCTGAAGGCTGGTAGTGTGGTGGGACAATGAAGAGCTGAACAGGGTGGAGTGAATTGTCAATTAAACAGCACGGCTGCGAGTATGAACAGGCCTCTGAAAACCAGCATTGGCTTACTTGGACATTCACAAGTGGTGTAATGTTAACCAGGCGGGAGTGGAGAATCAGATAAACTCCAGACTCGCAGTGAATGAATGGAACATTCTGTAGTGGAGATTGCAATGATTTCTGAAATCTGGATTGTGGGGACACGAAAATGAAGAGCTGACCAGTGTTGAGTGGATAGCCTGTAAAAAGCCTCGGCTTCGAATGTGAACAGACCACTGAAAACCAGTATTGCATTACTTCGACTTTCAGCAGTGGTGTAACGAAAGCCTGCGTGGAGTGCAGATTCAGATGAATTCCAGATTCCCAGTGAATGAATGGAACATCCTGTAGTGGAGATTACAATGATTTCTGAAGGCTGGGTTGTGTGCACAGGAAAATGAGGAGCAAAACAGGTTGAGTGGATAGCCAATTGAACAGCACGACTGCGAACATGAACAGGCCTCTGAAAACCAGCATTGTTTTACTTGGACATTCACAAGTGGTGTCAGATAAATCTGCAGGTAGTGGAGATTCAGTTGAATTCCAGATTCGCAGTGAATGAATGGAACATTCTGTACTGGAGATTGCAATGATTTCTCAAGTCTGGATTGTTTGGACATGAAAATGAAGAGCTGACCACAGTTGTGTGGATACCCAGTAAAAAGCAGGGCTTAGAGTGTGAACAGACCGCTGAAAACCAGCATTGTGTTACTTGGACATTCATAAGTGGTGTAATGAAAGCCTACCTGGAGTGCAGATTCAGATGAATTCCAGATTGGCAGTGAATGAATGGAACATTCTGTACTGGCGATTCCAATGATTTCTGAAGTCTGATATTGTGGAAAAGAAAATGAAAGGCTGACCAGGTTTGAGTGGATAGACAATTGAACAGCACACTGCGAGTGTGAAAAGGCGGCTGAAAACCAGCATTGGATTACTTGGTCATTCACCAGTGCTGTAATGAAAACCTGCCTGGAGCGGAGAGTCAGATGAATTGCAGAATCGCAGTGAATGAATGGAACAGTCTGTAGTGGAGAGCCCAATGATTTCTGAAGGCTGGTTTGTGTGGAGAGGAAAATGAAGAGCTGACCAATATTGAGTGGATAGCCCATTGAACAGCACTTCTGCGAGTTGAACATGCCTCTGAAAACCAGTATTGAGTTACTTGGACATTCACCAGTGGCGTAACGAAAACCTGCCAGGAGTGGAGGTTCAGAGGAATTCCAGATTCGCAGTGAATGAATGGAACATTCTCTAGTGGTGATTCCAATGATTTCTGAAGGCTGGGTTTTGTGGACACGAAAATGTAGAGCTGAACAGGGTGGAGTGGATAGCCAAATGAACAGCACGTCTCTTAGTATGAACAGGCCACTGAAAACCAGCATTGGCTTACTTGGACATTCACAAGTGGTGTAACGATAACCCGCCGGGAGTTGAGAGTCAGATGAATTTAAGATTCGCAGTGAATGAACGGAACATTCTGTGGAGGAGATACCAATTATTTCTGAAGGTTGGGTTATGAGGACAGGAAAATGTAGAGCTGAATAGGGTTGGGTGGATAGCAAATTGAACAGCACGGCTGAGTGTGTTAGCAGGCGGCTTAAAACCAGCATTGTCTTCCTTGGACATTTACCAGTGGTGTCACGAAAACCTTCCAGGAGTGGAGACTCTGATGAATTCCAGATTCGCGTGATTGAATGGAACATTCTGTAGTGGTGATTGCCAACATTTAGGAATCTGGATAGTCTGGACAGGATATTGAAGAGCTGACCGATATTGAGTGGATAGCCAATGAACAGCACGGTTTCGAGTGTGAACAGACCACTAAGAAGCAGCATTGCATTACTTGGACATTCATCAGTGGTGTAACGAAAGCCTTCCTGGAATGCAGATTCAGAGTATTTCCAGATTCACAGTGAATGAATGGAAATTTCTGTAGTAGAGATTCCAATGATTTCTGAACGCTGGGTTGTGTGGACAGGAAAATGAAGAGCTGACTAGGTTTGACTGGATTGCCAATTGAACAGCAAGGCTGTGAGTGTGAACAGCCGCTGAAAACCAGCATTGGATTACCTGGTCATTCACCAGTGTTGTTAGGAAAATCTGCCTGGTGTGGAGAGTCAGAGGAATTCCAGATTCGCAGGGAACGAATGGAACATTCTGAAGTGGAGATAAGAATGATTTCTGAAGGCTCGGTGTGTGGAAGGAAAATCAAGAGCTAACCAGCGTTCACTGGATAGCCAATTGAACAGCACGGCTGCGAGTGTTAACACGCAGCTGAAACCAGCCTTGGGTTGCTTGGACATTCACCAGTGGTGAAACGAAAACCTGCTGGGAGTGGAGAACAAGATGAATTCAAGATTCGCCTGAATGAATGAAACATTCTGTAGTGTAGATTGCAATGGTTTCTGAGGTTTGTATTGTCTGAACTGGAAAAAGAAGAACTCACCAGTGTTGAGTCGCTAGACCGTGAACAGCACGGGTTCGAGTGTGAATAGACCGCTGAAAACCATCATTGCGTTACTTGAACATTCAGCAGTGGTGCAATGAAAACCTGCCGGGAGTGGAGATTCAGATGAATTCCAGATTCGCAGTGAATGAATGGAACATTCTCTAGTGGTGATTCCAATGATTTCTGAAGGCTGGGTTTTGTGGACACGAAAATGTAGAGCTGAACAGGGTGGAATGGATAGCCAAATGAACAGCACGTCTCGTAGTAAGAACAGGCCACTGAAAACCAGCTTCGGCTTAATTGGACATTCACAAGTGGTGTAACGAAAACCTGACGGGAGTTGAGAATTAGATGAATTTCAGATTTGCCGTCAATGAATGGAACATTCTGTGGAGGAGATACCAATTGTTTCTGAAGTTTGGGTTATGTGGACAGGAAAATGGAGCTGAAGAGGGTTGAGTGGATAGCAAATTGAACAGCACGGCTGAGAGTATGAGCAGGCCACTTAAAACCAGCATTGGCTTACTTGGATATTTACCAGTGGTGTCACGAAAACCTGCCGGGAGTGGAGATTCAGATGAATTCCAGATTCGCTGTGAATGAATGGAACATTCTGTAGTGGAGATAACAATGATTTCTCCAGTCTCTGTGGTGTGGACAGGAAAATGTAGAGCTGGCCAGGGTTGAGTGGATAGCCAATTGAACAGCACCACTGCGCTTGTGAAGAAAACACTTAAAACATTGGGTTACTTGGACATTCAACAGTGGTGTAACGAAAACCTGCCGGGAGTGGAGGTTCAGAGGAATTCCAGATTCGCAGTGAATGAATGGAACATTCTCTAGTGGAGATTCCAACGATTTCTGAAGGCTGGGTCGTGTGGAAGGAAAATCAAGAACTAATCAGGATTTAGTGGAAAGCCAATTGTATAGCATGGCTGCGAGTGTGAACATGCAGCTGAAAACCAGCATTGGGTTACTTGGACATTCATCAGTGGTGTAAGGAAAACCTGCATGGAGTGGAGAGTCAGTTGAATTCCACATTCGCAGTGAATGAATGGAACATTCTGTAGAGGAGATTCCAATGATTTCTGAAGCCTGTGTTGTGTGGACAGGAAAATGAAGAGCTGACCAGGCTTGAATCGATAGCCAAGTAAACAGCAGGGCTGCGAATATGAACAGGCCGCTGAAAACCAGCATTGGGTTACTTGGACATTCAACAGTGGTGTAATGAAAACCTGCGTGGAGTTGAGAGTCAGATGAATTCCAGATTCGCAGTGAATGAATGGAACATTCTGTAGTGGAGATAACAAAGATTTCTGAAGGCTGGTAGTGTGGTGGGACAATGAAGAGCTGAACAGGGTGGAGTGAATTGTCAATTAAACAGCACGGCTGCGAGTATGAACAGGCCTCTGAAAACCAGCATTGGCTTACTTGGACATTCACAAGTGGTGTAATGTTAACCAGGCGGGAGTGGAGAATCAGATAAACTCCAGACTCGCAGTGAATGAATGGAACATTCTGTAGTGGAGATTGCAATGATTTCTGAAATCTGGATTGTGGGGACACGAAAATGAAGAGCTGACCAGTGTTGAGTGGATAGCCTGTAAAAAGCCTCGGCTTCGAATGTGAACAGACCACTGAAAACCAGTATTGCATTACTTCGACTTTCAGCAGTGGTGTAACGAAAGCCTGCGTGGAGTGCAGATTCAGATGAATTCCAGATTCCCAGTGAATGAATGGAACATCCTGTAGTGGAGATTACAATGATTTCTGAAGGCTGGGTTGTGTGCACAGGAAAATGAGGAGCAAAACAGGTTGAGTGGATAGCCAATTGAACAGCACGACTGCGAACATGAACAGGCCTCTGAAAACCAGCATTGTTTTACTTGGACATTCACAAGTGGTGTCAGATAAATCTGCAGGTAGTGGAGATTCAGTTGAATTCCAGATTCGCAGTGAATGAATGGAACATTCTGTACTGGAGATTGCAATGATTTCTCAAGTCTGGATTGTTTGGACATGAAAATGAAGAGCTGACCACAGTTGTGTGGATACCCAGTAAAAAGCAGGGCTTAGAGTGTGAACAGACCGCTGAAAACCAGCATTGTGTTACTTGGACATTCATAAGTGGTGTAATGAAAGCCTACCTGGAGTGCAGATTCAGATGAATTCCAGATTGGCAGTGAATGAATGGAACATTCTGTACTGGCGATTCCAATGATTTCTGAAGTCTGATATTGTGGAAAAGAAAATGAAAGGCTGACCAGGTTTGAGTGGATAGACAATTGAACAGCACACTGCGAGTGTGAAAAGGCGGCTGAAAACCAGCATTGGATTACTTGGTCATTCACCAGTGCTGTAATGAAAACCTGCCTGGAGCGGAGAGTCAGATGAATTGCAGAATCGCAGTGAATGAATGGAACAGTCTGTAGTGGAGAGCCCAATGATTTCTGAAGGCTGGTTTGTGTGGAGAGGAAAATGAAGAGCTGACCAATATTGAGTGGATAGCCCATTGAACAGCACTTCTGCGAGTTGAACATGCCTCTGAAAACCAGTATTGAGTTACTTGGACATTCACCAGTGGCGTAACGAAAACCTGCCAGGAGTGGAGGTTCAGAGGAATTCCAGATTCGCAGTGAATGAATGGAACATTCTCTAGTGGTGATTCCAATGATTTCTGAAGGCTGGGTTTTGTGGACACGAAAATGTAGAGCTGAACAGGGTGGAGTGGATAGCCAAATGAACAGCACGTCTCTTAGTATGAACAGGCCACTGAAAACCAGCATTGGCTTACTTGGACATTCACAAGTGGTGTAACGATAACCCGCCGGGAGTTGAGAGTCAGATGAATTTAAGATTCGCAGTGAATGAACGGAACATTCTGTGGAGGAGATACCAATTATTTCTGAAGGTTGGGTTATGAGGACAGGAAAATGTAGAGCTGAATAGGGTTGGGTGGATAGCAAATTGAACAGCACGGCTGAGTGTGTTAGCAGGCGGCTTAAAACCAGCATTGTCTTCCTTGGACATTTACCAGTGGTGTCACGAAAACCTTCCAGGAGTGGAGACTCTGATGAATTCCAGATTCGCGTGATTGAATGGAACATTCTGTAGTGGTGATTGCCAACATTTAGGAATCTGGATAGTCTGGACAGGATATTGAAGAGCTGACCGATATTGAGTGGATAGCCAATGAACAGCACGGTTTCGAGTGTGAACAGACCACTAAGAAGCAGCATTGCATTACTTGGACATTCATCAGTGGTGTAACGAAAGCCTTCCTGGAATGCAGATTCAGAGTATTTCCAGATTCACAGTGAATGAATGGAAATTTCTGTAGTAGAGATTCCAATGATTTCTGAACGCTGGGTTGTGTGGACAGGAAAATGAAGAGCTGACTAGGTTTGACTGGATTGCCAATTGAACAGCAAGGCTGTGAGTGTGAACAGCCGCTGAAAACCAGCATTGGATTACCTGGTCATTCACCAGTGTTGTTAGGAAAATCTGCCTGGTGTGGAGAGTCAGAGGAATTCCAGATTCGCAGGGAACGAATGGAACATTCTGAAGTGGAGATAAGAATGATTTCTGAAGGCTCGGTGTGTGGAAGGAAAATCAAGAGCTAACCAGCGTTCACTGGATAGCCAATTGAACAGCACGGCTGCGAGTGTTAACACGCAGCTGAAACCAGCCTTGGGTTGCTTGGACATTCACCAGTGGTGAAACGAAAACCTGCTGGGAGTGGAGAACAAGATGAATTCAAGATTCGCCTGAATGAATGAAACATTCTGTAGTGTAGATTGCAATGGTTTCTGAGGTTTGTATTGTCTGAACTGGAAAAAGAAGAACTCACCAGTGTTGAGTCGCTAGACCGTGAACAGCACGGGTTCGAGTGTGAATAGACCGCTGAAAACCATCATTGCGTTACTTGAACATTCAGCAGTGGTGCAATGAAAACCTGCCGGGAGTGGAGATTCAGATGAATTCCAGATTCGCAGTGAATGAATGGAACATTCTCTAGTGGTGATTCCAATGATTTCTGAAGGCTGGGTTTTGTGGACACGAAAATGTAGAGCTGAACAGGGTGGAATGGATAGCCAAATGAACAGCACGTCTCGTAGTAAGAACAGGCCACTGAAAACCAGCTTCGGCTTAATTGGACATTCACAAGTGGTGTAACGAAAACCTGACGGGAGTTGAGAATTAGATGAATTTCAGATTTGCCGTCAATGAATGGAACATTCTGTGGAGGAGATACCAATTGTTTCTGAAGTTTGGGTTATGTGGACAGGAAAATGGAGCTGAAGAGGGTTGAGTGGATAGCAAATTGAACAGCACGGCTGAGAGTATGAGCAGGCCACTTAAAACCAGCATTGGCTTACTTGGATATTTACCAGTGGTGTCACGAAAACCTGCCGGGAGTGGAGATTCAGATGAATTCCAGATTCGCTGTGAATGAATGGAACATTCTGTAGTGGAGATAACAATGATTTCTCCAGTCTCTGTGGTGTGGACAGGAAAATGTAGAGCTGGCCAGGGTTGAGTGGATAGCCAATTGAACAGCACCACTGCGCTTGTGAAGAAAACACTTAAAACATTGGGTTACTTGGACATTCAACAGTGGTGTAACGAAAACCTGCCGGGAGTGGAGGTTCAGAGGAATTCCAGATTCGCAGTGAATGAATGGAACATTCTCTAGTGGAGATTCCAACGATTTCTGAAGGCTGGGTCGTGTGGAAGGAAAATCAAGAACTAATCAGGATTTAGTGGAAAGCCAATTGTATAGCATGGCTGCGAGTGTGAACATGCAGCTGAAAACCAGCATTGGGTTACTTGGACATTCATCAGTGGTGTAAGGAAAACCTGCATGGAGTGGAGAGTCAGTTGAATTCCACATTCGCAGTGAATGAATGGAACATTCTGTAGAGGAGATTCCAATGATTTCTGAAGCCTGTGTTGTGTGGACAGGAAAATGAAGAGCTGACCAGGCTTGAATCGATAGCCAAGTAAACAGCAGGGCTGCGAATATGAACAGGCCGCTGAAAACCAGCATTGGGTTACTTGGACATTCAACAGTGGTGTAATGAAAACCTGCGTGGAGTTGAGAGTCAGATGAATTCCAGATTCGCAGTGAATGAATGGAACATTCTGTAGTGGAGATAACAAAGATTTCTGAAGGCTGGTAGTGTGGTGGGACAATGAAGAGCTGAACAGGGTGGAGTGAATTGTCAATTAAACAGCACGGCTGCGAGTATGAACAGGCCTCTGAAAACCAGCATTGGCTTACTTGGACATTCACAAGTGGTGTAATGTTAACCAGGCGGGAGTGGAGAATCAGATAAACTCCAGACTCGCAGTGAATGAATGGAACATTCTGTAGTGGAGATTGCAATGATTTCTGAAATCTGAATTGTGGGGACACGAAAATGAAGAGCTGACCAGTGTTGAGTGGATAGCCTGTAAAAAGCCTCGGCTTCGAATGTGAACAGACCACTGAAAACCAGTATTGCATTACTTCGACTTTCAGCAGTGGTGTAACGAAAGCCTGCGTGGAGTGCAGATTCAGATGAATTCCAGATTCCCAGTGAATGAATGGAACATCCTGTAGTGGAGATTACAATGATTTCTGAAGGCTGGGTTGTGTGCACAGGAAAATGAGGAGCAAAACAGGTTGAGTGGATAGCCAATTGAACAGCACGACTGCGAACATGAACAGGCCTCTGAAAACCAGCATTGTTTTACTTGGACATTCACAAGTGGTGTAAGATAAATCTGCAGGTAGTGGAGATTCAGTTGAATTCCAGATTCGCAGTGAATGAATGGAACATTCTGTACTGGAGATTGCAATGATTTCTCAAGTCTGGATTGTTTGGACATGAAAATGAAGAGCTGACCACAGTTGTGTGGATACCCAGTAAAAAGCAGGGCTTAGAGTGTGAACAGACCGCTGAAAACCAGCATTGTGTTACTTGGACATTCATAAGTGGTGTAATGAAAGCCTACCTGGAGTGCAGATTCAGATGAATTCCAGATTGGCAGTGAATGAATGGAACATTCTGTACTGGCGATTCCAATGATTTCTGAAGTCTGATATTGTGGAAAAGAAAATGAAAGGCTGACCAGGTTTGAGTGGATAGACAATTGAACAGCACACTGCGAGTGTGAAAAGGCGGCTGAAAACCAGCATTGGATTACTTGGTCATTCACCAGTGCTGTAATGAAAACCTGCCTGGAGCGGAGAGTCAGATGAATTGCAGAATCGCAGTGAATGAATGGAACAGTCTGTAGTGGAGAGCCCAATGATTTCTGAAGGCTGGTTTGTGTGGAGAGGAAAATGAAGAGCTGACCAATATTGAGTGGATAGCCCATTGAACAGCACTTCTGCGAGTTGAACATGCCTCTGAAAACCAGTATTGAGTTACTTGGACATTCACCAGTGGCGTAACGAAAACCTGCCAGGAGTGGAGGTTCAGAGGAATTCCAGATTCGCAGTGAATGAATGGAACATTCTCTAGTGGTGATTCCAATGATTTCTGAAGGCTGGGTTTTGTGGACACGAAAATGTAGAGCTGAACAGGGTGGAGTGGATAGCCAAATGAACAGCACGTCTCTTAGTATGAACAGGCCACTGAAAACCAGCATTGGCTTACTTGGACATTCACAAGTGGTGTAACGATAACCCGCCGGGAGTTGAGAGTCAGATGAATTTAAGATTCGCAGTGAATGAACGGAACATTCTGTGGAGGAGATACCAATTATTTCTGAAGGTTGGGTTATGAGGACAGGAAAATGTAGAGCTGAATAGGGTTGGGTGGATAGCAAATTGAACAGCACGGCTGAGTGTGTTAGCAGGCGGCTTAAAACCAGCATTGTCTTCCTTGGACATTTACCAGTGGTGTCACGAAAACCTTCCAGGAGTGGAGACTCTGATGAATTCCAGATTCGCGTGATTGAATGGAACATTCTGTAGTGGTGATTGCCAACATTTAGGAATCTGGATAGTCTGGACAGGATATTGAAGAGCTGACCGATATTGAGTGGATAGCCAATGAACAGCACGGTTTCGAGTGTGAACAGACCACTAAGAAGCAGCATTGCATTACTTGGACATTCATCAGTGGTGTAACGAAAGCCTTCCTGGAATGCAGATTCAGAGTATTTCCAGATTCACAGTGAATGAATGGAAATTTCTGTAGTAGAGATTCCAATGATTTCTGAACGCTGGGTTGTGTGGACAGGAAAATGAAGAGCTGACTAGGTTTGACTGGATTGCCAATTGAACAGCAAGGCTGTGAGTGTGAACAGCCGCTGAAAACCAGCATTGGATTACCTGGTCATTCACCAGTGTTGTTAGGAAAATCTGCCTGGTGTGGAGAGTCAGAGGAATTCCAGATTCGCAGGGAACGAATGGAACATTCTGAAGTGGAGATAAGAATGATTTCTGAAGGCTCGGTGTGTGGAAGGAAAATCAAGAGCTAACCAGCGTTCACTGGATAGCCAATTGAACAGCACGGCTGCGAGTGTTAACACGCAGCTGAAACCAGCCTTGGGTTGCTTGGACATTCACCAGTGGTGAAACGAAAACCTGCTGGGAGTGGAGAACAAGATGAATTCAAGATTCGCCTGAATGAATGAAACATTCTGTAGTGTAGATTGCAATGGTTTCTGAGGTTTGTATTGTCTGAACTGGAAAAAGAAGAACTCACCAGTGTTGAGTCGCTAGACCGTGAACAGCACGGGTTCGAGTGTGAATAGACCGCTGAAAACCATCATTGCGTTACTTGAACATTCAGCAGTGGTGCAATGAAAACCTGCCGGGAGTGGAGATTCAGATGAATTCCAGATTCGCAGTGAATGAATGGAACATTCTCTAGTGGTGATTCCAATGATTTCTGAAGGCTGGGTTTTGTGGACACGAAAATGTAGAGCTGAACAGGGTGGAATGGATAGCCAAATGAACAGCACGTCTCGTAGTAAGAACAGGCCACTGAAAACCAGCTTCGGCTTAATTGGACATTCACAAGTGGTGTAACGAAAACCTGACGGGAGTTGAGAATTAGATGAATTTCAGATTTGCCGTCAATGAATGGAACATTCTGTGGAGGAGATACCAATTGTTTCTGAAGTTTGGGTTATGTGGACAGGAAAATGGAGCTGAAGAGGGTTGAGTGGATAGCAAATTGAACAGCACGGCTGAGAGTATGAGCAGGCCACTTAAAACCAGCATTGGCTTACTTGGATATTTACCAGTGGTGTCACGAAAACCTGCCGGGAGTGGAGATTCAGATGAATTCCAGATTCGCTGTGAATGAATGGAACATTCTGTAGTGGAGATAACAATGATTTCTCCAGTCTCTGTGGTGTGGACAGGAAAATGTAGAGCTGGCCAGGGTTGAGTGGATAGCCAATTGAACAGCACCACTGCGCTTGTGAAGAAAACACTTAAAACATTGGGTTACTTGGACATTCAACAGTGGTGTAACGAAAACCTGCCGGGAGTGGAGGTTCAGAGGAATTCCAGATTCGCAGTGAATGAATGGAACATTCTCTAGTGGAGATTCCAACGATTTCTGAAGGCTGGGTCGTGTGGAAGGAAAATCAAGAACTAATCAGGATTTAGTGGAAAGCCAATTGTATAGCATGGCTGCGAGTGTGAACATGCAGCTGAAAACCAGCATTGGGTTACTTGGACATTCATCAGTGGTGTAAGGAAAACCTGCATGGAGTGGAGAGTCAGTTGAATTCCACATTCGCAGTGAATGAATGGAACATTCTGTAGAGGAGATTCCAATGATTTCTGAAGCCTGTGTTGTGTGGACAGGAAAATGAAGAGCTGACCAGGCTTGAATCGATAGCCAAGTAAACAGCAGGGCTGCGAATATGAACAGGCCGCTGAAAACCAGCATTGGGTTACTTGGACATTCAACAGTGGTGTAATGAAAACCTGCGTGGAGTTGAGAGTCAGATGAATTCCAGATTCGCAGTGAATGAATGGAACATTCTGTAGTGGAGATAACAAAGATTTCTGAAGGCTGGTAGTGTGGTGGGACAATGAAGAGCTGAACAGGGTGGAGTGAATTGTCAATTAAACAGCACGGCTGCGAGTATGAACAGGCCTCTGAAAACCAGCATTGGCTTACTTGGACATTCACAAGTGGTGTAATGTTAACCAGGCGGGAGTGGAGAATCAGATAAACTCCAGACTCGCAGTGAATGAATGGAACATTCTGTAGTGGAGATTGCAATGATTTCTGAAATCTGGATTGTGGGGACACGAAAATGAAGAGCTGACCAGTGTTGAGTGGATAGCCTGTAAAAAGCCTCGGCTTCGAATGTGAACAGACCACTGAAAACCAGTATTGCATTACTTCGACTTTCAGCAGTGGTGTAACGAAAGCCTGCGTGGAGTGCAGATTCAGATGAATTCCAGATTCCCAGTGAATGAATGGAACATCCTGTAGTGGAGATTACAATGATTTCTGAAGGCTGGGTTGTGTGCACAGGAAAATGAGGAGCAAAACAGGTTGAGTGGATAGCCAATTGAACAGCACGACTGCGAACATGAACAGGCCTCTGAAAACCAGCATTGTTTTACTTGGACATTCACAAGTGGTGTAAGATAAATCTGCAGGTAGTGGAGATTCAGTTGAATTCCAGATTCGCAGTGAATGAATGGAACATTCTGTACTGGAGATTGCAATGATTTCTCAAGTCTGGATTGTTTGGACATGAAAATGAAGAGCTGACCACAGTTGTGTGGATACCCAGTAAAAAGCAGGGCTTAGAGTGTGAACAGACCGCTGAAAACCAGCATTGTGTTACTTGGACATTCATAAGTGGTGTAATGAAAGCCTACCTGGAGTGCAGATTCAGATGAATTCCAGATTGGCAGTGAATGAATGGAACATTCTGTACTGGCGATTCCAATGATTTCTGAAGTCTGATATTGTGGAAAAGAAAATGAAAGGCTGACCAGGTTTGAGTGGATAGACAATTGAACAGCACACTGCGAGTGTGAAAAGGCGGCTGAAAACCAGCATTGGATTACTTGGTCATTCACCAGTGCTGTAATGAAAACCTGCCTGGAGCGGAGAGTCAGATGAATTGCAGAATCGCAGTGAATGAATGGAACAGTCTGTAGTGGAGAGCCCAATGATTTCTGAAGGCTGGTTTGTGTGGAGAGGAAAATGAAGAGCTGACCAATATTGAGTGGATAGCCCATTGAACAGCACTTCTGCGAGTTGAACATGCCTCTGAAAACCAGTATTGAGTTACTTGGACATTCACCAGTGGCGTAACGAAAACCTGCCAGGAGTGGAGGTTCAGAGGAATTCCAGATTCGCAGTGAATGAATGGAACATTCTCTAGTGGTGATTCCAATGATTTCTGAAGGCTGGGTTTTGTGGACACGAGAATGTAGAGCTGAACAGGGTGGAGTGGATAGCCAAATGAACAGCACGTCTCTTAGTATGAACAGGCCACTGAAAACCAGCATTGGCTTACTTGGACATTCACAAGTGGTGTAACGATAACCCGCCGGGAGTTGAGAGTCAGATGAATTTAAGATTCGCAGTGAATGAACGGAACATTCTGTGGAGGAGATACCAATTATTTCTGAAGGTTGGGTTATGAGGACAGGAAAATGTAGAGCTGAATAGGGTTGGGTGGATAGCAAATTGAACAGCACGGCTGAGTGTGTTAGCAGGCGGCTTAAAACCAGCATTGTCTTCCTTGGACATTTACCAGTGGTGTCACGAAAACCTTCCAGGAGTGGAGACTCTGATGAATTCCAGATTCGCGTGATTGAATGGAACATTCTGTAGTGGTGATTGCCAACATTTAGGAATCTGGATAGTCTGGACAGGATATTGAAGAGCTGACCGATATTGAGTGGATAGCCAATGAACAGCACGGTTTCGAGTGTGAACAGACCACTAAGAAGCAGCATTGCATTACTTGGACATTCATCAGTGGTGTAACGAAAGCCTTCCTGGAATGCAGATTCAGAGTATTTCCAGATTCACAGTGAATGAATGGAAATTTCTGTAGTAGAGATTCCAATGATTTCTGAACGCTGGGTTGTGTGGACAGGAAAATGAAGAGCTGACTAGGTTTGACTGGATTGCCAATTGAACAGCAAGGCTGTGAGTGTGAACAGCCGCTGAAAACCAGCATTGGATTACCTGGTCATTCACCAGTGTTGTTAGGAAAATCTGCCTGGTGTGGAGAGTCAGAGGAATTCCAGATTCGCAGGGAACGAATGGAACATTCTGAAGTGGAGATAAGAATGATTTCTGAAGGCTCGGTGTGTGGAAGGAAAATCAAGAGCTAACCAGCGTTCACTGGATAGCCAATTGAACAGCACGGCTGCGAGTGTTAACACGCAGCTGAAACCAGCCTTGGGTTGCTTGGACATTCACCAGTGGTGAAACGAAAACCTGCTGGGAGTGGAGAACAAGATGAATTCAAGATTCGCGTGAATGAATGAAACATTCTGTAGTGTAGATTGCAATGGTTTCTGAGGTTTGTATTGTCTGAACTGGAAAAAGAAGAACTCACCAGTGTTGAGTCGCTAGACCGTGAACAGCACGGGTTCGAGTGTGAATAGACCGCTGAAAACCATCATTGCGTTACTTGAACATTCAGCAGTGGTGCAATGAAAACCTGCCGGGAGTGGAGATTCAGATGAATTCCAGATTCGCAGTGAATGAATGGAACATTCTCTAGTGGTGATTCCAATGATTTCTGAAGGCTGGGTTTTGTGGACACGAAAATGTAGAGCTGAACAGGGTGGAATGGATAGCCAAATGAACAGCACGTCTTGTAGTAAGAACAGGCCACTGAAAACCAGCTTTGGCTTAATTGGACATTCACAAGTGGTGTAACGAAAACCTGACGGGAGTTGAGAATTAGATGAATTTCAGATTTGCCGTCAATGAATGGAACATTCTGTGGAGGAGATACCAATTGTTTCTGAAGTTTGGGTTATGTGGACAGGAAAATGGAGCTGAAGAGGGTTGAGTGGATAGCAAATTGAACAGCACGGCTGAGAGTATGAGCAGGCCACTTAAAACCAGCATTGGCTTACTTGGATATTTACCAGTGGTGTCACGAAAACCTGCCGGGAGTGGAGATTCAGATGAATTCCAGATTCGCTGTGAATGAATGGAACATTCTGTAGTGGAGATAACAATGATTTCTCCAGTCTCTGTGGTGTGGACAGGAAAATGTAGAGCTGGCCAGGGTTGAGTGGATAGCCAATTGAACAGCACCACTGCGCTTGTGAAGAAAACACTTAAAACATTGGGTTACTTGGACATTCAACAGTGGTGTAACGAAAACCTGCCGGGAGTGGAGGTTCAGAGGAATTCCAGATTCGCAGTGAATGAATGGAACATTCTCTAGTGGAGATTCCAACGATTTCTGAAGGCTGGGTCGTGTGGAAGGAAAATCAAGAACTAATCAGGATTTAGTGGAAAGCCAATTGTATAGCATGGCTGCGAGTGTGAACATGCAGCTGAAAACCAGCATTGGGTTACTTGGACATTCATCAGTGGTGTAAGGAAAACCTGCATGGAGTGGAGAGTCAGTTGAATTCCACATTCGCAGTGAATGAATGGAACATTCTGTAGAGGAGATTCCAATGATTTCTGAAGCCTGTGTTGTGTGGACAGGAAAATGAAGAGCTGACCAGGCTTGAATCGATAGCCAAGTAAACAGCAGGGCTGCGAATATGAACAGGCCGCTGAAAACCAGCATTGGGTTACTTGGACATTCAACAGTGGTGTAATGAAAACCTGCGTGGAGTTGAGAGTCAGATGAATTCCAGATTCGCAGTGAATGAATGGAACATTCTGTAGTGGAGATAACAAAGATTTCTGAAGGCTGGTAGTGTGGTGGGACAATGAAGAGCTGAACAGGGTGGAGTGAATTGTCAATTAAACAGCACGGCTGCGAGTATGAACAGGCCTCTGAAAACCAGCATTGGCTTACTTGGACATTCACAAGTGGTGTAATGTTAACCAGGCGGGAGTGGAGAATCAGATAAACTCCAGACTCGCAGTGAATGAATGGAACATTCTGTAGTGGAGATTGCAATGATTTCTGAAATCTGGATTGTGGGGACACGAAAATGAAGAGCTGACCAGTGTTGAGTGGATAGCCTGTAAAAAGCCTCGGCTTCGAATGTGAACAGACCACTGAAAACCAGTATTGCATTACTTCGACTTTCAGCAGTGGTGTAACGAAAGCCTGCGTGGAGTGCAGATTCAGATGAATTCCAGATTCCCAGTGAATGAATGGAACATCCTGTAGTGGAGATTACAATGATTTCTGAAGGCTGGGTTGTGTGCACAGGAAAATGAGGAGCAAAACAGGTTGAGTGGATAGCCAATTGAACAGCACGACTGCGAACATGAACAGGCCTCTGAAAACCAGCATTGTTTTACTTGGACATTCACAAGTGGTGTAAGATAAATCTGCAGGTAGTGGAGATTCAGTTGAATTCCAGATTCGCAGTGAATGAATGGAACATTCTGTACTGGAGATTGCAATGATTTCTCAAGTCTGGATTGTTTGGACATGAAAATGAAGAGCTGACCACAGTTGTGTGGATACCCAGTAAAAAGCAGGGCTTAGAGTGTGAACAGACCGCTGAAAACCAGCATTGTGTTACTTGGACATTCATAAGTGGTGTAATGAAAGCCTACCTGGAGTGCAGATTCAGATGAATTCCAGATTGGCAGTGAATGAATGGAACATTCTGTACTGGCGATTCCAATGATTTCTGAAGTCTGATATTGTGGAAAAGAAAATGAAAGGCTGACCAGGTTTGAGTGGATAGACAATTGAACAGCACACTGCGAGTGTGAAAAGGCGGCTGAAAACCAGCATTGGATTACTTGGTCATTCACCAGTGCTGTAATGAAAACCTGCCTGGAGCGGAGAGTCAGATGAATTGCAGAATCGCAGTGAATGAATGGAACAGTCTGTAGTGGAGAGCCCAATGATTTCTGAAGGCTGGTTTGTGTGGAGAGGAAAATGAAGAGCTGACCAATATTGAGTGGATAGCCCATTGAACAGCACTTCTGCGAGTTGAACATGCCTCTGAAAACCAGTATTGAGTTACTTGGACATTCACCAGTGGCGTAACGAAAACCTGCCAGGAGTGGAGGTTCAGAGGAATTCCAGATTCGCAGTGAATGAATGGAACATTCTCTACTGGTGATTCCAATGATTTCTGAAGGCTGGGTTTTGTGGACACGAAAATGTAGAGCTGAACAGGGTGGAGTGGATAGCCAAATGAACAGCACGTCTCTTAGTATGAACAGGCCACTGAAAACCAGCATTGGCTTACTTGGACATTCACAAGTGGTGTAACGATAACCCGCCGGGAGTTGAGAGTCAGATGAATTTAAGATTCGCAGTGAATGAACGGAACATTCTGTGGAGGAGATACCAATTATTTCTGAAGGTTGGGTTATGAGGACAGGAAAATGTAGAGCTGAATAGGGTTGGGTGGATAGCAAATTGAACAGCACGGCTGAGTGTGTTAGCAGGCGGCTTAAAACCAGCATTGTCTTCCTTGGACATTTACCAGTGGTGTCACGAAAACCTTCCAGGAGTGGAGACTCTGATGAATTCCAGATTCGCGTGATTGAATGGAACATTCTGTAGTGGTGATTGCCAACATTTAGGAATCTGGATAGTCTGGACAGGATATTGAAGAGCTGACCGATATTGAGTGGATAGCCAATGAACAGCACGGTTTCGAGTGTGAACAGACCACTAAGAAGCAGCATTGCATTACTTGGACATTCATCAGTGGTGTAACGAAAGCCTTCCTGGAATGCAGATTCAGAGTATTTCCAGATTCACAGTGAATGAATGGAAATTTCTGTAGTAGAGATTCCAATGATTTCTGAACGCTGGGTTGTGTGGACAGGAAAATGAAGAGCTGACTAGGTTTGACTGGATTGCCAATTGAACAGCAAGGCTGTGAGTGTGAACAGCCGCTGAAAACCAGCATTGGATTACCTGGTCATTCACCAGTGTTGTTAGGAAAATCTGCCTGGTGTGGAGAGTCAGAGGAATTCCAGATTCGCAGGGAACGAATGGAACATTCTGAAGTGGAGATAAGAATGATTTCTGAAGGCTCGGTGTGTGGAAGGAAAATCAAGAGCTAACCAGCGTTCACTGGATAGCCAATTGAACAGCACGGCTGCGAGTGTTAACACGCAGCTGAAACCAGCCTTGGGTTGCTTGGACATTCACCAGTGGTGAAACGAAAACCTGCTGGGAGTGGAGAACAAGATGAATTCAAGATTCGCGTGAATGAATGAAACATTCTGTAGTGTAGATTGCAATGGTTTCTGAGGTTTGTATTGTCTGAACTGGAAAAAGAAGAACTCACCAGTGTTGAGTCGCTAGACCGTGAACAGCACGGGTTCGAGTGTGAATAGACCGCTGAAAACCATCATTGCGTTACTTGAACATTCAGCAGTGGTGCAATGAAAACCTGCCGGGAGTGGAGATTCAGATGAATTCCAGATTCGCAGTGAATGAAAGGAACATTCTCTAGTGGTGATTCCAATGATTTCTGAAGGCTGGGTTTTGTGGACACGAAAATGTAGAGCTGAACAGGGTGGAATGGATAGCCAAATGAACAGCACGTCTCGTAGTAAGAACAGGCCACTGAAAACCAGCTTCGGCTTAATTGGACATTCACAAGTGGTGTAACGAAAACCTGACGGGAGTTGAGAATTAGATGAATTTCAGATTTGCCGTCAATGAATGGAACATTCTGTGGAGGAGATACCAATTGTTTCTGAAGTTTGGGTTATGTGGACAGGAAAATGGAGCTGAAGAGGGTTGAGTGGATAGCAAATTGAACAGCACGGCTGAGAGTATGAGCAGGCCACTTAAAACCAGCATTGGCTTACTTGGATATTTACCAGTGGTGTCACGAAAACCTGCCGGGAGTGGAGATTCAGATGAATTCCAGATTCGCTGTGAATGAATGGAACATTCTGTAGTGGAGATAACAATGATTTCTCCAGTCTCTGTGGTGTGGACAGGAAAATGTAGAGCTGGCCAGGGTTGAGTGGATAGCCAATTGAACAGCACCACTGCGCTTGTGAAGAAAACACTTAAAACATTGGGTTACTTGGACATTCAACAGTGGTGTAACGAAAACCTGCCGGGAGTGGAGGTTCAGAGGAATTCCAGATTCGCAGTGAATGAATGGAACATTCTCTAGTGGAGATTCCAACGATTTCTGAAGGCTGGGTCGTGTGGAAGGAAAATCAAGAACTAATCAGGATTTAGTGGAAAGCCAATTGTATAGCATGGCTGCGAGTGTGAACATGCAGCTGAAAACCAGCATTGGGTTACTTGGACATTCATCAGTGGTGTAAGGAAAACCTGCATGGAGTGGAGAGTCAGTTGAATTCCACATTCGCAGTGAATGAATGGAACATTCTGTAGAGGAGATTCCAATGATTTCTGAAGCCTGTGTTGTGTGGACAGGAAAATGAAGAGCTGACCAGGCTTGAATCGATAGCCAAGTAAACAGCAGGGCTGCGAATATGAACAGGCCGCTGAAAACCAGCATTGGGTTACTTGGACATTCAACAGTGGTGTAATGAAAACCTGCGTGGAGTTGAGAGTCAGATGAATTCCAGATTCGCAGTGAATGAATGGAACATTCTGTAGTGGAGATAACAAAGATTTCTGAAGGCTGGTAGTGTGGTGGGACAATGAAGAGCTGAACAGGGTGGAGTGAATTGTCAATTAAACAGCACGGCTGAGAGTATGAACAGGCCTCTGAAAACCAGCATTGGCTTACTTGGACATTCACAAGTGGTGTAATGTTAACCAGGCGGGAGTGGAGAATCAGATAAACTCCAGACTCGCAGTGAATGAATGGAACATTCTGTAGTGGAGATTGCAATGATTTCTGAAATCTGGATTGTGGGGACACGAAAATGAAGAGCTGACCAGTGTTGAGTGGATAGCCTGTAAAAAGCCTCGGCTTCGAATGTGAACAGACCACTGAAAACCAGTATTGCATTACTTCGACTTTCAGCAGTGGTGTAACGAAAGCCTGCGTGGAGTGCAGATTCAGATGAATTCCAGATTCCCAGTGAATGAATGGAACATCCTGTAGTGGAGATTACAATGATTTCTGAAGGCTGGGTTGTGTGCACAGGAAAATGAGGAGCAAAACAGGTTGAGTGGATAGCCAATTGAACAGCACGACTGCGAACATGAACAGGCCTCTGAAAACCAGCATTGTTTTACTTGGACATTCACAAGTGGTGTAAGATAAATCTGCAGGTAGTGGAGATTCAGTTGAATTCCAGATTCGCAGTGAATGAATGGAACATTCTGTACTGGAGATTGCAATGATTTCTCAAGTCTGGATTGTTTGGACATGAAAATGAAGAGCTGACCACAGTTGTGTGGATACCCAGTAAAAAGCAGGGCTTAGAGTGTGAACAGACCGCTGAAAACCAGCATTGTGTTACTTGGACATTCATAAGTGGTGTAATGAAAGCCTACCTGGAGTGCAGATTCAGATGAATTCCAGATTGGCAGTGAATGAATGGAACATTCTGTACTGGCGATTCCAATGATTTCTGAAGTCTGATATTGTGGAAAAGAAAATGAAAGGCTGACCAGGTTTGAGTGGATAGACAATTGAACAGCACACTGCGAGTGTGAAAAGGCGGCTGAAAACCAGCATTGGATTACTTGGTCATTCACCAGTGCTGTAATGAAAACCTGCCTGGAGCGGAGAGTCAGATGAATTGCAGAATCGCAGTGAATGAATGGAACAGTCTGTAGTGGAGAGCCCAATGATTTCTGAAGGCTGGTTTGTGTGGAGAGGAAAATGAAGAGCTGACCAATATTGAGTGGATAGCCCATTGAACAGCACTTCTGCGAGTTGAACATGCCTCTGAAAACCAGCATTGAGTTACTTGGACATTCACCAGTGGCGTAACGAAAACCTGCCAGGAGTGGAGGTTCAGAGGAATTCCAGATTCGCAGTGAATGAATGGAACATTCTCTAGTGGTGATTCCAATGATTTCTGAAGGCTGGGTTTTGTGGACACGAGAATGTAGAGCTGAACAGGGTGGAGTGGATAGCCAAATGAACAGCACGTCTCTTAGTATGAACAGGCCACTGAAAACCAGCATTGGCTTACTTGGACATTCACAAGTGGTGTAACGATAACCCGCCGGGAGTTGAGAGTCAGATGAATTTAAGATTCGCAGTGAATGAACGGAACATTCTGTGGAGGAGATACCAATTATTTCTGAAGGTTGGGTTATGAGGACAGGAAAATGTAGAGCTGAATAGGGTTGGGTGGATAGCAAATTGAACAGCACGGCTGAGTGTGTTAGCAGGCGGCTTAAAACCAGCATTGTCTTCCTTGGACATTTACCAGTGGTGTCACGAAAACCTTCCAGGAGTGGAGACTCTGATGAATTCCAGATTCGCGTGATTGAATGGAACATTCTGTAGTGGTGATTGCCAACATTTAGGAATCTGGATAGTCTGGACAGGATATTGAAGAGCTGACCGATATTGAGTGGATAGCCAATGAACAGCACGGTTTCGAGTGTGAACAGACCACTAAGAAGCAGCATTGCATTACTTGGACATTCATCAGTGGTGTAACGAAAGCCTTCCTGGAATGCAGATTCAGAGTATTTCCAGATTCACAGTGAATGAATGGAAATTTCTGTAGTAGAGATTCCAATGATTTCTGAACGCTGGGTTGTGTGGACAGGAAAATGAAGAGCTGACTAGGTTTGACTGGATTGCCAATTGAACAGCAAGGCTGTGAGTGTGAACAGCCGCTGAAAACCAGCATTGGATTACCTGGTCATTCACCAGTGTTGTTAGGAAAATCTGCCTGGTGTGGAGAGTCAGAGGAATTCCAGATTCGCAGGGAACGAATGGAACATTCTGAAGTGGAGATAAGAATGATTTCTGAAGGCTCGGTGTGTGGAAGGAAAATCAAGAGCTAACCAGCGTTCACTGGATAGCCAATTGAACAGCACGGCTGCGAGTGTTAACACGCAGCTGAAACCAGCCTTGGGTTGCTTGGACATTCACCAGTGGTGAAACGAAAACCTGCTGGGAGTGGAGAACAAGATGAATTCAAGATTCGCCTGAATGAATGAAACATTCTGTAGTGTAGATTGCAATGGTTTCTGAGGTTTGTATTGTCTGAACTGGAAAAAGAAGAACTCACCAGTGTTGAGTCGCTAGACCGTGAACAGCACGGGTTCGAGTGTGAATAGACCGCTGAAAACCATCATTGCGTTACTTGAACATTCAGCAGTGGTGCAATGAAAACCTGCCGGGAGTGGAGATTCAGATGAATTCCAGATTCGCAGTGAATGAATGGAACATTCTCTAGTGGTGATTCCAATGATTTCTGAAGGCTGGGTTTTGTGGACACGAAAATGTAGAGCTGAACAGGGTGGAATGGATAGCCAAATGAACAGCACGTCTCGTAGTAAGAACAGGCCACTGAAAACCAGCTTTGGCTTAATTGGACATTCACAAGTGGTGTAACGAAAACCTGACGGGAGTTGAGAATTAGATGAATTTCAGATTTGCCGTCAATGAATGGAACATTCTGTGGAGGAGATACCAATTGTTTCTGAAGTTTGGGTTATGTGGACAGGAAAATGGAGCTGAAGAGGGTTGAGTGGATAGCAAATTGAACAGCACGGCTGAGAGTATGAGCAGGCCACTTAAAACCAGCATTGGCTTACTTGGATATTTACCAGTGGTGTCACGAAAACCTGCCGGGAGTGGAGATTCAGATGAATTCCAGATTCGCTGTGAATGAATGGAACATTCTGTAGTGGAGATAACAATGATTTCTCCAGTCTCTGTGGTGTGGACAGGAAAATGTAGAGCTGGCCAGGGTTGAGTGGATAGCCAATTGAACAGCACCACTGCGCTTGTGAAGAAAACACTTAAAACATTGGGTTACTTGGACATTCAACAGTGGTGTAACGAAAACCTGCCGGGAGTGGAGGTTCAGAGGAATTCCAGATTCGCAGTGAATGAATGGAACATTCTCTAGTGGAGATTCCAACGATTTCTGAAGGCTGGGTCGTGTGGAAGGAAAATCAAGAACTAATCAGGATTTAGTGGAAAGCCAATTGTATAGCATGGCTGCGAGTGTGAACATGCAGCTGAAAACCAGCATTGGGTTACTTGGACATTCATCAGTGGTGTAAGGAAAACCTGCATGGAGTGGAGAGTCAGTTGAATTCCACATTCGCAGTGAATGAATGGAACATTCTGTAGAGGAGATTCCAATGATTTCTGAAGCCTGTGTTGTGTGGACAGGAAAATGAAGAGCTGACCAGGCTTGAATCGATAGCCAAGTAAACAGCAGGGCTGCGAATATGAACAGGCCGCTGAAAACCAGCATTGGGTTACTTGGACATTCAACAGTGGTGTAATGAAAACCTGCGTGGAGTTGAGAGTCAGATAAATTCCAGATTCGCAGTGAATGAATGGAACATTCTGTAGTGGAGATAACAAAGATTTCTGAAGGCTGGTAGTGTGGTGGGACAATGAAGAGCTGAACAGGGTGGAGTGAATTGTCAATTAAACAGCACGGCTGCGAGTATGAACAGGCCTCTGAAAACCAGCATTGGCTTACTTGGACATTCACAAGTGGTGTAATGTTAACCAGGCGGGAGTGGAGAATCAGATAAACTCCAGACTCGCAGTGAATGAATGGAACATTCTGTAGTGGAGATTGCAATGATTTCTGAAATCTGGATTGTGGGGACACGAAAATGAAGAGCTGACCAGTGTTGAGTGGATAGCCTGTAAAAAGCCTCGGCTTCGAATGTGAACAGACCACTGAAAACCAGTATTGCATTACTTCGACTTTCAGCAGTGGTGTAACGAAAGCCTGCGTGGAGTGCAGATTCAGATGAATTCCAGATTCCCAGTGAATGAATGGAACATCCTGTAGTGGAGATTACAATGATTTCTGAAGGCTGGGTTGTGTGCACAGGAAAATGAGGAGCAAAACAGGTTGAGTGGATAGCCAATTGAACAGCACGACTGCGAACATGAACAGGCCTCTGAAAACCAGCATTGTTTTACTTGGACATTCACAAGTGGTGTAAGATAAATCTGCAGGTAGTGGAGATTCAGTTGAATTCCAGATTCGCAGTGAATGAATGGAACATTCTGTACTGGAGATTGCAATGATTTCTCAAGTCTGGATTGTTTGGACATGAAAATGAAGAGCTGACCACAGTTGTGTGGATACCCAGTAAAAAGCAGGGCTTAGAGTGTGAACAGACCGCTGAAAACCAGCATTGTGTTACTTGGACATTCATAAGTGGTGTAATGAAAGCCTACCTGGAGTGCAGATTCAGATGAATTCCAGATTGGCAGTGAATGAATGGAACATTCTGTACTGGCGATTCCAATGATTTCTGAAGTCTGATATTGTGGAAAAGAAAATGAAAGGCTGACCAGGTTTGAGTGGATAGACAATTGAACAGCACACTGCGAGTGTGAAAAGGCGGCTGAAAACCAGCATTGGATTACTTGGTCATTCACCAGTGCTGTAATGAAAACCTGCCTGGAGCGGAGAGTCAGATGAATTGCAGAATCGCAGTGAATGAATGGAACAGTCTGTAGTGGAGAGCCCAATGATTTCTGAAGGCTGGTTTGTGTGGAGAGGAAAATGAAGAGCTGACCAATATTGAGTGGATAGCCCATTGAACAGCACTTCTGCGAGTTGAACATGCCTCTGAAAACCAGTATTGAGTTACTTGGACTTTCACCAGTGGCGTAACGAAAACCTGCCAGGAGTGGAGGTTCAGAGGAATTCCAGATTCGCAGTGAATGAATGGAACATTCTCTAGTGGTGATTCCAATGATTTCTGAAGGCTGGGTTTTGTGGACACGAAAATGTAGAGCTGAACAGGGTGGAGTGGATAGCCAAATGAACAGCACGTCTCTTAGTATGAACAGGCCACTGAAAACCAGCATTGGCTTACTTGGACATTCACAAGTGGTGTAACGATAACCCGCCGGGAGTTGAGAGTCAGATGAATTTAAGATTCGCAGTGAATGAACGGAACATTCTGTGGAGGAGATACCAATTATTTCTGAAGGCTGGGTTATGAGGACAGGAAAATGGAGCTGAAGAGGGTTGAGTGGATAGCAAATTGAACAGCACGGCTGAGAGTATGAGCAGGCCACTTAAAACCAGCATTGGCTTACTTGGATATTTACCAGTGGTGTCACGAAAACCTGCCGGGAGTGGAGATTCAGATGAATTCCAGATTCGCTGTGAATGAATGAAACATTCTGTAGTGGAGATAACAATGATTTCTCCAGTCTCTGTGGTGTGGACAGGAAAATGTAGAGCTGGCCAGGGTTGAGTGGATAGCCAATTGAACAGCACCACTGCGCTTGTGAAGAAAACACTTAAAACATTGGGTTACTTGGACATTCAACAGTGGTGTAACGAAAACCTGCCGGGAGTGGAGGTTCAGAGGAATTCCAGATTCGCAGTGAATGAATGGAACATTCTCTAGTGGAGATTCCAACGATTTCTGAAGGCTGGGTCGTGTGGAAGGAAAATCAAGAACTAATCAGGATTTAGTGGAAAGCCAATTGTATAGCATGGCTGCGAGTGTGAACATGCAGCTGAAAACCAGCATTGGGTTACTTGGACATTCATCAGTGGTGTAAGGAAAACCTGCATGGAGTGGAGAGTCAGTTGAATTCCACATTCGCAGTGAATGAATGGAACATTCTGTAGAGGAGATTCCAATGATTTCTGAAGCCTGTGTTGTGTGGACAGGAAAATGAAGAGCTGACCAGGCTTGAATCGATAGCCAAGTAAACAGCAGGGCTGCGAATATGAACAGGCCGCTGAAAACCAGCATTGGGTTACTTGGACATTCAACAGTGGTGTAATGAAAACCTGCGTGGAGTTGAGAGTCAGATGAATTCCAGATTCGCAGTGAATGAATGGAACATTCTGTAGTGGAGATAACAAAGATTTCTGAAGGCTGGTAGTGTGGTGGGACAATGAAGAGCTGAACAGGGTGGAGTGAATTGTCAATTAAACAGCACGGCTGCGAGTATGAACAGGCCTCTGAAAACCAGCATTGGCTTACTTGGACATTCACAAGTGGTGTAATGTTAACCAGGCGGGAGTGGAGAATCAGATAAACTCCAGACTCGCAGTGAATGAATGGAACATTCTGTAGTGGAGATTGCAATGATTTCTGAAATCTGGATTGTGGGGACACGAAAATGAAGAGCTGACCAGTGTTGAGTGGATAGCCTGTAAAAAGCCTCGGCTTCGAATGTGAACAGACCACTGAAAACCAGTATTGCATTACTTCGACTTTCAGCAGTGGTGTAACGAAAGCCTGCGTGGAGTGCAGATTCAGATGAATTCCAGATTCCCAGTGAATGAATGGAACATCCTGTAGTGGAGATTACAATGATTTCTGAAGGCTGGGTTGTGTGCACAGGAAAATGAGGAGCAAAACAGGTTGAGTGGATAGCCAATTGAACAGCACGACTGCGAACATGAACAGGCCTCTGAAAACCAGCATTGTTTTACTTGGACATTCACAAGTGGTGTCAGATAAATCTGCAGGTAGTGGAGATTCAGTTGAATTCCAGATTCGCAGTGAATGAATGGAACATTCTGTACTGGAGATTGCAATGATTTCTCAAGTCTGGATTGTTTGGACATGAAAATGAAGAGCTGACCACAGTTGTGTGGATACCCAGTAAAAAGCAGGGCTTAGAGTGTGAACAGACCGCTGAAAACCAGCATTGTGTTACTTGGACATTCATAAGTGGTGTAATGAAAGCCTACCTGGAGTGCAGATTCAGATGAATTCCAGATTGGCAGTGAATGAATGGAACATTCTGTACTGGCGATTCCAATGATTTCTGAAGTCTGATATTGTGGAAAAGAAAATGAAAGGCTGACCAGGTTTGAGTGGATAGACAATTGAACAGCACACTGCGAGTGTGAAAAGGCGGCTGAAAACCAGCATTGGATTACTTGGTCATTCACCAGTGCTGTAATGAAAACCTGCCTGGAGCGGAGAGTCAGATGAATTGCAGAATCGCAGTGAATGAATGGAACAGTCTGTAGTGGAGAGCCCAATGATTTCTGAAGGCTGGTTTGTGTGGAGAGGAAAATGAAGAGCTGACCAATATTGAGTGGATAGCCCATTGAACAGCACTTCTGCGAGTTGAACATGCCTCTGAAAACCAGTATTGAGTTACTTGGACTTTCACCAGTGGCGTAACGAAAATCTGCCAGGAGTGGAGGTTCAGAGGAATTCCAGATTCGCAGTGAATGAATGGAACATTCTCTAGTGGTGATTCCAATGATTTCTGAAGGCTGGGTTTTGTGGACACGAAAATGTAGAGCTGAACAGGGTGGAGTGGATAGCCAAATGAACAGCACGTCTCTTAGTATGAACAGGCCACTGAAAACCAGCATTGGCTTACTTGGACATTCACAAGTGGTGTAACGATAACCCGCCGGGAGTTGAGAGTCAGATGAATTTAAGATTCGCAGTGAATGAACGGAACATTCTGTGGAGGAGATACCAATTATTTCTGAAGGCTGGGTTATGAGGACAGGAAAATGGAGCTGAAGAGGGTTGAGTGGATAGCAAATTGAACAGCACGGCTGAGAGTATGAGCAGGCCACTTAAAACCAGCATTGGCTTACTTGGATATTTACCAGTGGTGTCACGAAAACCTGCCGGGAGTGGAGATTCAGATGAATTCCAGATTCGCTGTGAATGAATGGAACATTCTGTAGTGGAGATAACAATGATTTCTCCAGTCTCTGTGGTGTGGACAGGAAAATGTAGAGCTGGCCAGGGTTGAGTGGATAGCCAATTGAACAGCACCACTGCGCTTGTGAAGAAAACACTTAAAACATTGGGTTACTTGGACATTCAACAGTGGTGTAACGAAAACCTGCCGGGAGTGGAGGTTCAGAGGAATTCCAGATTCGCAGTGAATGAATGGAACATTCTCTAGTGGAGATTCCAACGATTTCTGAAGGCTGGGTCGTGTGGAAGGAAAATCAAGAACTAATCAGGATTTAGTGGAAAGCCAATTGTATAGCATGGCTGCGAGTGTGAACATGCAGCTGAAAACCAGCATTGGGTTACTTGGACATTCATCAGTGGTGTAAGGAAAACCTGCATGGAGTGGAGAGTCAGTTGAATTCCACATTCGCAGTGAATGAATGGAACATTCTGTAGAGGAGATTCCAATGATTTCTGAAGCCTGTGTTGTGTGGACAGGAAAATGAAGAGCTGACCAGGCTTGAATCGATAGCCAAGTAAACAGCAGGGCTGCGAATATGAACAGGCCGCTGAAAACCAGCATTGGGTTACTTGGACATTCAACAGTGGTGTAATGAAAACCTGCGTGGAGTTGAGAGTCAGATGAATTCCAGATTCGCAGTGAATGAATGGAACATTCTGTAGTGGAGATAACAAAGATTTCTGAAGGCTGGTAGTGTGGTGGGACAATGAAGAGCTGAACAGGGTGGAGTGAATTGTCAATTAAACAGCACGGCTGCGAGTATGAACAGGCCTCTGAAAACCAGCATTGGCTTACTTGGACATTCACAAGTGGTGTAATGTTAACCAGGCGGGAGTGGAGAATCAGATAAACTCCAGACTCGCAGTGAATGAATGGAACATTCTGTAGTGGAGATTGCAATGATTTCTGAAATCTGGATTGTGGGGACACGAAAATGAAGAGCTGACCAGTGTTGAGTGGATAGCCTGTAAAAAGCCTCGGCTTCGAATGTGAACAGACCACTGAAAACCAGTATTGCATTACTTCGACTTTCAGCAGTGGTGTAACGAAAGCCTGCGTGGAGTGCAGATTCAGATGAATTCCAGATTCCCAGTGAATGAATGGAACATCCTGTAGTGGAGATTACAATGATTTCTGAAGGCTGGGTTGTGTGCACAGGGAAATGAGGAGCAAAACAGGTTGAGTGGATAGCCAATTGAACAGCACGACTGCGAACATGAACAGGCCTCTGAAAACCAGCATTGTTTTACTTGGACATTCACAAGTGGTGTCAGATAAATCTGCAGGTAGTGGAGATTCAGTTGAATTCCAGATTCGCAGTGAATGAATGGAACATTCTGTACTGGAGATTGCAATGATTTCTCAAGTCTGGATTGTTTGGACATGAAAATGAAGAGCTGACCACAGTTGTGTGGATACCCAGTAAAAAGCAGGGCTTAGAGTGTGAACAGACCGCTGAAAACCAGCATTGTGTTACTTGGACATTCATAAGTGGTGTAATGAAAGCCTACCTGGAGTGCAGATTCAGATGAATTCCAGATTGGCAGTGAATGAATGGAACATTCTGTACTGGCGATTCCAATGATTTCTGAAGTCTGATATTGTGGAAAAGAAAATGAAAGGCTGACCAGGTTTGAGTGGATAGACAATTGAACAGCACACTGCGAGTGTGAAAAGGCGGCTGAAAACCAGCATTGGATTACTTGGTCATTCACCAGTGCTGTAATGAAAACCTGCCTGGAGCGGAGAGTCAGATGAATTGCAGAATCGCAGTGAATGAATGGAACAGTCTGTAGTGGAGAGCCCAATGATTTCTGAAGGCTGGTTTGTGTGGAGAGGAAAATGAAGAGCTGACCAATATTGAGTGGATAGCCCATTGAACAGCACTTCTGCGAGTTGAACATGCCTCTGAAAACCAGTATTGAGTTACTTGGACTTTCACCAGTGGCGTAACGAAAACCTGCCAGGAGTGGAGGTTCAGAGGAATTCCAGATTCGCAGTGAATGAATGGAACATTCTCTAGTGGTGATTCCAATGATTTCTGAAGGCTGGGTTTTGTGGACACGAAAATGTAGAGCTGAACAGGGTGGAGTGGATAGCCAAATGAACAGCACGTCTCTTAGTATGAACAGGCCACTGAAAACCAGCATTGGCTTACTTGGACATTCACAAGTGGTGTAACGATAACCCGCCGGGAGTTGAGAGTCAGATGAATTTAAGATTCGCAGTGAATGAACGGAACATTCTGTGGAGGAGATACCAATTATTTCTGAAGGTTGGGTTATGAGGACAGGAAAATGTAGAGCTGAATAGGGTTGGGTGGATAGCAAATTGAACAGCACGGCTGAGTGTGTTAGCAGGCGGCTTAAAACCAGCATTGTCTTCCTTGGACATTTACCAGTGGTGTCACGAAAACCTTCCAGGAGTGGAGACTCTGATGAATTCCAGATTCGCGTGATTGAATGGAACATTCTGTAGTGGTGATTGCCAACATTTAGGAATCTGGATAGTCTGGACAGGATATTGAAGAGCTGACCGATATTGAGTGGATAGCCAATGAACAGCACGGTTTCGAGTGTGAACAGACCACTAAGAAGCAGCATTGCATTACTTGGACATTCATCAGTGGTGTAACGAAAGCCTTCCTGGAATGCAGATTCAGAGTATTTCCAGATTCACATTGAATGAATGGAAATTTCTGTAGTAGAGATTCCAATGATTTCTGAACGCTGGGTTGTGTGGACAGGAAAATGAAGAGCTGACTAGGTTTGACTGGATTGCCAATTGAACAGCAAGGCTGTGAGTGTGAACAGCCGCTGAAAACCAGCATTGGATTACCTGGTCATTCACCAGTGTTGTTAGGAAAATCTGCCTGGTGTGGAGAGTCAGAGGAATTCCAGATTCGCAGGGAACGAATGGAACATTCTGAAGTGGAGATAAGAATGATTTCTGAAGGCTCGGTGTGTGGAAGGAAAATCAAGAGCTAACCAGCGTTCACTGGATAGCCAATTGAACAGCACGGCTGCGAGTGTTAACACGCAGCTGAAACCAGCCTTGGGTTGCTTGGACATTCACCAGTGGTGAAACGAAAACCTGCTGGGAGTGGAGAACAAGATGAATTCAAGATTCGCCTGAATGAATGAAACATTCTGTAGTGTAGATTGCGATGGTTTCTGAGGTTTGTATTGTCTGAACTGGAAAAAGAAGAACTCACCAGTGTTGAGTCGCTAGACCGTGAACAGCACGGGTTCGAGTGTGAATAGACCGCTGAAAACCATCATTGCGTTACTTGAACATTCAGCAGTGGTGCAATGAAAACCTGCCGGGAGTGGAGATTCAGATGAATTCCAGATTCGCAGTGAATGAATGGAACATTCTCTAGTGGTGATTCCAATGATTTCTGAAGGCTGGGTTTTGTGGACACGAAAATGTAGAGCTGAACAGGGTGGAATGGATAGCCAAATGAACAGCACGTCTCGTAGTAAGAACAGGCCACTGAAAACCAGCTTTGGCTTAATTGGACATTCACAAGTGGTGTAACGAAAACCTGACGGGAGTTGAGAATTAGATGAATTTCAGATTTGCCGTCAATGAATGGAACATTCTGTGGAGGAGATACCAATTGTTTCTGAAGTTTGGGTTATGTGGACAGGAAAATGGAGCTGAAGAGGGTTGAGTGGATAGCAAATTGAACAGCACGGCTGAGAGTATGAGCAGGCCACTTAAAACCAGCATTGGCTTACTTGGATATTTACCAGTGGTGTCACGAAAACCTGCCGGGAGTGGAGATTCAGATGAATTCCAGATTCGCTGTGAATGAATGGAACATTCTGTAGTGGAGATAACAATGATTTCTCCAGTCTCTGTGGTGTGGACAGGAAAATGTAGAGCTGGCCAGGGTTGAGTGGATAGCCAATTGAACAGCACCACTGCGCTTGTGAAGAAAACACTTAAAACATTGGGTTACTTGGACATTCAACAGTGGTGTAACGAAAAACTGCCGGGAGTGGAGGTTCAGAGGAATTCCAGATTCGCAGTGAATGAATGGAACATTCTCTAGTGGAGATTCCAACGATTTCTGAAGGCTGGGTCGTGTGGAAGGAAAATCAAGAACTAATCAGGATTTAGTGGAAAGCCAATTGTATGGCATGGCTGCGAGTGTGAACATGCAGCTGAAAACCAGCATTGGGTTACTTGGACATTCATCAGTGGTGTAAGGAAAACCTGCATGGAGTGGAGAGTCAGTTGAATTCCACATTCGCAGTGAATGAATGGAACATTCTGTAGAGAAGATTCCAATGATTTCTGAAGCCTGTGTTGTGTGGACAGGAAAATGAAGAGCTGACCAGGCTTGAATCGATAGCCAAGTAAACAGCAGGGCTGCGAATATGAACAGGCCGCTGAAAACCAGCATTGGGTTACTTGGACATTCAACAGTGGTGTAATGAAAACCTGCGTGGAGTTGAGAGTCAGATGAATTCCAGATTCGCAGTGAATGAATGGAACATTCTGTAGTGGAGATAACAAAGATTTCTGAAGGCTGGTAGTGTGGTGGGACAATGAAGAGCTGAACAGGGTGGAGTGAATTGTCAATTAAACAGCACGGCTGCGAGTATGAACAGGCCTCTGAAAACCAGCATTGGCTTACTTGGACATTCACAAGTGGTGTAATGTTAACCAGGCGGGAGTGGAGAATCAGATAAACTCCAGACTCGCAGTGAATGAATGGAACATTCTGTAGTGGAGATTGCAATGATTTCTGAAATCTGGATTGTGGGGACACGAAAATGAAGAGCTGACCAGTGTTGAGTGGATAGCCTGTAAAAAGCCTCGGCTTCGAATGTGAACAGACCACTGAAAACCAGTATTGCATTACTTCGACTTTCAGCAGTGGTGTAACGAAAGCCTGCGTGGAGTGCAGATTCAGATGAATTCCAGATTCCCAGTGAATGAATGGAACATCCTGTAGTGGAGATTACAATGATTTCTGAAGGCTGGGTTGTGTGCACAGGAAAATGAGGAGCAAAACAGGTTGAGTGGATAGCCAATTGAACAGCACGACTGCGAACATGAACAGGCCTCTGAAAACCAGCATTGTTTTACTTGGACATTCACAAGTGGTGTAAGATAAATCTGCAGGTAGTGGAGATTCAGTTGAATTCCAGATTCGCAGTGAATGAATGGAACATTCTGTACTGGAGATTGCAATGATTTCTCAAGTCTGGATTGTTTGGACATGAAAATGAAGAGCTGACCACAGTTGTGTGGATACCCAGTAAAAAGCAGGGCTTAGAGTGTGAACAGACCGCTGAAAACCAGCATTGTGTTACTTGGACATTCATAAGTGGTGTAATGAAAGCCTACCTGGAGTGCAGATTCAGATGAATTCCAGATTGGCAGTGAATGAATGGAACATTCTGTACTGGCGATTCCAATGATTTCTGAAGTCTGATATTGTGGAAAAGAAAATGAAAGGCTGACCAGGTTTGAGTGGATAGACAATTGAACAGCACACTGCGAGTGTGAAAAGGCGGCTGAAAACCAGCATTGGATTACTTGGTCATTCACCAGTGCTGTAATGAAAACCTGCCTGGAGCGGAGAGTCAGATGAATTGCAGAATCGCAGTGAATGAATGGAACAGTCTGTAGTGGAGAGCCCAATGATTTCTGAAGGCTGGTTTGTGTGGAGAGGAAAATGAAGAGCTGACCAATATTGAGTGGATAGCCCATTGAACAGCACTTCTGCGAGTTGAACATGCCTCTGAAAACCAGTATTGAGTTACTTGGACATTCACCAGTGGCGTAACGAAAACCTGCCAGGAGTGGAGGTTCAGAGGAATTCCAGATTCGCAGTGAATGAATGGAACATTCTCTAGTGGTGATTCCAATGATTTCTGAAGGCTGGGTTTTGTGGACACGAAAATGTAGAGCTGAACAGGGTGGAGTGGATAGCCAAATGAACAGCACGTCTCTTAGTATGAACAGGCCACTGAAAACCAGCATTGGCTTACTTGGACATTCACAAGTGGTGTAACGATAACCCGCCGGGAGTTGAGAGTCAGATGAATTTAAGATTCGCAGTGAATGAACGGAACATTCTGTGGAGGAGATACCAATTATTTCTGAAGGTTGGGTTATGAGGACAGGAAAATGTAGAGCTGAATAGGGTTGGGTGGATAGCAAATTGAACAGCACGGCTGAGTGTGTTAGCAGGCGGCTTAAAACCAGCATTGTCTTCCTTGGACATTTACCAGTGGTGTCACGAAAACCTTCCAGGAGTGGAGACTCTGATGAATTCCAGATTCGCGTGATTGAATGGAACATTCTGTAGTGGTGATTGCCAACATTTAGGAATCTGGATAGTCTGGACAGGATATTGAAGAGCTGACCGATATTGAGTGGATAGCCAATGAACAGCACGGTTTCGAGTGTGAACAGACCACTAAGAAGCAGCATTGCATTACTTGGACATTCATCAGTGGTGTAACGAAAGCCTTCCTGGAATGCAGATTCAGAGTATTTCCAGATTCACAGTGAATGAATGGAAATTTCTGTAGTAGAGATTCCAATGATTTCTGAACGCTGGGTTGTGTGGACAGGAAAATGAAGAGCTGACTAGGTTTGACTGGATTGCCAATTGAACAGCAAGGCTGTGAGTGTGAACAGCCGCTGAAAACCAGCATTGGATTACCTGGTCATTCACCAGTGTTGTTAGGAAAATCTGCCTGGTGTGGAGAGTCAGAGGAATTCCAGATTCGCAGGGAACGAATGGAACATTCTGAAGTGGAGATAAGAATGATTTCTGAAGGCTCGGTGTGTGGAAGGAAAATCAAGAGCTAACCAGCGTTCACTGGATAGCCAATTGAACAGCACGGCTGCGAGTGTTAACACGCAGCTGAAACCAGCCTTGGGTTGCTTGGACATTCACCAGTGGTGAAACGAAAACCTGCTGGGAGTGGAGAACAAGATGAATTCAAGATTCGCGTGAATGAATGAAACATTCTGTAGTGTAGATTGCAATGGTTTCTGAGGTTTGTATTGTCTGAACTGGAAAAAGAAGAACTCACCAGTGTTGAGTCGCTAGACCGTGAACAGCACGGGTTCGAGTGTGAATAGACCGCTGAAAACCATCATTGCGTTACTTGAACATTCAGCAGTGGTGCAATGAAAACCTGCCGGGAGTGGAGATTCAGATGAATTCCAGATTCGCAGTGAATGAATGGAACATTCTCTAGTGGTGATTCCAATGATTTCTGAAGGCTGGGTTTTGTGGACACGAAAATGTAGAGCTGAACAGGGTGGAATGGATAGCCAAATGAACAGCACGTCTCGTAGTAAGAACAGGCCACTGAAAACCAGCTTTGGCTTAATTGGACATTCACAAGTGGTGTAACGAAAACCTGACGGGAGTTGAGAATTAGATGAATTTCAGATTTGCCGTCAATGAATGGAACATTCTGTGGAGGAGATACCAATTGTTTCTGAAGTTTGGGTTATGTGGACAGGAAAATGGAGCTGAAGAGGGTTGAGTGGATAGCAAATTGAACAGCACGGCTGAGAGTATGAGCAGGCCACTTAAAACCAGCATTGACTTACTTGGATATTTACCAGTGGTGTCACGAAAACCTGCCGGGAGTGGAGATTCAGATGAATTCCAGATTCGCTGTGAATGAATGGAACATTCTGTAGTGGAGATAACAATGATTTCTCCAGTCTCTCTGGTGTGGACAGGAAAATGTAGAGCTGGCCAGGGTTGAGTGGATAGCCAATTGAACAGCACCACTGCGCTTGTGAAGAAAACACTTAAAACATTGGGTTACTTGGACATTCAACAGTGGTGTAACGAAAACCTGCCGGGAGTGGAGGTTCAGAGGAATTCCAGATTCGCAGTGAATGAATGGAACATTCTCTAGTGGAGATTCCAACGATTTCTGAAGGCTGGGTCGTGTGGAAGGAAAATCAAGAACTAATCAGGATTTAGTGGAAAGCCAATTGTATAGCATGGCTGCGAGTGTGAACATGCAGCTGAAAACCAGCATTGGGTTACTTGGACATTCATCAGTGGTGTAAGGAAAACCTGCATGGAGTGGAGAGTCAGTTGAATTCCACATTCGCAGTGAATGAATGGAACATTCTGTAGAGGAGATTCCAATGATTTCTGAAGCCTGTGTTGTGTGGACAGGAAAATGAAGAGCTGACCAGGCTTGAATCGATAGCCAAGTAAACAGCAGGGCTGCGAATATGAACAGGCCGCTGAAAACCAGCATTGGGTTACTTGGACATTCAACAGTGGTGTAATGAAAACCTGCGTGGAGTTGAGAGTCAGATGAATTCCAGATTCGCAGTGAATGAATGGAACATTCTGTAGTGGAGATAACAAAGATTTCTGAAGGCTGGTAGTGTGGTGGGACAATGAAGAGCTGAACAGGGTGGAGTGAATTGTCAATTAAACAGCACGGCTGCGAGTATGAACAGGCCTCTGAAAACCAGCATTGGCTTACTTGGACATTCACAAGTGGTGTAATGTTAACCAGGCGGGAGTGGAGAATCAGATAAACTCCAGACTCGCAGTGAATGAATGGAACATTCTGTAGTGGAGATTGCAATGATTTCTGAAATCTGGATTGTGGGGACACGAAAATGAAGAGCTGACCAGTGTTGAGTGGATAGCCTGTAAAAAGCCTCGGCTTCGAATGTGAACAGACCACTGAAAACCAGTATTGCATTACTTCGACTTTCAGCAGTGGTGTAACGAAAGCCTGCGTGGAGTGCAGATTCAGATGAATTCCAGATTCCCAGTGAATGAATGGAACATCCTGTAGTGGAGATTACAATGATTTCTGAAGGCTGGGTTGTGTGCACAGGAAAATGAGGAGCAAAACAGGTTGAGTGGATAGCCAATTGAACAGCACGACTGCGAACATGAACAGGCCTCTGAAAACCAGCATTGTTTTACTTGGACATTCACAAGTGGTGTCAGATAAATCTGCAGGTAGTGGAGATTCAGTTGAATTCCAGATTCGCAGTGAATGAATGGAACATTCTGTACTGGAGATTGCAATGATTTCTCAAGTCTGGATTGTTTGGACATGAAAATGAAGAGCTGACCACAGTTGTGTGGATACCCAGTAAAAAGCAGGGCTTAGAGTGTGAACAGACCGCTGAAAACCAGCATTGTGTTACTTGGACATTCATAAGTGGTGTAATGAAAGCCTACCTGGAGTGCAGATTCAGATGAATTCCAGATTGGCAGTGAATGAATGGAACATTCTGTACTGGCGATTCCAATGATTTCTGAAGTCTGATATTGTGGAAAAGAAAATGAAAGGCTGACCAGGTTTGAGTGGATAGACAATTGAACAGCACACTGCGAGTGTGAAAAGGCGGCTGAAAACCAGCATTGGATTACTTGGTCATTCACCAGTGCTGTAATGAAAACCTGCCTGGAGCGGAGAGTCAGATGAATTGCAGAATCGCAGTGAATGAATGGAACAGTCTGTAGTGGAGAGCCCAATGATTTCTGAAGGCTGGTTTGTGTGGAGAGGAAAATGAAGAGCTGACCAATATTGAGTGGATAGCCCATTGAACAGCACTTCTGCGAGTTGAACATGCCTCTGAAAACCAGTATTGAGTTACTTGGACATTCACCAGTGGCGTAACGAAAACCTGCCAGGAGTGGAGGTTCAGAGGAATTCCAGATTCGCAGTGAATGAATGGAACATTCTCTAGTGGTGATTCCAATGATTTCTGAAGGCTGGGTTTTGTGGACACGAAAATGTAGAGCTGAACAGGGTGGAGTGGATTATCAAATGAACAGCACGTCTCTTAGTATGAACAGGCCACTGAAAACCAGCATTGGCTTACTTGGACATTCACAAGTGGTGTAACGATAACCCGCCGGGAGTTGAGAGTCAGATGAATTTAAGATTCGCAGTGAATGAACGGAACATTCTGTGGAGGAGATACCAATTATTTCTGAAGGTTGGGTTATGAGGACAGGAAAATGTAGAGCTGAATAGGGTTGGGTGGATAGCAAATTGAACAGCACGGCTGAGTGTGTTAGCAGGCGGCTTAAAACCAGCATTGTCTTCCTTGGACATTTACCAGTGGTGTCACGAAAACCTTCCAGGAGTGGAGACTCTGATGAATTCCAGATTCGCGTGATTGAATGGAACATTCTGTAGTGGTGATTGCCAACATTTAGGAATCTGGATAGTCTGGACAGGATATTGAAGAGCTGACCGATATTGAGTGGATAGCCAATGAACAGCACGGTTTCGAGTGTGAACAGACCACTAAGAAGCAGCATTGCATTACTTGGACATTCATCAGTGGTGTAACGAAAGCCTTCCTGGAATGCAGATTCAGAGTATTTCCAGATTCACAGTGAATGAATGGAAATTTCTGTAGTAGAGATTCCAATGATTTCTGAACGCTGGGTTGTGTGGACAGGAAAATGAAGAGCTGACTAGGTTTGACTGGATTGCCAATTGAACAGCAAGGCTGTGAGTGTGAACAGCCGCTGAAAACCAGCATTGGATTACCTGGTCATTCACCAGTGTTGTTAGGAAAATCTGCCTGGTGTGGAGAGTCAGAGGAATTCCAGATTCGCAGGGAACGAATGGAACATTCTGAAGTGGAGATAAGAATGATTTCTGAAGGCTCGGTGTGTGGAAGGAAAATCAAGAGCTAACCAGCGTTCACTGGATAGCCAATTGAACAGCACGGCTGCGAGTGTTAACACGCAGCTGAAACCAGCCTTGGGTTGCTTGGACATTCACCAGTGGTGAAACGAAAACCTGCTGGGAGTGGAGAACAAGATGAATTCAAGATTCGCCTGAATGAATGAAACATTCTGTAGTGTAGATTGCAATGGTTTCTGAGGTTTGTATTGTCTGAACTGGAAAAAGAAGAACTCACCAGTGTTGAGTCGCTAGACCGTGAACAGCACGGGTTCGAGTGTGAATAGACCGCTGAAAACCATCATTGCGTTACTTGAACATTCAGCAGTGGTGCAATGAAAACCTGCCGGGAGTGGAGATTCAGATGAATTCCAGATTCGCAGTGAATGAATGGAACATTCTGTAGTGGAGATAACAATGATTTCTCCAGTCTCTGTGGTGTGGACAGGAAAATGTAGAGCTGGCCAGGGTTGAGTGGATAGCCAAATGAACAGCACGTCTCGTAGTAAGAACAGGCCACTGAAAACCAGCTTTGGCTTAATTGGACATTCACAAGTGGTGTAACGAAAACCTGACGGGAGTTGAGAATTAGATGAATTTCAGATTTGCCGTCAATGAATGGAACATTCTGTGGAGGAGATACCAATTGTTTCTGAAGTTTGGGTTATGTGGACAGGAAAATGGAGCTGAAGAGGGTTGAGTGGATAGCAAATTGAACAGCACGGCTGAGAGTATGAGCAGGCCACTTAAAACCAGCATTGGCTTACTTGGATATTTACCAGTGGTGTCACGAAAACCTGCCGGGAGTGGAGATTCAGATGAATTCCAGATTCGCTGTGAATGAATGGAACATTCTGTAGTGGAGATAACAATGATTTCTCCAGTCTCTGTGGTGTGGACAGGAAAATGTAGAGCTGGCCAGGGTTGAGTGGATAGCCAATTGAACAGCACCACTGCGCTTGTGAAGAAAACACTTAAAACATTGGGTTACTTGGACATTCAACAGTGGTGTAACGAAAACCTGCCGGGAGTGGAGGTTCAGAGGAATTCCAGATTCGCAGTGAATGAATGGAACATTCTCTAGTGGAGATTCCAACGATTTCTGAAGGCTGGGTCGTGTGGAAGGAAAATCAAGAACTAATCAGGATTTAGTGGAAAGCCAATTGTATAGCATGGCTGCGAGTGTGAACATGCAGCTGAAAACCAGCATTGGGTTACTTGGACATTCATCAGTGGTGTAAGGAAAACCTGCATGGAGTGGAGAGTCAGTTGAATTCCACATTCGCAGTGAATGAATGGAACATTCTGTAGAGGAGATTCCAATGATTTCTGAAGCCTGTGTTGTGTGGACAGGAAAATGAAGAGCTGACCAGGCTTGAATCGATAGCCAAGTAAACAGCAGGGCTGCGAATATGAACAGGCCGCTGAAAACCAGCATTGGGTTACTTGGACATTCAACAGTGGTGTAATGAAAACCTGCGTGGAGTTGAGAGTCAGATGAATTCCAGATTCGCAGTGAATGAATGGAACATTCTGTAGTGGAGATAACAAAGATTTCTGAAGGCTGGTAGTGTGGTGGGACAATGAAGAGCTGAACAGGGTGGAGTGAATTGTCAATTAAACAGCACGGCTGCGAGTATGAACAGGCCTCTGAAAACCAGCATTGGCTTACTTGGACATTCACAAGTGGTGTAATGTTAACCAGGCGGGAGTGGAGAATCAGATAAACTCCAGACTCGCAGTGAATGAATGGAACATTCTGTAGTGGAGATTGCAATGATTTCTGAAATCTGGATTGTGGGGACACGAAAATGAAGAGCTGACCAGTGTTGAGTGGATAGCCTGTAAAAAGCCTCGGCTTCGAATGTGAACAGACCACTGAAAACCAGTATTGCATTACTTCGACTTTCAGCAGTGGTGTAACGAAAGCCTGCGTGGAGTGCAGATTCAGATGAATTCCAGATTCCCAGTGAATGAATGGAACATCCTGTAGTGGAGATTACAATGATTTCTGAAGGCTGGGTTGTGTGCACAGGAAAATGAGGAGCAAAACAGGTTGAGTGGATAGCCAATTGAACAGCACGACTGCGAACATGAACAGGCCTCTGAAAACCAGCATTGTTTTACTTGGACATTCACAAGTGGTGTCAGATAAATCTGCAGGTAGTGGAGATTCAGTTGAATTCCAGATTCGCAGTGAATGAATGGAACATTCTGTACTGGAGATTGCAATGATTTCTCAAGTCTGGATTGTTTGGACATGAAAATGAAGAGCTGACCACAGTTGTGTGGATACCCAGTAAAAAGCAGGGCTTAGAGTGTGAACAGACCGCTGAAAACCAGCATTGTGTTACTTGGACATTCATAAGTGGTGTAATGAAAGCCTACCTGGAGTGCAGATTCAGATGAATTCCAGATTGGCAGTGAATGAATGGAACATTCTGTACTGGCGATTCCAATGATTTCTGAAGTCTGATATTGTGGAAAAGAAAATGAAAGGCTGACCAGGTTTGAGTGGATAGACAATTGAACAGCACACTGCGAGTGTGAAAAGGCGGCTGAAAACCAGCATTGGATTACTTGGTCATTCACCAGTGCTGTAATGAAAACCTGCCTGGAGCGGAGAGTCAGATGAATTGCAGAATCGCAGTGAATGAATGGAACAGTCTGTAGTGGAGAGCCCAATGATTTCTGAAGGCTGGTTTGTGTGGAGAGGAAAATGAAGAGCTGACCAATATTGAGTGGATAGCCCATTGAACAGCACTTCTGCGAGTTGAACATGCCTCTGAAAACCAGTATTGAGTTACTTGGACATTCACCAGTGGCGTAACGAAAACCTGCCAGGAGTGGAGGTTCAGAGGAATTCCAGATTCGCAGTGAATGAATGGAACATTCTCTAGTGGTGATTCCAATGATTTCTGAAGGCTGGGTTTTGTGGACACGAGAATGTAGAGCTGAACAGGGTGGAGTGGATAGCCAAATGAACAGCACGTCTCTTAGTATGAACAGGCCACTGAAAACCAGCATTGGCTTACTTGGACATTCACAAGTGGTGTAACGATAACCCGCCGGGAGTTGAGAGTCAGATGAATTTAAGATTCGCAGTGAATGAACGGAACATTCTGTGGAGGAGATACCAATTATTTCTGAAGGTTGGGTTATGAGGACAGGAAAATGTAGAGCTGAATAGGGTTGGGTGGATAGCAAATTGAACAGCACGGCTGAGTGTGTTAGCAGGCGGCTTAAAACCAGCATTGTCTTCCTTGGACATTTACCAGTGGTGTCACGAAAACCTTCCAGGAGTGGAGACTCTGATGAATTCCAGATTCGCGTGATTGAATGGAACATTCTGTAGTGGTGATTGCCAACATTTAGGAATCTGGATAGTCTGGACAGGATATTGAAGAGCTGACCGATATTGAGTGGATAGCCAATGAACAGCACGGTTTCGAGTGTGAACAGACCACTAAGAAGCAGCATTGCATTACTTGGACATTCATCAGTGGTGTAACGAAAGCCTTCCTGGAATGCAGATTCAGAGTATTTCCAGATTCACAGTGAATGAATGGAAATTTCTGTAGTAGAGATTCCAATGATTTCTGAACGCTGGGTTGTGTGGACAGGAAAATGAAGAGCTGACTAGGTTTGACTGGATTGCCAATTGAACAGCAAGGCTGTGAGTGTGAACAGCCGCTGAAAACCAGCATTGGATTACCTGGTCATTCACCAGTGTTGTTAGGAAAATCTGCCTGGTGTGGAGAGTCAGAGGAATTCCAGATTCGCAGGGAACGAATGGAACATTCTGAAGTGGAGATAAGAATGATTTCTGAAGGCTCGGTGTGTGGAAGGAAAATCAAGAGCTAACCAGCGTTCACTGGATAGCCAATTGAACAGCACGGCTGCGAGTGTTAACACGCAGCTGAAACCAGCCTTGGGTTGCTTGGACATTCACCAGTGGTGAAACGAAAACCTGCTGGGAGTGGAGAACAAGATGAATTCAAGATTCGCCTGAATGAATGAAACATTCTGTAGTGTAGATTGCAATGGTTTCTGAGGTTTGTATTGTCTGAACTGGAAAAAGAAGAACTCACCAGTGTTGAGTCGCTAGACCGTGAACAGCACGGGTTCGAGTGTGAATAGACCGCTGAAAACCATCATTGCGTTACTTGAACATTCAGCAGTGGTGCAATGAAAACCTGCCGGGAGTGGAGATTCAGATGAATTCCAGATTCGCAGTGAATGAATGGAACATTCTCTAGTGGTGATTCCAATGATTTCTGAAGGCTGGGTTTTGTGGACACGAAAATGTAGAGCTGAACAGGGTGGAATGGATAGCCAAATGAACAGCACGTCTCGTAGTAAGAACAGGCCACTGAAAACCAGCTTTGGCTTAATTGGACATTCACAAGTGGTGTAACGAAAACCTGACGGGAGTTGAGAATTAGATGAATTTCAGATTTGCCGTCAATGAATGGAACATTCTGTGGAGGAGATACCAATTGTTTCTGAAGTTTGGGTTATGTGGACAGGAAAATGGAGCTGAAGAGGGTTGAGTGGATAGCAAATTGAACAGCACGGCTGAGAGTATGAGCAGGCCACTTAAAACCAGCATTGGCTTACTTGGATATTTACCAGTGGTGTCACGAAAACCTGCCGGGAGTGGAGATTCAGATGAATTCCAGATTCGCTGTGAATGAATGGAACATTCTGTAGTGGAGATAACAATGATTTCTCCAGTCTCTGTGGTGTGGACAGGAAAATGTAGAGCTGGCCAGGGTTGAGTGGATAGCCAATTGAACAGCACCACTGCGCTTGTGAAGAAAACACTTAAAACATTGGGTTACTTGGACATTCAACAGTGGTGTAACGAAAACCTGCCGGGAGTGGAGGTTCAGAGGAATTCCAGATTCGCAGTGAATGAATGGAACATTCTCTAGTGGAGATTCCAACGATTTCTGAAGGCTGGGTCGTGTGGAAGGAAAATCAAGAACTAATCAGGATTTAGTGGAAAGCCAATTGTATAGCATGGCTGCGAGTGTGAACATGCAGCTGAAAACCAGCATTGGGTTACTTGGACATTCATCAGTGGTGTAAGGAAAACCTGCATGGAGTGGAGAGTCAGTTGAATTCCACATTCGCAGTGAATGAATGGAACATTCTGTAGAGGAGATTCCAATGATTTCTGAAGCCTGTGTTGTGTGGACAGGAAAATGAAGAGCTGACCAGGCTTGAATCGATAGCCAAGTAAACAGCAGGGCTGCGAATATGAACAGGCCGCTGAAAACCAGCATTGGGTTACTTGGACATTCAACAGTGGTGTAATGAAAACCTGCGTGGAGTTGAGAGTCAGATGAATTCCAGATTCGCAGTGAATGAATGGAACATTCTGTAGTGGAGATAACAAAGATTTCTGAAGGCTGGTAGTGTGGTGGGACAATGAAGAGCTGAACAGGGTGGAGTGAATTGTCAATTAAACAGCACGGCTGCGAGTATGAACAGGCCTCTGAAAACCAGCATTGGCTTACTTGGACATTCACAAGTGGTGTAATGTTAACCAGGCGGGAGTGGAGAATCAGATAAACTCCAGACTCGCAGTGAATGAATGGAACATTCTGTAGTGGAGATTGCAATGATTTCTGAAATCTGGATTGTGGGGACACGAAAATGAAGAGCTGACCAGTGTTGAGTGGATAGCCTGTAAAAAGCCTCGGCTTCGAATGTGAACAGACCACTGAAAACCAGTATTGCATTACTTCGACTTTCAGCAGTGGTGTAACGAAAGCCTGCGTGGAGTGCAGATTCAGATGAATTCCAGATTCCCAGTGAATGAATGGAACATCCTGTAGTGGAGATTACAATGATTTCTGAAGGCTGGGTTGTGTGCACAGGAAAATGAGGAGCAAAACAGGTTGAGTGGATAGCCAATTGAACAGCACGACTGCGAACATGAACAGGCCTCTGAAAACCAGCATTGTTTTACTTGGACATTCACAAGTGGTGTAAGATAAATCTGCAGGTAGTGGAGATTCAGTTGAATTCCAGATTCGCAGTGAATGAATGGAACATTCTGTACTGGAGATTGCAATGATTTCTCAAGTCTGGATTGTTTGGACATGAAAATGAAGAGCTGACCACAGTTGTGTGGATACCCAGTAAAAAGCAGGGCTTAGAGTGTGAACAGACCGCTGAAAACCAGCATTGTGTTACTTGGACATTCATAAGTGGTGTAATGAAAGCCTACCTGGAGTGCAGATTCAGATGAATTCCAGATTGGCAGTGAATGAATGGAACCTTCTGTACTGGCGATTCCAATGATTTCTGAAGTCTGATATTGTGGAAAAGAAAATGAAAGGCTGACCAGGTTTGAGTGGATAGACAATTGAACAGCACACTGCGAGTGTGAAAAGGCGGCTGAAAACCAGCATTGGATTACTTGGTCATTCACCAGTGCTGTAATGAAAACCTGCCTGGAGCGGAGAGTCAGATGAATTGCAGAATCGCAGTGAATGAATGGAACAGTCTGTAGTGGAGAGCCCAATGATTTCTGAAGGCTGGTTTGTGTGGAGAGGAAAATGAAGAGCTGACCAATATTGAGTGGATAGCCCATTGAACAGCACTTCTGCGAGTTGAACATGCCTCTGAAAACCAGTATTGAGTTACTTGGACATTCACCAGTGGCGTAACGAAAACCTGCCAGGAGTGGAGGTTCAGAGGAATTCCAGATTCGCAGTGAATGAATGGAACATTCTCTAGTGGTGATTCCAATGATTTCTGAAGGCTGGGTTTTGTGGACACGAGAATGTAGAGCTGAACAGGGTGGAGTGGATAGCCAAATGAACAGCACGTCTCTTAGTATGAACAGGCCACTGAAAACCAGCATTGGCTTACTTGGACATTCACAAGTGGTGTAACGATAACCCGCCGGGAGTTGAGAGTCAGATGAATTTAAGATTCGCAGTGAATGAACGGAACATTCTGTGGAGGAGATACCAATTATTTCTGAAGGTTGGGTTATGAGGACAGGAAAATGTAGAGCTGAATAGGGTTGGGTGGATAGCAAATTGAACAGCACGGCTGAGTGTGTTAGCAGGCGGCTTAAAACCAGCATTGTCTTCCTTGGACATTTACCAGTGGTGTCACGAAAACCTTCCAGGAGTGGAGACTCTGATGAATTCCAGATTCGCGTGATTGAATGGAACATTCTGTAGTGGTGATTGCCAACATTTAGGAATCTGGATAGTCTGGACAGGATATTGAAGAGCTGACCGATATTGAGTGGATAGCCAATGAACAGCACGGTTTCGAGTGTGAACAGACCACTAAGAAGCAGCATTGCATTACTTGGACATTCATCAGTGGTGTAACGAAAGCCTTCCTGGAATGCAGATTCAGAGTATTTCCAGATTCACAGTGAATGAATGGAAATTTCTGTAGTAGAGATTCCAATGATTTCTGAACGCTGGGTTGTGTGGACAGGAAAATGAAGAGCTGACTAGGTTTGACTGGATTGCCAATTGAACAGCAAGGCTGTGAGTGTGAACAGCCGCTGAAAACCAGCATTGGATTACCTGGTCATTCACCAGTGTTGTTAGGAAAATCTGCCTGGTGTGGAGAGTCAGAGGAATTCCAGATTCGCAGGGAACGAATGGAACATTCTGAAGTGGAGATAAGAATGATTTCTGAAGGCTCGGTGTGTGGAAGGAAAATCAAGAGCTAACCAGCGTTCACTGGATAGCCAATTGAACAGCACGGCTGCGAGTGTTAACACGCAGCTGAAACCAGCCTTGGGTTGCTTGGACATTCACCAGTGGTGAAACGAAAACCTGCTGGGAGTGGAGAACAAGATGAATTCAAGATTCGCCTGAATGAATGAAACATTCTGTAGTGTAGATTGCAATGGTTTCTGAGGTTTGTATTGTCTGAACTGGAAAAAGAAGAACTCACCAGTGTTGAGTCGCTAGACCGTGAACAGCACGGGTTCGAGTGTGAATAGACCGCTGAAAACCATCATTGCGTTACTTGAACATTCAGCAGTGGTGCAATGAAAACCTGCCGGGAGTGGAGATTCAGATGAATTCCAGATTCGCAGTGAATGAATGGAACATTCTCTAGTGGTGATTCCAATGATTTCTGAAGGCTGGGTTTTGTGGACACGAAAATGTAGAGCTGAACAGGGTGGAATGGATAGCCAAATGAACAGCACGTCTCGTAGTAAGAACAGGCCACTGAAAACCAGCTTTGGCTTAATTGGACATTCACAAGTGGTGTAACGAAAACCTGACGGGAGTTGAGAATTAGATGAATTTCAGATTTGCCGTCAATGAATGGAACATTCTGTGGAGGAGATACCAATTGTTTCTGAAGTTTGGGTTATGTGGACAGGAAAATGGAGCTGAAGAGGGTTGAGTGGATAGCAAATTGAACAGCACGGCTGAGAGTATGAGCAGGCCACTTAAAACCAGCATTGGCTTACTTGGATATTTACCAGTGGTGTCACGAAAACCTGCCGGGAGTGGAGATTCAGATGAATTCCAGATTCGCTGTGAATGAATGGAACATTCTGTAGTGGAGATAACAATGATTTCTCCAGTCTCTGTGGTGTGGACAGGAAAATGTAGAGCTGGCCAGGGTTGAGTGGATAGCCAATTGAACAGCACCACTGCGCTTGTGAAGAAAACACTTAAAACATTGGGTTACTTGGACATTCAACAGTGGTGTAACGAAAACCTGCCGGGAGTGGAGGTTCAGAGGAATTCCAGATTCGCAGTGAATGAATGGAACATTCTCTAGTGGAGATTCCAACGATTTCTGAAGGCTGGGTCGTGTGGAAGGAAAATCAAGAACTAATCAGGATTTAGTGGAAAGCCAATTGTATAGCATGGCTGCGAGTGTGAACATGCAGCTGAAAACCAGCATTGGGTTACTTGGACATTCATCAGTGGTGTAAGGAAAACCTGCATGGAGTGGAGAGTCAGTTGAATTCCACATTCGCAGTGAATGAATGGAACATTCTGTAGAGGAGATTCCAATGATTTCTGAAGCCTGTGTTGTGTGGACAGGAAAATGAAGAGCTGACCAGGCTTGAATCGATAGCCAAGTAAACAGCAGGGCTGCGAATATGAACAGGCCGCTGAAAACCAGCATTGGGTTACTTGGACATTCAACAGTGGTGTAATGAAAACCTGCGTGGAGTTGAGAGTCAGATGAATTCCAGATTCGCAGTGAATGAATGGAACATTCTGCAGTGGAGATAACAAAGATTTCTGAAGGCTGGTAGTGTGGTGGGACAATGAAGAGCTGAACAGGGTGGAGTGAATTGTCAATTAAACAGCACGGCTGCGAGTATGAACAGGCCTCTGAAAACCAGCATTGGCTTACTTGGACATTCACAAGTGGTGTAATGTTAACCAGGCGGGAGTGGAGAATCAGATAAACTCCAGACTCGCAGTGAATGAATGGAACATTCTGTAGTGGAGATTGCAATGATTTCTGAAATCTGGACTGTGGGGACACGAAAATGAAGAGCTGACCAGTGTTGAGTGGATAGCCTGTAAAAAGCCTCGGCTTCGAATGTGAACAGACCACTGAAAACCAGTATTGCATTACTTCGACTTTCAGCAGTGGTGTAACGAAAGCCTGCGTGGAGTGCAGATTCAGATGAATTCCAGATTCCCAGTGAATGAATGGAACATCCTGTAGTGGAGATTACAATGATTTCTGAAGGCTGGGTTGTGTGCACAGGGAAATGAGGAGCAAAACAGGTTGAGTGGATAGCCAATTGAACAGCACGACTGCGAACATGAACAGGCCTCTGAAAACCAGCATTGTTTTACTTGGACATTCACAAGTGGTGTCAGATAAATCTGCAGGTAGTGGAGATTCAGTTGAATTCCAGATTCGCAGTGAATGAATGGAACATTCTGTACTGGAGATTGCAATGATTTCTCAAGTCTGGATTGTTTGGACATGAAAATGAAGAGCTGACCACAGTTGTGTGGATACCCAGTAAAAAGCAGGGCTTAGAGTGTGAACAGACCGCTGAAAACCAGCATTGTGTTACTTGGACATTCATAAGTGGTGTAATGAAAGCCTACCTGGAGTGCAGATTCAGATGAATTCCAGATTGGCAGTGAATGAATGGAACATTCTGTACTGGCGATTCCAATGATTTCTGAAGTCTGATATTGTGGAAAAGAAAATGAAAGGCTGACCAGGTTTGAGTGGATAGACAATTGAACAGCACACTGCGAGTGTGAAAAGGCGGCTGAAAACCAGCATTGGATTACTTGGTCATTCACCAGTGCTGTAATGAAAACCTGCCTGGAGCGGAGAGTCAGATGAATTGCAGAATCGCAGTGAATGAATGGAACAGTCTGTAGTGGAGAGCCCAATGATTTCTGAAGGCTGGTTTGTGTGGAGAGGAAAATGAAGAGCTGACCAATATTGAGTGGATAGCCCATTGAACAGCACTTCTGCGAGTTGAACATGCCTCTGAAAACCAGTATTGAGTTACTTGGACATTCACCAGTGGCGTAACGAAAACCTGCCAGGAGTGGAGGTTCAGAGGAATTCCAGATTCGCAGTGAATGAATGGAACATTCTCTAGTGGTGATTCCAATGATTTCTGAAGGCTGGGTTTTGTGGACACGAAAATGTAGAGCTGAACAGGGTGGAGTGGATAGCCAAATGAACAGCACGTCTCTTAGTATGAACAGGCCACTGAAAACCAGCATTGGCTTACTTGGACATTCACAAGTGGTGTAACGATAACCCGCCGGGAGTTGAGAGTCAGATGGATTTAAGATTCGCAGTGAATGAACGGAACATTCTGTGGAGGAGATACCAATTATTTCTGAAGGTTGGGTTATGAGGACAGGAAAATGTAGAGCTGAATAGGGTTGGGTGGATAGCAAATTGAACAGCACGGCTGAGTGTGTTAGCAGGCGGCTTAAAACCAGCATTGTCTTCCTTGGACATTTACCAGTGGTGTCACGAAAACCTTCCAGGAGTGGAGACTCTGATGAATTCCAGATTCGCGTGATTGAATGGAACATTCTGTAGTGGTGATTGCCAACATTTAGGAATCTGGATAGTCTGGACAGGATATTGAAGAGCTGACCGATATTGAGTGGATAGCCAATGAACAGCACGGTTTCGAGTGTGAACAGACCACTAAGAAGCAGCATTGCATTACTTGGACATTCATCAGTGGTGTAACGAAAGCCTTCCTGGAATGCAGATTCAGAGTATTTCCAGATTCACAGTGAATGAATGGAAATTTCTGTAGTAGAGATTCCAATGATTTCTGAACGCTGGGTTGTGTGGACAGGAAAATGAAGAGCTGACTAGGTTTGACTGGATTGCCAATTGAACAGCAAGGCTGTGAGTGTGAACAGCCGCTGAAAACCAGCATTGGATTACCTGGTCATTCACCAGTGTTGTTAGGAAAATCTGCCTGGTGTGGAGAGTCAGAGGAATTCCAGATTCGCAGGGAACGAATGGAACATTCTGAAGTGGAGATAAGAATGATTTCTGAAGGCTCGGTGTGTGGAAGGAAAATCAAGAGCTAACCAGCGTTCACTGGATAGCCAATTGAACAGCACGGCTGCGAGTGTTAACACGCAGCTGAAACCAGCCTTGGGTTGCTTGGACATTCACCAGTGGTGAAACGAAAACCTGCTGGGAGTGGAGAACAAGATGAATTCAAGATTCGCCTGAATGAATGAAACATTCTGTAGTGTAGATTGCAATGGTTTCTGAGGTTTGTATTGTCTGAACTGGAAAAAGAAGAACTCACCAGTGTTGAGTCGCTAGACCGTGAACAGCACGGGTTCGAGTGTGAATAGACCGCTGAAAACCATCATTGCGTTACTTGAACATTCAGCAGTGGTGCAATGAAAACCTGCCGGGAGTGGAGATTCAGATGAATTCCAGATTCGCAGTGAATGAATGGAACATTCTCTAGTGGTGATTCCAATGATTTCTGAAGGCTGGGTTTTGTGGACACGAAAATGTAGAGCTGAACAGGGTGGAATGGATAGCCAAATGAACAGCACGTCTCGTAGTAAGAACAGGCCACTGAAAACCAGCTTTGGCTTAATTGGACATTCACAAGTGGTGTAACGAAAACCTGACGGGAGTTGAGAATTAGATGAATTTCAGATTTGCCGTCAATGAATGGAACATTCTGTGGAGGAGATACCAATTGTTTCTGAAGTTTGGGTTATGTGGACAGGAAAATGGAGCTGAAGAGGGTTGAGTGGATAGCAAATTGAACAGCACGGCTGAGAGTATGAGCAGGCCACTTAAAACCAGCATTGGCTTACTTGGATATTTACCAGTGGTGTCACGAAAACCTGCCGGGAGTGGAGATTCAGATGAATTCCAGATTCGCTGTGAATGAATGGAACATTCTGTAGTGGAGATAACAATGATTTCTCCAGTCTCTGTGGTGTGGACAGGAAAATGTAGAGCTGGCCAGGGTTGAGTGGATAGCCAATTGAACAGCACCACTGCGCTTGTGAAGAAAACACTTAAAACATTGGGTTACTTGGACATTCAACAGTGGTGTAACGAAAACCTGCCGGGAGTGGAGGTTCAGAGGAATTCCAGATTCGCAGTGAATGAATGGAACATTCTCTAGTGGAGATTCCAACGATTTCTGAAGGCTGGGTCGTGTGGAAGGAAAATCAAGAACTAATCAGGATTTAGTGGAAAGCCAATTGTATAGCATGGCTGCGAGTGTGAACATGCAGCTGAAAACCAGCATTGGGTTACTTGGACATTCATCAGTGGTGTAAGGAAAACCTGCATGGAGTGGAGAGTCAGTTGAATTCCACATTCGCAGTGAATGAATGGAACATTCTGTAGAGGAGATTCCAATGATTTCTGAAGCCTGTGTTGTGTGGACAGGAAAATGAAGAGCTGACCAGGCTTGAATCGATAGCCAAGTAAACAGCAGGGCTGCGAATATGAACAGGCCGCTGAAAACCAGCATTGGGTTACTTGGACATTCAACAGTGGTGTAATGAAAACCTGCGTGGAGTTGAGAGTCAGATGAATTCCAGATTCGCAGTGAATGAATGGAACATTCTGTAGTGGAGATAACAAAGATTTCTGAAGGCTGGTAGTGTGGTGGGACAATGAAGAGCTGAACAGGGTGGAGTGAATTGTCAATTAAACAGCACGGCTGCGAGTATGAACAGGCCTCTGAAAACCAGCATTGGCTTACTTGGACATTCACAAGTGGTGTAATGTTAACCAGGCGGGAGTGGAGAATCAGATAAACTCCAGACTCGCAGTGAATGAATGGAACATTCTGTAGTGGAGATTGCAATGATTTCTGAAATCTGGATTGTGGGGACACGAAAATGAAGAGCTGACCAGTGTTGAGTGGATAGCCTGTAAAAAGCCTCGGCTTCGAATGTGAACAGACCACTGAAAACCAGTATTGCATTACTTCGACTTTCAGCAGTGGTGAAACGAAAGCCTGCGTGGAGTGCAGATTCAGATGAATTCCAGATTCCCAGTGAATGAATGGAACATCCTGTAGTGGAGATTACAATGATTTCTGAAGGCTGGGTTGTGTGCACAGGAAAATGAGGAGCAAAACAGGTTGAGTGGATAGCCAATTGAACAGCACGACTGCGAACATGAACAGGCCTCTGAAAACCAGCATTGTTTTACTTGGACATTCACAAGTGGTGTCAGATAAATCTGCAGGTAGTGGAGATTCAGTTGAATTCCAGATTCGCAGTGAATGAATGGAACATTCTGTACTGGAGATTGCAATGATTTCTCAAGTCTGGATTGTTTGGACATGAAAATGAAGAGCTGACCACAGTTGTGTGGATACCCAGTAAAAAGCAGGGCTTAGAGTGTGAACAGACCGCTGAAAACCAGCATTGTGTTACTTGGACATTCATAAGTGGTGTAATGAAAGCCTACCTGGAGTGCAGATTCAGATGAATTCCAGATTGGCAGTGAATGAATGGAACATTCTGTACTGGCGATTCCAATGATTTCTGAAGTCTGATATTGTGGAAAAGAAAATGAAAGGCTGACCAGGTTTGAGTGGATAGACAATTGAACAGCACACTGCGAGTGTGAAAAGGCGGCTGAAAACCAGCATTGGATTACTTGGTCATTCACCAGTGCTGTAATGAAAACCTGCCTGGAGCGGAGAGTCAGATGAATTGCAGAATCGCAGTGAATGAATGGAACAGTCTGTAGTGGAGAGCCCAATGATTTCTGAAGGCTGGTTTGTGTGGAGAGGAAAATGAAGAGCTGACCAATATTGAGTGGATAGCCCATTGAACAGCACTTCTGCGAGTTGAACATGCCTCTGAAAACCAGTATTGAGTTACTTGGACATTCACCAGTGGCGTAACGAAAACCTGCCAGGAGTGGAGGTTCAGAGGAATTCCAGATTCGCAGTGAATGAATGGAACATTCTCTAGTGGTGATTCCAATGATTTCTGAAGGCTGGGTTTTGTGGACACGAAAATGTAGAGCTGAACAGGGTGGAGTGGATAGCCAAATGAACAGCACGTCTCTTAGTATGAACAGGCCACTGAAAACCAGCATTGGCTTACTTGGACATTCACAAGTGGTGTAACGATAACCCGCCGGGAGTTGAGAGTCAGATGAATTTAAGATTCGCAGTGAATGAACGGAACATTCTGTGGAGGAGATACCAATTATTTCTGAAGGTTGGGTTATGAGGACAGGAAAATGTAGAGCTGAATAGGGTTGGGTGGATAGCAAATTGAACAGCACGGCTGAGTGTGTTAGCAGGCGGCTTAAAACCAGCATTGTCTTCCTTGGACATTTACCAGTGGTGTCACGAAAACCTTCCAGGAGTGGAGACTCTGATGAATTCCAGATTCGCGTGATTGAATGGAACATTCTGTAGTGGTGATTGCCAACATTTAGGAATCTGGATAGTCTGGACAGGATATTGAAGAGCTGACCGATATTGAGTGGATAGCCAATGAACAGCACGGTTTCGAGTGTGAACAGACCACTAAGAAGCAGCATTGCATTACTTGGACATTCATCAGTGGTGTAACGAAAGCCTTCCTGGAATGCAGATTCAGAGTATTTCCAGATTCACAGTGAATGAATGGAAATTTCTGTAGTAGAGATTCCAATGATTTCTGAACGCTGGGTTGTGTGGACAGGAAAATGAAGAGCTGACTAGGTTTGACTGGATTGCCAATTGAACAGCAAGGCTGTGAGTGTGAACAGCCGCTGAAAACCAGCATTGGATTACCTGGTCATTCACCAGTGTTGTTAGGAAAATCTGCCTGGTGTGGAGAGTCAGAGGAATTCCAGATTCGCAGGGAACGAATGGAACATTCTGAAGTGGAGATAAGAATGATTTCTGAAGGCTCGGTGTGTGGAAGGAAAATCAAGAGCTAACCAGCGTTCACTGGATAGCCAATTGAACAGCACGGCTGCGAGTGTTAACACGCAGCTGAAACCAGCCTTGGGTTGCTTGGACATTCACCAGTGGTGAAACGAAAACCTGCTGGGAGTGGAGAACAAGATGAATTCAAGATTCGCGTGAATGAATGAAACATTCTGTAGTGTAGATTGCAATGGTTTCTGAGGTTTGTATTGTCTGAACTGGAAAAAGAAGAACTCACCAGTGTTGAGTCGCTAGACCGTGAACAGCACGGGTTCGAGTGTGAATAGACCGCTGAAAACCATCATTGCGTTACTTGAACATTCAGCAGTGGTGCAATGAAAACCTGCCGGGAGTGGAGATTCAGATGAATTCCAGATTCGCAGTGAATGAATGGAACATTCTCTAGTGGTGATTCCAATGATTTCTGAAGGCTGGGTTTTGTGGACACGAAAATGTAGAGCTGAACAGGGTGGAATGGATAGCCAAATGAACAGCACGTCTCGTAGTAAGAACAGGCCACTGAAAACCAGCTTTGGCTTAATTGGACATTCACAAGTGGTGTAACGAAAACCTGACGGGAGTTGAGAATTAGATGAATTTCAGATTTGCCGTCAATGAATGGAACATTCTGTGGAGGAGATACCAATTGTTTCTGAAGTTTGGGTTATGTGGACAGGAAAATGGAGCTGAAGAGGGTTGAGTGGATAGCAAATTGAACAGCACGGCTGAGAGTATGAGCAGGCCACTTAAAACCAGCATTGGCTTACTTGGATATTTACCAGTGGTGTCACGAAAACCTGCCGGGAGTGGAGATTCAGATGAATTCCAGATTCGCTGTGAATGAATGGAACATTCTGTAGTGGAGATAACAATGATTTCTCCAGTCTCTGTGGTGTGGACAGGAAAATGTAGAGCTGGCCAGGGTTGAGTGGATAGCCAATTGAACAGCACCACTGCGCTTGTGAAGAAAACACTTAAAACATTGGGTTACTTGGACATTCAACAGTGGTGTAACGAAAACCTGCCGGGAGTGGAGGTTCAGAGGAATTCCAGATTCGCAGTGAATGAATGGAACATTCTCTAGTGGAGATTCCAACGATTTCTGAAGGCTGGGTCGTGTGGAAGGAAAATCAAGAACTAATCAGGATTTAGTGGAAAGCCAATTGTATAGCATGGCTGCGAGTGTGAACATGCAGCTGAAAACCAGCATTGGGTTACTTGGACATTCATCAGTGGTGTAAGGAAAACCTGCATGGAGTGGAGAGTCAGTTGAATTCCACATTCGCAGTGAATGAATGGAACATTCTGTAGAGGAGATTCCAATGATTTCTGAAGCCTGTGTTGTGTGGACAGGAAAATGAAGAGCTGACCAGGCTTGAATCGATAGCCAAGTAAACAGCAGGGCTGCGAATATGAACAGGCCGCTGAAAACCAGCATTGGGTTACTTGGACATTCAACAGTGGTGTAATGAAAACCTGCGTGGAGTTGAGAGTCAGATGAATTCCAGATTCGCAGTGAATGAATGGAACATTCTGTAGTGGAGATAACAAAGATTTCTGAAGGCTGGTAGTGTGGTGGGACAATGAAGAGCTGAACAGGGTGGAGTGAATTGTCAATTAAACAGCACGGCTGCGAGTATGAACAGGCCTCTGAAAACCAGCATTGGCTTACTTGGACATTCACAAGTGGTGTAATGTTAACCAGGCGGGAGTGGAGAATCAGATAAACTCCAGACTCGCAGTGAATGAATGGAACATTCTGTAGTGGAGATTGCAATGATTTCTGAAATCTGGATTGTGGGGACACGAAAATGAAGAGCTGACCAGTGTTGAGTGGATAGCCTGTAAAAAGCCTCGGCTTCGAATGTGAACAGACCACTGAAAACCAGTATTGCATTACTTCGACTTTCAGCAGTGGTGAAACGAAAGCCTGCGTGGAGTGCAGATTCAGATGAATTCCAGATTCCCAGTGAATGAATGGAACATCCTGTAGTGGAGATTACAATGATTTCTGAAGGCTGGGTTGTGTGCACAGGAAAATGAGGAGCAAAACAGGTTGAGTGGATAGCCAATTGAACAGCACGACTGCGAACATGAACAGGCCTCTGAAAACCAGCATTGTTTTACTTGGACATTCACAAGTGGTGTAAGATAAATCTGCAGGTAGTGGAGATTCAGTTGAATTCCAGATTCGCAGTGAATGAATGGAACATTCTGTACTGGAGATTGCAATGATTTCTCAAGTCTGGATTGTTTGGACATGAAAATGAAGAGCTGACCACAGTTGTGTGGATACCCAGTAAAAAGCAGGGCTTAGAGTGTGAACAGACCGCTGAAAACCAGCATTGTGTTACTTGGACATTCATAAGTGGTGTAATGAAAGCCTACCTGGAGTGCAGATTCAGATGAATTCCAGATTGGCAGTGAATGAATGGAACATTCTGTACTGGCGATTCCAATGATTTCTGAAGTCTGATATTGTGGAAAAGAAAATGAAAGGCTGACCAGGTTTGAGTGGATAGACAATTGAACAGCACACTGCGAGTGTGAAAAGGCGGCTGAAAACCAGCATTGGATTACTTGGTCATTCACCAGTGCTGTAATGAAAACCTGCCTGGAGCGGAGAGTCAGATGAATTGCAGAATCGCAGTGAATGAATGGAACAGTCTGTAGTGGAGAGCCCAATGATTTCTGAAGGCTGGTTTGTGTGGAGAGGAAAATGAAGAGCTGACCAATATTGAGTGGATAGCCCATTGAACAGCACTTCTGCGAGTTGAACATGCCTCTGAAAACCAGTATTGAGTTACTTGGACATTCACCAGTGGCGTAACGAAAACCTGCCAGGAGTGGAGGTTCAGAGGAATTCCAGATTCGCAGTGAATGAATGGAACATTCTCTAGTGGTGATTCCAATGATTTCTGAAGGCTGGGTTTTGTGGACACGAAAATGTAGAGCTGAACAGGGTGGAGTGGATAGCCAAATGAACAGCACGTCTCTTAGTATGAACAGGCCACTGAAAACCAGCATTGGCTTACTTGGACATTCACAAGTGGTGTAACGATAACCCGCCGGGAGTTGAGAGTCAGATGAATTTAAGATTCGCAGTGAATGAACGGAACATTCTGTGGAGGAGATACCAATTATTTCTGAAGGTTGGGTTATGAGGACAGGAAAATGTAGAGCTGAATAGGGTTGGGTGGATAGCAAATTGAACAGCACGGCTGAGTGTGTTAGCAGGCGGCTTAAAACCAGCATTGTCTTCCTTGGACATTTACCAGTGGTGTCACGAAAACCTTCCAGGAGTGGAGACTCTGATGAATTCCAGATTCGCGTGATTGAATGGAACATTCTGTAGTGGTGATTGCCAACATTTAGGAATCTGGATAGTCTGGACAGGATATTGAAGAGCTGACCGATATTGAGTGGATAGCCAATGAACAGCACGGTTTCGAGTGTGAACAGACCACTAAGAAGCAGCATTGCATTACTTGGACATTCATCAGTGGTGTAACGAAAGCCTTCCTGGAATGCAGATTCAGAGTATTTCCAGATTCACAGTGAATGAATGGAAATTTCTGTAGTAGAGATTCCAATGATTTCTGAACGCTGGGTTGTGTGGACAGGAAAATGAAGAGCTGACTAGGTTTGACTGGATTGCCAATTGAACAGCAAGGCTGTGAGTGTGAACAGCCGCTGAAAACCAGCATTGGATTACCTGGTCATTCACCAGTGTTGTTAGGAAAATCTGCCTGGTGTGGAGAGTCAGAGGAATTCCAGATTCGCAGGGAACGAATGGAACATTCTGAAGTGGAGATAAGAATGATTTCTGAAGGCTCGGTGTGTGGAAGGAAAATCAAGAGCTAACCAGCGTTCACTGGATAGCCAATTGAACAGCACGGCTGCGAGTGTTAACACGCAGCTGAAACCAGCCTTGGGTTGCTTGGACATTCACCAGTGGTGAAACGAAAACCTGCTGGGAGTGGAGAACAAGATGAATTCAAGATTCGCCTGAATGAATGAAACATTCTGTAGTGTAGATTGCAATGGTTTCTGAGGTTTGTATTGTCTGAACTGGAAAAAGAAGAACTCACCAGTGTTGAGTCGCTAGACCGTGAACAGCACGGGTTCGAGTGTGAATAGACCGCTGAAAACCATCATTGCGTTACTTGAACATTCAGCAGTGGTGCAATGAAAACCTGCCGGGAGTGGAGATTCAGATGAATTCCAGATTCGCAGTGAATGAATGGAACATTCTCTAGTGGTGATTCCAATGATTTCTGAAGGCTGGGTTTTGTGGACACGAAAATGTAGAGCTGAACAGGGTGGAATGGATAGCCAAATGAACAGCACGTCTCGTAGTAAGAACAGGCCACTGAAAACCAGCTTTGGCTTAATTGGACATTCACAAGTGGTGTAACGAAAACCTGACGGGAGTTGAGAATTAGATGAATTTCAGATTTGCCGTCAATGAATGGAACATTCTGTGGAGGAGATACCAATTGTTTCTGAAGTTTGGGTTATGTGGACAGGAAAATGGAGCTGAAGAGGGTTGAGTGGATAGCAAATTGAGCAGCACGGCTGAGAGTATGAGCAGGCCACTTAAAACCAGCATTGGCTTACTTGGATATTTACCAGTGGTGTCACGAAAACCTGCCGGGAGTGGAGATTCAGATGAATTCCAGATTCGCTGTGAATGAATGGAACATTCTGTAGTGGAGATAACAATGATTTCTCCAGTCTCTGTGGTGTGGACAGGAAAATGTAGAGCTGGCCAGGGTTGAGTGGATAGCCAATTGAACAGCACCACTGCGCTTGTGAAGAAAACACTTAAAACATTGGGTTACTTGGACATTCAACAGTGGTGTAACGAAAACCTGCCGGGAGTGGAGGTTCAGAGGAATTCCAGATTCGCAGTGAATGAATGGAACATTCTCTAGTGGAGATTCCAACGATTTCTGAAGGCTGGGTCGTGTGGAAGGAAAATCAAGAACTAATCAGGATTTAGTGGAAAGCCAATTGTATAGCATGGCTGCGAGTGTGAACATGCAGCTGAAAACCAGCATTGGGTTACTTGGACATTCATCAGTGGTGTAAGGAAAACCTGCATGGAGTGGAGAGTCAGTTGAATTCCACATTCGCAGTGAATGAATGGAACATTCTGTAGAGGAGATTCCAATGATTTCTGAAGCCTGTGTTGTGTGGACAGGAAAATGAAGAGCTGACCAGGCTTGAATCGATAGCCAAGTAAACAGCAGGGCTGCGAATATGAACAGGCCGCTGAAAACCAGCATTGGGTTACTTGGACATTCAACAGTGGTGTAATGAAAACCTGCGTGGAGTTGAGAGTCAGATGAATTCCAGATTCGCAGTGAATGAATGGAACATTCTGTAGTGGAGATAACAAAGATTTCTGAAGGCTGGTAGTGTGGTGGGACAATGAAGAGCTGAACAGGGTGGAGTGAATTGTCAATTAAACAGCACGGCTGCGAGTATGAACAGGCCTCTGAAAACCAGCATTGGCTTACTTGGACATTCACAAGTGGTGTAATGTTAACCAGGCGGGAGTGGAGAATCAGATAAACTCCAGACTCGCAGTGAATGAATGGAACATTCTGTAGTGGAGATTGCAATGATTTCTGAAATCTGGACTGTGGGGACACGAAAATGAAGAGCTGACCAGTGTTGAGTGGATAGCCTGTAAAAAGCCTCGGCTTCGAATGTGAACAGACCACTGAAAACCAGTATTGCATTACTTCGACTTTCAGCAGTGGTGTAACGAAAGCCTGCGTGGAGTGCAGATTCAGATGAATTCCAGATTCCCAGTGAATGAATGGAACATCCTGTAGTGGAGATTACAATGATTTCTGAAGGCTGGGTTGTGTGCACAGGGAAATGAGGAGCAAAACAGGTTGAGTGGATAGCCAATTGAACAGCACGACTGCGAACATGAACAGGCCTCTGAAAACCAGCATTGTTTTACTTGGACATTCACAAGTGGTGTAAGATAAATCTGCAGGTAGTGGAGATTCAGTTGAATTCCAGATTCGCAGTGAATGAATGGAACATTCTGTACTGGAGATTGCAATGATTTCTCAAGTCTGGATTGTTTGGACATGAAAATGAAGAGCTGACCACAGTTGTGTGGATACCCAGTAAAAAGCAGGGCTTAGAGTGTGAACAGACCGCTGAAAACCAGCATTGTGTTACTTGGACATTCATAAGTGGTGTAATGAAAGCCTACCTGGAGTGCAGATTCAGATGAATTCCAGATTGGCAGTGAATGAATGGAACATTCTGTACTGGCGATTCCAATGATTTCTGAAGTCTGATATTGTGGAAAAGAAAATGAAAGGCTGACCAGGTTTGAGTGGATAGACAATTGAACAGCACACTGCGAGTGTGAAAAGGCGGCTGAAAACCAGCATTGGATTACTTGGTCATTCACCAGTGCTGTAATGAAAACCTGCCTGGAGCGGAGAGTCAGATGAATTGCAGAATCGCAGTGAATGAATGGAACAGTCTGTAGTGGAGAGCCCAATGATTTCTGAAGGCTGGTTTGTGTGGAGAGGAAAATGAAGAGCTGACCAATATTGAGTGGATAGCCCATTGAACAGCACTTCTGCGAGTTGAACATGCCTCTGAAAACCAGTATTGAGTTACTTGGACATTCACCAGTGGCGTAACGAAAACCTGCCAGGAGTGGAGGTTCAGAGGAATTCCAGATTCGCAGTGAATGAATGGAACATTCTCTAGTGGTGATTCCAATGATTTCTGAAGGCTGGGTTTTGTGGACACGAAAATGTAGAGCTGAACAGGGTGGAGTGGATAGCCAAATGAACAGCACGTCTCTTAGTATGAACAGGCCACTGAAAACCAGCATTGGCTTACTTGGACATTCACAAGTGGTGTAACGATAACCCGCCGGGAGTTGAGAGTCAGATGGATTTAAGATTCGCAGTGAATGAACGGAACATTCTGTGGAGGAGATACCAATTATTTCTGAAGGTTGGGTTATGAGGACAGGAAAATGTAGAGCTGAATAGGGTTGGGTGGATAGCAAATTGAACAGCACGGCTGAGTGTGTTAGCAGGCGGCTTAAAACCAGCATTGTCTTCCTTGGACATTTACCAGTGGTGTCACGAAAACCTTCCAGGAGTGGAGACTCTGATGAATTCCAGATTCGCGTGATTGAATGGAACATTCTGTAGTGGTGATTGCCAACATTTAGGAATCTGGATAGTCTGGACAGGATATTGAAGAGCTGACCGATATTGAGTGGATAGCCAATGAACAGCACGGTTTCGAGTGTGAACAGACCACTAAGAAGCAGCATTGCATTACTTGGACATTCATCAGTGGTGTAACGAAAGCCTTCCTGGAATGCAGATTCAGAGTATTTCCAGATTCACAGTGAATGAATGGAAATTTCTGTAGTAGAGATTCCAATGATTTCTGAACGCTGGGTTGTGTGGACAGGAAAATGAAGAGCTGACTAGGTTTGACTGGATTGCCAATTGAACAGCAAGGCTGTGAGTGTGAACAGCCGCTGAAAACCAGCATTGGATTACCTGGTCATTCACCAGTGTTGTTAGGAAAATCTGCCTGGTGTGGAGAGTCAGAGGAATTCCAGATTCGCAGGGAACGAATGGAACATTCTGAAGTGGAGATAAGAATGATTTCTGAAGGCTCGGTGTGTGGAAGGAAAATCAAGAGCTAACCAGCGTTCACTGGATAGCCAATTGAACAGCACGGCTGCGAGTGTTAACACGCAGCTGAAACCAGCCTTGGGTTGCTTGGACATTCACCAGTGGTGAAACGAAAACCTGCTGGGAGTGGAGAACAAGATGAATTCAAGATTCGCCTGAATGAATGAAACATTCTGTAGTGTAGATTGCAATGGTTTCTGAGGTTTGTATTGTCTGAACTGGAAAAAGAAGAACTCACCAGTGTTGAGTCGCTAGACCGTGAACAGCACGGGTTCGAGTGTGAATAGACCGCTGAAAACCATCATTGCGTTACTTGAACATTCAGCAGTGGTGCAATGAAAACCTGCCGGGAGTGGAGATTCAGATGAATTCCAGATTCGCAGTGAATGAATGGAACATTCTCTAGTGGTGATTCCAATGATTTCTGAAGGCTGGGTTTTGTGGACACGAAAATGTAGAGCTGAACAGGGTGGAATGGATAGCCAAATGAACAGCACGTCTCGTAGTAAGAACAGGCCACTGAAAACCAGCTTTGGCTTAATTGGACATTCACAAGTGGTGTAACGAAAACCTGACGGGAGTTGAGAATTAGATGAATTTCAGATTTGCCGTCAATGAATGGATCATTCTGTGGAGGAGATACCAATTGTTTCTGAAGTTTGGGTTATGTGGACAGGAAAATGGAGCTGAAGAGGGTTGAGTGGATAGCAAATTGAACAGCACGGCTGAGAGTATGAGCAGGCCACTTAAAACCAGCATTGGCTTACTTGGATATTTACCAGTGGTGTCACGAAAACCTGCCGGGAGTGGAGATTCAGATGAATTCCAGATTCGCTGTGAATGAATGGAACATTCTGTAGTGGAGATAACAATGATTTCTCCAGTCTCTGTGGTGTGGACAGGAAAATGTAGAGCTGGCCAGGGTTGAGTGGATAGCCAATTGAACAGCACCACTGCGCTTGTGAAGAAAACACTTAAAACATTGGGTTACTTGGACATTCAACAGTGGTGTAACGAAAACCTGCCGGGAGTGGAGGTTCAGAGGAATTCCAGATTCGCAGTGAATGAATGGAACATTCTCTAGTGGAGATTCCAACGATTTCTGAAGGCTGGGTCGTGTGGAAGGAAAATCAAGAACTAATCAGGATTTAGTGGAAAGCCAATTGTATAGCATGGCTGCGAGTGTGAACATGCAGCTGAAAACCAGCATTGGGTTACTTGGACATTCATCAGTGGTGTAAGGAAAACCTGCATGGCGTGGAGAGTCAGTTGAATTCCACATTCGCAGTGAATGAATGGAACATTCTGTAGAGGAGATTCCAATGATTTCTGAAGCCTGTGTTGTGTGGACAGGAAAATGAAGAGCTGACCAGGCTTGAATCGATAGCCAAGTAAACAGCAGGGCTGCGAATATGAACAGGCCGCTGAAAACCAGCATTGGGTTACTTGGACATTCAACAGTGGTGTAATGAAAACCTGCGTGGAGTTGAGAGTCAGATGAATTCCAGATTCGCAGTGAATGAATGGAACATTCTGTAGTGGAGATAACAAAGATTTCTGAAGGCTGGTAGTGTGGTGGGACAATGAAGAGCTGAACAGGGTGGAGTGAATTGTCAATTAAACAGCACGGCTGCAAGTATGAACAGGCCTCTGAAAACCAGCATTGGCTTACTTGGACATTCACAAGTGGTGTAATGTTAACCAGGCGGGAGTGGAGAATCAGATAAACTCCAGACTCGCAGTGAATGAATGGAACATTCTGTAGTGGAGATTGCAATGATTTCTGAAATCTGGATTGTGGGGACACGAAAATGAAGAGCTGACCAGTGTTGAGTGGATAGCCTGTAAAAAGCCTCGGCTTCGAATGTGAACAGACCACTGAAAACCAGTATTGCATTACTTCGACTTTCAGCAGTGGTGTAACGAAAGCCTGCGTGGAGTGCAGATTCAGATGAATTCCAGATTCCCAGTGAATGAATGGAACATCCTGTAGTGGAGATTACAATGATTTCTGAAGGCTGGGTTGTGTGCACAGGAAAATGAGGAGCAAAACAGGTTGAGTGGATAGCCAATTGAACAGCACGACTGCGAACATGAACAGGCCTCTGAAAACCAGCATTGTTTTACTTGGACATTCACAAGTGGTGTAAGATAAATCTGCAGGTAGTGGAGATTCAGTTGAATTCCAGATTCGCAGTGAATGAATGGAACATTCTGTACTGGAGATTGCAATGATTTCTCAAGTCTGGATTGTTTGGACATGAAAATGAAGAGCTGACCACAGTTGTGTGGATACCCAGTAAAAAGCAGGGCTTAGAGTGTGAACAGACCGCTGAAAACCAGCATTGTGTTACTTGGACATTCATAAGTGGTGTAATGAAAGCCTACCTGGAGTGCAGATTCAGATGAATTCCAGATTGGCAGTGAATGAATGGAACATTCTGTACTGGCGATTCCAATGATTTCTGAAGTCTGATATTGTGGAAAAGAAAATGAAAGGCTGACCAGGTTTGAGTGGATAGACAATTGAACAGCACACTGCGAGTGTGAAAAGGCGGCTGAAAACCAGCATTGGATTACTTGGTCATTCACCAGTGCTGTAATGAAAACCTGCCTGGAGCGGAGAGTCAGATGAATTGCAGAATCGCAGTGAATGAATGGAACAGTCTGTAGTGGAGAGCCCAATGATTTCTGAAGGCTGGTTTGTGTGGAGAGGAAAATGAAGAGCTGACCAATATTGAGTGGATAGCCCATTGAACAGCACTTCTGCGAGTTGAACATGCCTCTGAAAACCAGTATTGAGTTACTTGGACATTCACCAGTGGCGTAACGAAAACCTGCCAGGAGTGGAGGTTCAGAGGAATTCCAGATTCGCAGTGAATGAATGGAACATTCTCTAGTGGTGATTCCAATGATTTCTGAAGGCTGGGTTTTGTGGACACGAAAATGTAGAGCTGAACAGGGTGGAGTGGATAGCCAAATGAACAGCACGTCTCTTAGTATGAACAGGCCACTGAAAACCAGCATTGGCTTACTTGGACATTCACAAGTGGTGTAACGATAACCCGCCGGGAGTTGAGAGTCAGATGAATTTAAGATTCGCAGTGAATGAACGGAACATTCTGTGGAGGAGATACCAATTATTTCTGAAGGTTGGGTTATGAGGACAGGAAAATGTAGAGCTGAATAGGGTTGGGTGGATAGCAAATTGAACAGCACGGCTGAGTGTGTTAGCAGGCGGCTTAAAACCAGCATTGTCTTCCTTGGACATTTACCAGTGGTGTCACGAAAACCTTCCAGGAGTGGAGACTCTGATGAATTCCAGATTCGCGTGATTGAATGGAACATTCTGTAGTGGTGATTGCCAACATTTAGGAATCTGGATAGTCTGGACAGGATATTGAAGAGCTGACCGATATTGAGTGGATAGCCAATGAACAGCACGGTTTCGAGTGTGAACAGACCACTAAGAAGCAGCATTGCATTACTTGGACATTCATCAGTGGTGTAACGAAAGCCTTCCTGGAATGCAGATTCAGAGTATTTCCAGATTCACAGTGAATGAATGGAAATTTCTGTAGTAGAGATTCCAATGATTTCTGAACGCTGGGTTGTGTGGACAGGAAAATGAAGAGCTGACTAGGTTTGACTGGATTGCCAATTGAACAGCAAGGCTGTGAGTGTGAACAGCCGCTGAAAACCAGCATTGGATTACCTGGTCATTCACCAGTGTTGTTAGGAAAATCTGCCTGGTGTGGAGAGTCAGAGGAATTCCAGATTCGCAGGGAACGAATCGAACATTCTGAAGTGGAGATAAGAATGATTTCTGAAGGCTCGGTGTGTGGAAGGAAAATCAAGAGCTAACCAGCGTTCACTGGATAGCCAATTGAACAGCACGGCTGCGAGTGTTAACACGCAGCTGAAACCAGCCTTGGGTTGCTTGGACATTCACCAGTGGTGAAACGAAAACCTGCTGGGAGTGGAGAACAAGATGAATTCAAGATTCGCCTGAATGAATGAAACATTCTGTAGTGTAGATTGCAATGGTTTCTGAGGTTTGTATTGTCTGAACTGGAAAAAGAAGAACTCACCAGTGTTGAGTCGCTAGACCGTGAACAGCACGGGTTCGAGTGTGAATAGACCGCTGAAAACCATCATTGCGTTACTTGAACATTCAGCAGTGGTGCAATGAAAACCTGCCGGGAGTGGAGATTCAGATGAATTCCAGATTCGCAGTGAATGAATGGAACATTCTCTAGTGGTGATTCCAATGATTTCTGAAGGCTGGGTTTTGTGGACACGAAAATGTAGAGCTGAACAGGGTGGAATGGATAGCCAAATGAACAGCACGTCTCGTAGTAAGAACAGGCCACTGAAAACCAGCTTTGGCTTAATTGGACATTCACAAGTGGTGTAACGAAAACCTGACGGGAGTTGAGAATTAGATGAATTTCAGATTTGCCGTCAATGAATGGAACATTCTGTGGAGGAGATACCAATTGTTTCTGAAGTTTGGGTTATGTGGACAGGAAAATGGAGCTGAAGAGGGTTGAGTGGATAGCAAATTGAACAGCACGGCTGAGAGTATGAGCAGGCCACTTAAAACCAGCATTGGCTTACTTGGATATTTACCAGTGGTGTCACGAAAACCTGCCGGGAGTGGAGATTCAGATGAATTCCAGATTCGCTGTGAATGAATGGAACATTCTGTAGTGGAGATAACAATGATTTCTCCAGTCTCTGTGGTGTGGACAGGAAAATGTAGAGCTGGCCAGGGTTGAGTGGATAGCCAATTGAACAGCACCACTGCGCTTGTGAAGAAAACACTTAAAACATTGGGTTACTTGGACATTCAACAGTGGTGTAACGAAAACCTGCCGGGAGTGGAGGTTCAGAGGAATTCCAGATTCGCAGTGAATGAATGGAACATTCTCTAGTGGAGATTCCAACGATTTCTGAAGGCTGGGTCGTGTGGAAGGAAAATCAAGAACTAATCAGGATTTAGTGGAAAGCCAATTGTATAGCATGGCTGCGAGTGTGAACATGCAGCTGAAAACCAGCATTGGGTTACTTGGACATTCATCAGTGGTGTAAGGAAAACCTGCATGGAGTGGAGAGTCAGTTGAATTCCACATTCGCAGTGAATGAATGGAACATTCTGTAGAGGAGATTCCAATGATTTCTGAAGCCTGTGTTGTGTGGACAGGAAAATGAAGAGCTGACCAGGCTTGAATCGATAGCCAAGTAAACAGCAGGGCTGCGAATATGAACAGGCCGCTGAAAACCAGCATTGGGTTACTTGGACATTCAACAGTGGTGTAATGAAAACCTGCGTGGAGTTGAGAGTCAGATGAATTCCAGATTCGCAGTGAATGAATGGAACATTCTGTAGTGGAGATAACAAAGATTTCTGAAGGCTGGTAGTGTGGTGGGACAATGAAGAGCTGAACAGGGTGGAGTGAATTGTCAATTAAACAGCACGGCTGCGAGTATGAACAGGCCTCTGAAAACCAGCATTGGCTTACTTGGACATTCACAAGTGGTGTAATGTTAACCAGGCGGGAGTGGAGAATCAGATAAACTCCAGACTCGCAGTGAATGAATGGAACATTCTGTAGTGGAGATTGCAATGATTTCTGAAATCTGGATTGTGGGGACACGAAAATGAAGAGCTGACCAGTGTTGAGTGGATAGCCTGTAAAAAGCCTCGGCTTCGAATGTGAACAGACCACTGAAAACCAGTATTGCATTACTTCGACTTTCAGCAGTGGTGTAACGAAAGCCTGCGTGGAGTGCAGATTCAGATGAATTCCAGATTCCCAGTGAATGAATGGAACATCCTGTAGTGGAGATTACAATGATTTCTGAAGGCTGGGTTGTGTGCACAGGGAAATGAGGAGCAAAACAGGTTGAGTGGATAGCCAATTGAACAGCACGACTGCGAACATGAACAGGCCTCTGAAAACCAGCATTGTTTTACTTGGACATTCACAAGTGGTGTAAGATAAATCTGCAGGTAGTGGAGATTCAGTTGAATTCCAGATTCGCAGTGAATGAATGGAACATTCTGTACTGGAGATTGCAATGATTTCTCAAGTCTGGATTGTTTGGACATGAAAATGAAGAGCTGACCACAGTTGTGTGGATACCCAGTAAAAAGCAGGGCTTAGAGTGTGAACAGACCGCTGAAAACCAGCATTGTGTTACTTGGACATTCATAAGTGGTGTAATGAAAGCCTACCTGGAGTGCAGATTCAGATGAATTCCAGATTGGCAGTGAATGAATGGAACATTCTGTACTGGCGATTCCAATGATTTCTGAAGTCTGATATTGTGGAAAAGAAAATGAAAGGCTGACCAGGTTTGAGTGGATAGACAATTGAACAGCACACTGCGAGTGTGAAAAGGCGGCTGAAAACCAGCATTGGATTACTTGGTCATTCACCAGTGCTGTAATGAAAACCTGCCTGGAGCGGAGAGTCAGATGAATTGCAGAATCGCAGTGAATGAATGGAACAGTCTGTAGTGGAGAGCCCAATGATTTCTGAAGGCTGGTTTGTGTGGAGAGGAAAATGAAGAGCTGACCAATATTGAGTGGATAGCCCATTGAACAGCACTTCTGCGAGTTGAACATGCCTCTGAAAACCAGTATTGAGTTACTTGGACATTCACCAGTGGCGTAACGAAAACCTGCCAGGAGTGGAGGTTCAGAGGAATTCCAGATTCGCAGTGAATGAATGGAACATTCTCTAGTGGTGATTCCAATGATTTCTGAAGGCTGGGTTTTGTGGACACGAAAATGTAGAGCTGAACAGGGTGGAGTGGATAGCCAAATGAACAGCACGTCTCTTAGTATGAACAGGCCACTGAAAACCAGCATTGGCTTACTTGGACATTCACAAGTGGTGTAACGATAACCCGCCGGGAGTTGAGAGTCAGATGAATTTAAGATTCGCAGTGAATGAACGGAACATTCTGTGGAGGAGATACCAATTATTTCTGAAGGTTGGGTTATGAGGACAGGAAAATGTAGAGCTGAATAGGGTTGGGTGGATAGCAAATTGAACAGCACGGCTGAGTGTGTTAGCAGGCGGCTTAAAACCAGCATTGTCTTCCTTGGACATTTACCAGTGGTGTCACGAAAACCTTCCAGGAGTGGAGACTCTGATGAATTCCAGATTCGCGTGATTGAATGGAACATTCTGTAGTGGTGATTGCCAACATTTAGGAATCTGGATAGTCTGGACAGGATATTGAAGAGCTGACCGATATTGAGTGGATAGCCAATGAACAGCACGGTTTCGAGTGTGAACAGACCACTAAGAAGCAGCATTGCATTACTTGGACATTCATCAGTGGTGTAACGAAAGCCTTCCTGGAATGCAGATTCAGAGTATTTCCAGATTCACAGTGAATGAATGGAAATTTCTGTAGTAGAGATTCCAATGATTTCTGAACGCTGGGTTGTGTGGACAGGAAAATGAAGAGCTGACTAGGTTTGACTGGATTGCCAATTGAACAGCAAGGCTGTGAGTGTGAACAGCCGCTGAAAACCAGCATTGGATTACCTGGTCATTCACCAGTGTTGTTAGGAAAATCTGCCTGGTGTGGAGAGTCAGAGGAATTCCAGATTCGCAGGGAACGAATGGAACATTCTGAAGTGGAGATAAGAATGATTTCTGAAGGCTCGGTGTGTGGAAGGAAAATCAAGAGCTAACCAGCGTTCACTGGATAGCCAATTGAACAGCACGGCTGCGAGTGTTAACACGCAGCTGAAACCAGCCTTGGGTTGCTTGGACATTCACCAGTGGTGAAACGAAAACCTGCTGGGAGTGGAGAACAAGATGAATTCAAGATTCGCCTGAATGAATGAAACATTCTGTAGTGTAGATTGCAATGGTTTCTGAGGTTTGTATTGTCTGAACTGGAAAAAGAAGAACTCACCAGTGTTGAGTCGCTAGACCGTGAACAGCACGGGTTCGAGTGTGAATAGACCGCTGAAAACCATCATTGCGTTACTTGAACATTCAGCAGTGGTGCAATGAAAACCTGCCGGGAGTGGAGATTCAGATGAATTCCAGATTCGCAGTGAATGAATGGAACATTCTCTAGTGGTGATTCCAATGATTTCTGAAGGCTGGGTTTTGTGGACACGAAAATGTAGAGCTGAACAGGGTGGAATGGATAGCCAAATGAACAGCACGTCTCGTAGTAAGAACAGGCCACTGAAAACCAGCTTTGGCTTAATTGGACATTCACAAGTGGTGTAACGAAAACCTGACGGGAGTTGAGAATTAGATGAATTTCAGATTTGCCGTCAATGAATGGAACATTCTGTGGAGGAGATACCAATTGTTTCTGAAGTTTGGGTTATGTGGACAGGAAAATGGAGCTGAAGAGGGTTGAGTGGATAGCAAATTGAACAGCACGGCTGAGAGTATGAGCAGGCCACTTAAAACCAGCATTGGCTTACTTGGATATTTACCAGTGGTGTCACGAAAACCTGCCGGGAGTGGAGATTCAGATGAATTCCAGATTCGCTGTGAATGAATGGAACATTCTGTAGTGGAGATAACAATGATTTCTCCAGTCTCTGTGGTGTGGACAGGAAAATGTAGAGCTGGCCAGGGTTGAGTGGATAGCCAATTGAACAGCACCACTGCGCTTGTGAAGAAAACACTTAAAACATTGGGTTACTTGGACATTCAACAGTGGTGTAACGAAAACCTGCCGGGAGTGGAGGTTCAGAGGAATTCCAGATTCGCAGTGAATGAATGGAACATTCTCTAGTGGAGATTCCAACGATTTCTGAAGGCTGGGTCGTGTGGAAGGAAAATCAAGAACTAATCAGGATTTAGTGGAAAGCCAATTGTATAGCATGGCTGCGAGTGTGAACATGCAGCTGAAAACCAGCATTGGGTTACTTGGACATTCATCAGTGGTGTAAGGAAAACCTGCATGGAGTGGAGAGTCAGTTGAATTCCACATTCGCAGTGAATGAATGGAACATTCTGTAGAGGAGATTCCAATGATTTCTGAAGCCTGTGTTGTGTGGACAGGAAAATGAAGAGCTGACCAGGCTTGAATCGATAGCCAAGTAAACAGCAGGGCTGCGAATATGAACAGGCCGCTGAAAACCAGCATTGGGTTACTTGGACATTCAACAGTGGTGTAATGAAAACCTGCGTGGAGTTGAGAGTCAGATGAATTCCAGATTCGCAGTGAATGAATGGAACATTCTGTAGTGGAGATAACAAAGATTTCTGAAGGCTGGTAGTGTGGTGGGACAATGAAGAGTTGAACAGGGTGGAGTGAATTGTCAATTAAACAGCACGGCTGCGAGTATGAACAGGCCTCTGAAAACCAGCATTGGCTTACTTGGACATTCACAAGTGGTGTAATGTTAACCAGGCGGGAGTGGAGAATCAGATAAACTCCAGACTCGCAGTGAATGAATGGAACATTCTGTAGTGGAGATTGCAATGATTTCTGAAATCTGGATTGTGGGGACACGAAAATGAAGAGCTGACCAGTGTTGAGTGGATAGCCTGTAAAAAGCCTCGGCTTCGAATGTGAACAGACCACTGAAAACCAGTATTGCATTACTTCGACTTTCAGCAGTGGTGTAACGAAAGCCTGCGTGGAGTGCAGATTCAGATGAATTCCAGATTCCCAGTGAATGAATGGAACATCCTGTAGTGGAGATTACAATGATTTCTGAAGGCTGGGTTGTGTGCACAGGAAAATGAGGAGCAAAACAGGTTGAGTGGATAGCCAATTGAACAGCACGACTGCGAACATGAACAGGCCTCTGAAAACCAGCATTGTTTTACTTGGACATTCACAAGTGGTGTAAGATAAATCTGCAGGTAGTGGAGATTCAGTTGAATTCCAGATTCGCAGTGAATGAATGGAACATTCTGTACTGGAGATTGCAATGATTTCTCAAGTCTGGATTGTTTGGACATGAAAATGAAGAGCTGACCACAGTTGTGTGGATACCCAGTAAAAAGCAGGGCTTAGAGTGTGAACAGACCGCTGAAAACCAGCATTGTGTTACTTGGACATTCATAAGTGGTGTAATGAAAGCCTACCTGGAGTGCAGATTCAGATGAATTCCAGATTGGCAGTGAATGAATGGAACATTCTGTACTGGCGATTCCAATGATTTCTGAAGTCTGATATTGTGGAAAAGAAAATGAAAGGCTGACCAGGTTTGAGTGGATAGACAATTGAACAGCACACTGCGAGTGTGAAAAGGCGGCTGAAAACCAGCATTGGATTACTTGGTCATTCACCAGTGCTGTAATGAAAACCTGCCTGGAGCGGAGAGTCAGATGAATTGCAGAATCGCAGTGAATGAATGGAACAGTCTGTAGTGGAGAGCCCAATGATTTCTGAAGGCTGGTTTGTGTGGAGAGGAAAATGAAGAGCTGACCAATATTGAGTGGATAGCCCATTGAACAGCACTTCTGCGAGTTGAACATGCCTCTGAAAACCAGTATTGAGTTACTTGGACATTCACCAGTGGCGTAACGAAAACCTGCCAGGAGTGGAGGTTCAGAGGAATTCCAGATTCGCAGTGAATGAATGGAACATTCTCTAGTGGTGATTCCAATGATTTCTGAAGGCTGGGTTTTGTGGACACGAGAATGTAGAGCTGAACAGGGTGGAGTGGATAGCCAAATGAACAGCACGTCTCTTAGTATGAACAGGCCACTGAAAACCAGCATTGGCTTACTTGGACATTCACAAGTGGTGTAACGATAACCCGCCGGGAGTTGAGAGTCAGATGAATTTAAGATTCGCAGTGAATGAACGGAACATTCTGTGGAGGAGATACCAATTATTTCTGAAGGTTGGGTTATGAGGACAGGAAAATGTAGAGCTGAATAGGGTTGGGTGGATAGCAAATTGAACAGCACGGCTGAGTGTGTTAGCAGGCGGCTTAAAACCAGCATTGTCTTCCTTGGACATTTACCAGTGGTGTCACGAAAACCTTCCAGGAGTGGAGACTCTGATGAATTCCAGATTCGCGTGATTGAATGGAACATTCTGTAGTGGTGATTGCCAACATTTAGGAATCTGGATAGTCTGGACAGGATATTGAAGAGCTGACCGATATTGAGTGGATAGCCAATGAACAGCACGGTTTCGAGTGTGAACAGACCACTAAGAAGCAGCATTGCATTACTTGGACATTCATCAGTGGTGTAACGAAAGCCTTCCTGGAATGCAGATTCAGAGTATTTCCAGATTCACAGTGAATGAATGGAAATTTCTGTAGTAGAGATTCCAATGATTTCTGAACGCTGGGTTGTGTGGACAGGAAAATGAAGAGCTGACTAGGTTTGACTGGATTGCCAATTGAACAGCAAGGCTGTGAGTGTGAACAGCCGCTGAAAACCAGCATTGGATTACCTGGTCATTCACCAGTGTTGTTAGGAAAATCTGCCTGGTGTGGAGAGTCAGAGGAATTCCAGATTCGCAGGGAACGAATGGAACATTCTGAAGTGGAGATAAGAATGATTTCTGAAGGCTCGGTGTGTGGAAGGAAAATCAAGAGCTAACCAGCGTTCACTGGATAGCCAATTGAACAGCACGGCTGCGAGTGTTAACACGCAGCTGAAACCAGCCTTGGGTTGCTTGGACATTCACCAGTGGTGAAACGAAAACCTGCTGGGAGTGGAGAACAAGATGAATTCAAGATTCGCCTGAATGAATGAAACATTCTGTAGTGTAGATTGCGATGGTTTCTGAGGTTTGTATTGTCTGAACTGGAAAAAGAAGAACTCACCAGTGTTGAGTCGCTAGACCGTGAACAGCACGGGTTCGAGTGTGAATAGACCGCTGAAAACCATCATTGCGTTACTTGAACATTCAGCAGTGGTGCAATGAAAACCTGCCGGGAGTGGAGATTCAGATGAATTCCAGATTCGCAGTGAATGAATGGAACATTCTCTAGTGGTGATTCCAATGATTTCTGAAGGCTGGGTTTTGTGGACACGAAAATGTAGAGCTGAACAGGGTGGAATGGATAGCCAAATGAACAGCACGTCTCGTAGTAAGAACAGGCCACTGAAAACCAGCTTTGGCTTAATTGGACATTCACAAGTGGTGTAACGAAAACCTGACGGGAGTTGAGAATTAGATGAATTTCAGATTTGCCGTCAATGAATGGAACATTCTGTGGAGGAGATACCAATTGTTTCTGAAGTTTGGGTTATGTGGACAGGAAAATGGAGCTGAAGAGGGTTGAGTGGATAGCAAATTGAACAGCACGGCTGAGAGTATGAGCAGGCCACTTAAAACCAGCATTGGCTTACTTGGATATTTACCAGTGGTGTCACGAAAACCTGCCGGGAGTGGAGATTCAGATGAATGCCAGATTCGCTGTGAATGAATGGAACATTCTGTAGTGGAGATAACAATGATTTCTCCAGTCTCTCTGGTGTGGACAGGAAAATGTAGAGCTGGCCAGGGTTGAGTGGATAGCCAATTGAACAGCACCACTGCGCTTGTGAAGAAAACACTTAAAACATTGGGTTACTTGGACATTCAACAGTGGTGTAACGAAAACCTGCCGGGAGTGGAGGTTCAGAGGAATTCCAGATTCGCAGTGAATGAATGGAACATTCTCTAGTGGAGATTCCAACGATTTCTGAAGGCTGGGTCGTGTGGAAGGAAAATCAAGAACTAATCAGGATTTAGTGGAAAGCCAATTGTATAGCATGGCTGCGAGTGTGAACATGCAGCTGAAAACCAGCATTGGGTTACTTGGACATTCATCAGTGGTGTAAGGAAAACCTGCATGGAGTGGAGAGTCAGTTGAATTCCACATTCGCAGTGAATGAATGGAACATTCTGTAGAGGAGATTCCAATGATTTCTGAAGCCTGTGTTGTGTGGACAGGAAAATGAAGAGCTGACCAGGCTTGAATCGATAGCCAAGTAAACAGCAGGGCTGCGAATATGAACAGGCCGCTGAAAACCAGCATTGGGTTACTTGGACATTCAACAGTGGTGTAATGAAAACCTGCGTGGAGTTGAGAGTCAGATGAATTCCAGATTCGCAGTGAATGAATGGAACATTCTGTAGTGGAGATAACAAAGATTTCTGAAGGCTGGTAGTGTGGTGGGACAATGAAGAGCTGAACAGGGTGGAGTGAATTGTCAATTAAACAGCACGGCTGCGAGTATGAACAGGCCTCTGAAAACCAGCATTGGCTTACTTGGACATTCACAAGTGGTGTAATGTTAACCAGGCGGGAGTGGAGAATCAGATAAACTCCAGACTCGCAGTGAATGAATGGAACATTCTGTAGTGGAGATTGCAATGATTTCTGAAATCTGGATTGTGGGGACACGAAAATGAAGAGCTGACCAGTGTTGAGTGGATAGCCTGTAAAAAGCCTCGGCTTCGAATGTGAACAGACCACTGAAAACCAGTATTGCATTACTTCGACTTTCAGCAGTGGTGTAACGAAAGCCTGCGTGGAGTGCAGATTCAGATGAATTCCAGATTCCCAGTGAATGAATGGAACATCCTGTAGTGGAGATTACAATGATTTCTGAAGGCTGGGTTGTGTGCACAGGAAAATGAGGAGCAAAACAGGTTGAGTGGATAGCCAATTGAACAGCACGACTGCGAACATGAACAGGCCTCTGAAAACCAGCATTGTTTTACTTGGACATTCACAAGTGGTGTAAGATAAATCTGCAGGTAGTGGAGATTCAGTTGAATTCCAGATTCGCAGTGAATGAATGGAACATTCTGTACTGGAGATTGCAATGATTTCTCAAGTCTGGATGGTTTGGACATGAAAATGAAGAGCTGACCACAGTTGTGTGGATACCCAGTAAAAAGCAGGGCTTAGAGTGTGAACAGACCGCTGAAAACCAGCATTGTGTTACTTGGACATTCATAAGTGGTGTAATGAAAGCCTACCTGGAGTGCAGATTCAGATGAATTCCAGATTGGCAGTGAATGAATGGAACATTCTGTACTGGCGATTCCAATGATTTCTGAAGTCTGATATTGTGGAAAAGAAAATGAAAGGCTGACCAGGTTTGAGTGGATAGACAATTGAACAGCACACTGCGAGTGTGAAAAGGCGGCTGAAAACCAGCATTGGATTACTTGGTCATTCACCAGTGCTGTAATGAAAACCTGCCTGGAGCGGAGAGTCAGATGAATTGCAGAATCGCAGTGAATGAATGGAACAGTCTGTAGTGGAGAGCCCAATGATTTCTGAAGGCTGGTTTGTGTGGAGAGGAAAATGAAGAGCTGACCAATATTGAGTGGATAGCCCATTGAACAGCACTTCTGCGAGTTGAACATGCCTCTGAAAACCAGTATTGAGTTACTTGGACATTCACCAGTGGCGTAACGAAAACCTGCCAGGAGTGGAGGTTCAGAGGAATTCCAGATTCGCAGTGAATGAATGGAACATTCTCTAGTGGTGATTCCAATGATTTCTGAAGGCTGGGTTTTGTGGACACGAAAATGTAGAGCTGAACAGGGTGGAGTGGATAGCCAAATGAACAGCACGTCTCTTAGTATGAACAGGCCACTGAAAACCAGCATTGGCTTACTTGGACATTCACAAGTGGTGTAACGATAACCCGCCGGGAGTTGAGAGTCAGATGAATTTAAGATTCGCAGTGAATGAACGGAACATTCTGTGGAGGAGATACCAATTATTTCTGAAGGTTGGGTTATGAGGACAGGAAAATGTAGAGCTGAATAGGGTTGGGTGGATAGCAAATTGAACAGCACGGCTGAGTGTGTTAGCAGGCGGCTTAAAACCAGCATTGTCTTCCTTGGACATTTACCAGTGGTGTCACGAAAACCTTCCAGGAGTGGAGACTCTGATGAATTCCAGATTCGCGTGATTGAATGGAACATTCTGTAGTGGTGATTGCCAACATTTAGGAATCTGGATAGTCTGGACAGGATATTGAAGAGCTGACCGATATTGAGTGGATAGCCAATGAACAGCACGGTTTCGAGTGTGAACAGACCACTAAGAAGCAGCATTGCATTACTTGGACATTCATCAGTGGTGTAACGAAAGCCTTCCTGGAATGCAGATTCAGAGTATTTCCAGATTCACAGTGAATGAATGGAAATTTCTGTAGTAGAGATTCCAATGATTTCTGAACGCTGGGTTGTGTGGACAGGAAAATGAAGAGCTGACTAGGTTTGACTGGATTGCCAATTGAACAGCAAGGCTGTGAGTGTGAACAGCCGCTGAAAACCAGCATTGGATTACCTGGTCATTCACCAGTGTTGTTAGGAAAATCTGCCTGGTGTGGAGAGTCAGAGGAATTCCAGATTCGCAGGGAACGAATGGAACATTCTGAAGTGGAGATAAGAATGATTTCTGAAGGCTCGGTGTGTGGAAGGAAAATCAAGAGCTAACCAGCGTTCACTGGATAGCCAATTGAACAGCACGGCTGCGAGTGTTAACACGCAGCTGAAACCAGCCTTGGGTTGCTTGGACATTCACCAGTGGTGAAACGAAAACCTGCTGGGAGTGGAGAACAAGATGAATTCAAGATTCGCCTGAATGAATGAAACATTCTGTAGTGTAGATTGCAATGGTTTCTGAGGTTTGTATTGTCTGAACTGGAAAAAGAAGAACTCACCAGTGTTGAGTCGCTAGACCGTGAACAGCACGGGTTCGAGTGTGAATAGACCGCTGAAAACCATCATTGCGTTACTTGAACATTCAGCAGTGGTGCAATGAAAACCTGCCGGGAGTGGAGATTCAGATGAATTCCAGATTCGCAGTGAATGAATGGAACATTCTCTAGTGGTGATTCCAATGATTTCTGAAGGCTGGGTTTTGTGGACACGAAAATGTAGAGCTGAACAGGGTGGAATGGATAGCCAAATGAACAGCACGTCTCGTAGTAAGAACAGGCCACTGAAAACCAGCTTTGGCTTAATTGGACATTCACAAGTGGTGTAACGAAAACCTGACGGGAGTTGAGAATTAGATGAATTTCAGATTTGCCGTCAATGAATGGAACATTCTGTGGAGGAGATACCAATTGTTTCTGAAGTTTGGGTTATGTGGACAGGAAAATGGAGCTGAAGAGGGTTGAGTGGATAGCAAATTGAACAGCACGGCTGAGAGTATGAGCAGGCCACTTAAAACCAGCATTGGCTTACTTGGATATTTACCAGTGGTGTCACGAAAACCTGCCGGGAGTGGAGATTCAGATGAATTCCAGATTCGCTGTGAATGAATGGAACATTCTGTAGTGGAGATAACAATGATTTCTCCAGTCTCTCTGGTGTGGACAGGAAAATGTAGAGCTGGCCAGGGTTGAGTGGATAGCCAATTGAACAGCACCACTGCGCTTGTGAAGAAAACACTTAAAACATTGGGTTACTTGGACATTCAACAGTGGTGTAACGAAAACCTGCCGGGAGTGGAGGTTCAGAGGAATTCCAGATTCGCAGTGAATGAATGGAACATTCTCTAGTGGAGATTCCAACGATTTCTGAAGGCTGGGTCGTGTGGAAGGAAAATCAAGAACTAATCAGGATTTAGTGGAAAGCCAATTGTATAGCATGGCTGCGAGTGTGAACATGCAGCTGAAAACCAGCATTGGGTTACTTGGACATTCATCAGTGGTGTAAGGAAAACCTGCATGGAGTGGAGAGTCAGTTGAATTCCACATTCGCAGTGAATGAATGGAACATTCTGTAGAGGAGATTCCAATGATTTCTGAAGCCTGTGTTGTGTGGACAGGAAAATGAAGAGCTGACCAGGCTTGAATCGATAGCCAAGTAAACAGCAGGGCTGCGAATATGAACAGGCCGCTGAAAACCAGCATTGGGTTACTTGGACATTCAACAGTGGTGTAATGAAAACCTGCGTGGAGTTGAGAGTCAGATGAATTCCAGATTCGCAGTGAATGAATGGAACATTCTGTAGTGGAGATAACAAAGATTTCTGAAGGCTGGTAGTGTGGTGGGACAATGAAGAGCTGAACAGGGTGGAGTGAATTGTCAATTAAACAGCACGGCTGCGAGTATGAACAGGCCTCTGAAAACCAGCATTGGCTTACTTGGACATTCACAAGTGGTGTAATGTTAACCAGGCGGGAGTGGAGAATCAGATAAACTCCAGACTCGCAGTGAATGAATGGAACATTCTGTAGTGGAGATTGCAATGATTTCTGAAATCTGGATTGTGGGGACACGAAAATGAAGAGCTGACCAGTGTTGAGTGGATAGCCTGTAAAAAGCCTCGGCTTCGAATGTGAACAGACCACTGAAAACCAGTATTGCATTACTTCGACTTTCAGCAGTGGTGTAACGAAAGCCTGCGTGGAGTGCAGATTCAGATGAATTCCAGATTCCCAGTGAATGAATGGAACATCCTGTAGTGGAGATTACAATGATTTCTGAAGGCTGGGTTGTGTGCACAGGAAAATGAGGAGCAAAACAGGTTGAGTGGATAGCCAATTGAACAGCACGACTGCGAACATGAACAGGCCTCTGAAAACCAGCATTGTTTTACTTGGACATTCACAAGTGGTGTCAGATAAATCTGCAGGTAGTGGAGATTCAGTTGAATTCCAGATTCGCAGTGAATGAATGGAACATTCTGTACTGGAGATTGCAATGATTTCTCAAGTCTGGATTGTTTGGACATGAAAATGAAGAGCTGACCACAGTTGTGTGGATACCCAGTAAAAAGCAGGGCTTAGAGTGTGAACAGACCGCTGAAAACCAGCATTGTGTTACTTGGACATTCATAAGTGGTGTAATGAAAGCCTACCTGGAGTGCAGATTCAGATGAATTCCAGATTGGCAGTGAATGAATGGAACATTCTGTACTGGCGATTCCAATGATTTCTGAAGTCTGATATTGTGGAAAAGAAAATGAAAGGCTGACCAGGTTTGAGTGGATAGACAATTGAACAGCACACTGCGAGTGTGAAAAGGCGGCTGAAAACCAGCATTGGATTACTTGGTCATTCACCAGTGCTGTAATGAAAACCTGCCTGGAGCGGAGAGTCAGATGAATTGCAGAATCGCAGTGAATGAATGGAACAGTCTGTAGTGGAGAGCCCAATGATTTCTGAAGGCTGGTTTGTGTGGAGAGGAAAATGAAGAGCTGACCAATATTGAGTGGATAGCCCATTGAACAGCACTTCTGCGAGTTGAACATGCCTCTGAAAACCAGTATTGAGTTACTTGGACATTCACCAGTGGCGTAACGAAAACCTGCCAGGAGTGGAGGTTCAGAGGAATTCCAGATTCGCAGTGAATGAATGGAACATTCTCTAGTGGTGATTCCAATGATTTCTGAAGGCTGGGTTTTGTGGACACGAAAATGTAGAGCTGAACAGGGTGGAGTGGATAGCCAAATGAACAGCACGTCTCTTAGTATGAACAGGCCACTGAAAACCAGCATTGGCTTACTTGGACATTCACAAGTGGTGTAACGATAACCCGCCGGGAGTTGAGAGTCAGATGAATTTAAGATTCGCAGTGAATGAACGGAACATTCTGTGGAGGAGATACCAATTATTTCTGAAGGTTGGGTTATGAGGACAGGAAAATGTAGAGCTGAATAGGGTTGGGTGGATAGCAAATTGAACAGCACGGCTGAGTGTGTTAGCAGGCGGCTTAAAACCAGCATTGTCTTCCTTGGATATTTACCAGTGGTGTCACGAAAACCTTCCAGGAGTGGAGACTCTGATGAATTCCAGATTCGCGTGATTGAATGGAACATTCTGTAGTGGTGATTGCCAACATTTAGGAATCTGGATAGTCTGGACAGGATATTGAAGAGCTGACCGATATTGAGTGGATAGCTAATGAACAGCACGGTTTCGAGTGTGAACAGACCACTAAGAAGCAGCATTGCATTACTTGGACATTCATCAGTGGTGTAACGAAAGCCTTCCTGGAATGCAGATTCAGAGTATTTCCAGATTCACAGTGAATGAATGGAAATTTCTGTAGTAGAGATTCCAATGATTTCTGAACGCTGGGTTGTGTGGACAGGAAAATGAAGAGCTGACTAGGTTTGACTGGATTGCCAATTGAACAGCAAGGCTGTGAGTGTGAACAGCCGCTGAAAACCAGCATTGGATTACCTGGTCATTCACCAGTGTTGTTAGGAAAATCTGCCTGGTGTGGAGAGTCAGAGGAATTCCAGATTCGCAGGGAACGAATGGAACATTCTGAAGTGGAGATAAGAATGATTTCTGAAGGCTCGGTGTGTGGAAGGAAAATCAAGAGCTAACCAGCGTTCACTGGATAGCCAATTGAACAGCACGGCTGCGAGTGTTAACACGCAGCTGAAACCAGCCTTGGGTTGCTTGGACATTCACCAGTGGTGAAACGAAAACCTGCTGGGAGTGGAGAACAAGATGAATTCAAGATTCGCCTGAATGAATGAAACATTCTGTAGTGTAGATTGCAATGGTTTCTGAGGTTTGTATTGTCTGAACTGGAAAAAGAAGAACTCACCAGTGTTGAGTCGCTAGACCGTGAACAGCACGGGTTCGAGTGTGAATAGACCGCTGAAAACCATCATTGCGTTACTTGAACATTCAGCAGTGGTGCAATGAAAACCTGCCGGGAGTGGAGATTCAGATGAATTCCAGATTCGCAGTGAATGAATGGAACATTCTCTAGTGGTGATTCCAATGATTTCTGAAGGCTGGGTTTTGTGGACACGAAAATGTAGAGCTGAACAGGGTGGAATGGATAGCCAAATGAACAGCACGTCTCGTAGTAAGAACAGGCCACTGAAAACCAGCTTTGGCTTAATTGGACATTCACAAGTGGTGTAACGAAAACCTGACGGGAGTTGAGAATTAGATGAATTTCAGATTTGCCGTCAATGAATGGAACATTCTGTGGAGGAGATACCAATTGTTTCTGAAGTTTGGGTTATGTGGACAGGAAAATGGAGCTGAAGAGGGTTGAGTGGATAGCAAATTGAACAGCACGGCTGAGAGTATGAGCAGGCCACTTAAAACCAGCATTGGCTTACTTGGATATTTACCAGTGGTGTCACGAAAACCTGCCGGGAGTGGAGATTCAGATGAATTCCAGATTCGCTGTGAATGAATGGAACATTCTGTAGTGGAGATAACAATGATTTCTCCAGTCTCTCTGGTGTGGACAGGAAAATGTAGAGCTGGCCAGGGTTGAGTGGATAGCCAATTGAACAGCACCACTGCGCTTGTGAAGAAAACACTTAAAACATTGGGTTACTTGGACATTCAACAGTGGTGTAACGAAAACCTGCCGGGAGTGGAGGTTCAGAGGAATTCCAGATTCGCAGTGAATGAATGGAACATTCTCTAGTGGAGATTCCAACGATTTCTGAAGGCTGGGTCGTGTGGAAGGAAAATCAAGAACTAATCAGGATTTAGTGGAAAGCCAATTGTATAGCATGGCTGCGAGTGTGAACATGCAGCTGAAAACCAGCATTGGGTTACTTGGACATTCATCAGTGGTGTAAGGAAAACCTGCATGGAGTGGAGAGTCAGTTGAATTCCACATTCGCAGTGAATGAATGGGACATTCTGTAGAGGAGATTCCAATGATTTCTGAAGCCTGTGTTGTGTGGACAGGAAAATGAAGAGCTGACCAGGGTTGAATCGATAGCCAAGTAAACAGCAGGGCTGCGAATATGAACAGGCCGCTGAAAACCGGCATTGGGTTACTTGGACATTCAACAGTGGTGTAATGAAAACCTGCGTGGAGTTGAGAGTCAGATGAATTCCAGATTCGCAGTGAATGAATGGAACATTCTGTAGTGGAGATAACAAAGATTTCTGAAGGCTGGTAGTGTGGTGGGACAATGAAGAGCTGAACAGGGTGGAGTGAATTGTCAATTAAACAGCACGGCTGCGAGTATGAACAGGCCTCTGAAAACCAGCATTGGCTTACTTGGACATTCACAAGTGGTGTAATGTTAACCAGGCGGGAGTGGAGAATCAGATAAACTCCAGACTCGCAGTGAATGAATGGAACATTCTGTAGTGGAGATTGCAATGATTTCTGAAATCTGGATTGTGGGGACACGAAAATGAAGAGCTGACCAGTGTTGAGTGGATAGCCTGTAAAAAGCCTCGGCTTCGAATGTGAACAGACCACTGAAAACCAGTATTGCATTACTTCGACTTTCAGCAGTGGTGTAACGAAAGCCTGCGTGGAGTGCAGATTCAGATGAATTCCAGATTCCCAGTGAATGAATGGAACATCCTGTAGTGGAGATTACAATGATTTCTGAAGGCTGGGTTGTGTGCACAGGAAAATGAGGAGCAAAACAGGTTGAGTGGATAGCCAATTGAACAGCACGACTGCGAACATGAACAGGCCTCTGAAAACCAGCATTGTTTTACTTGGACATTCACAAGTGGTGTCAGATAAATCTGCAGGTAGTGGAGATTCAGTTGAATTCCAGATTCGCAGTGAATGAATGGAACATTCTGTACTGGAGATTGCAATGATTTCTCAAGTCTGGATTGTTTGGACATGAAAATGAAGAGCTGACCACAGTTGTGTGGATACCCAGTAAAAAGCAGGGCTTAGAGTGTGAACAGACCGCTGAAAACCAGCATTGTGTTACTTGGACATTCATAAGTGGTGTAATGAAAGCCTACCTGGAGTGCAGATTCAGATGAATTCCAGATTGGCAGTGAATGAATGGAACATTCTGTACTGGCGATTCCAATGATTTCTGAAGTCTGATATTGTGGAAAAGAAAATGAAAGGCTGACCAGGTTTGAGTGGATAGACAATTGAACAGCACACTGCGAGTGTGAAAAGGCGGCTGAAAACCAGCATTGGATTACTTGGTCATTCACCAGTGCTGTAATGAAAACCTGCCTGGAGCGGAGAGTCAGATGAATTGCAGAATCGCAGTGAATGAATGGAACAGTCTGTAGTGGAGAGCCCAATGATTTCTGAAGGCTGGTTTGTGTGGAGAGGAAAATGAAGAGCTGACCAATATTGAGTGGATAGCCCATTGAACAGCACTTCTGCGAGTTGAACATGCCTCTGAAAACCAGTATTGAGTTACTTGGACATTCACCAGTGGCGTAACGAAAACCTGCCAGGAGTGGAGGTTCAGAGGAATTCCAGATTCGCAGTGAATGAATGGAACATTCTCTAGTGGTGATTCCAATGATTTCTGAAGGCTGGGTTTTGTGGACACGAAAATGTAGAGCTGAACAGGGTGGAGTGGATAGCCAAATGAACAGCACGTCTCTTAGTATGAACAGGCCACTGAAAACCAGCATTGGCTTACTTGGACATTCACAAGTGGTGTAACGATAACCCGCCGGGAGTTGAGAGTCAGATGAATTTAAGATTCGCAGTGAATGAACGGAACATTCTGTGGAGGAGATACCAATTATTTCTGAAGGTTGGGTTATGAGGACAGGAAAATGTAGAGCTGAATAGGGTTGGGTGGATAGCAAATTGAACAGCACGGCTGAGTGTGTTAGCAGGCGGCTTAAAACCAGCATTGTCTTCCTTGGACATTTACCAGTGGTGTCACGAAAACCTTCCAGGAGTGGAGACTCTGATGAATTCCAGATTCGCGTGATTGAATGGAACATTCTGTAGTGGTGATTGCCAACATTTAGGAATCTGGATAGTCTGGACAGGATATTGAAGAGCTGACCGATATTGAGTGGATAGCTAATGAACAGCACGGTTTCGAGTGTGAACAGACCACTAAGAAGCAGCATTGCATTACTTGGACATTCATCAGTGGTGTAACGAAAGCCTTCCTGGAATGCAGATTCAGAGTATTTCCAGATTCACAGTGAATGAATGGAAATTTCTGTAGTAGAGATTCCAATGATTTCTGAACGCTGGGTTGTGTGGACAGGAAAATGAAGAGCTGACTAGGTTTGACTGGATTGCCAATTGAACAGCAAGGCTGTGAGTGTGAACAGCCGCTGAAAACCAGCATTGGATTACCTGGTCATTCACCAGTGTTGTTAGGAAAATCTGCCTGGTGTGGAGAGTCAGAGGAATTCCAGATTCGCAGGGAACGAATGGAACATTCTGAAGTGGAGATAAGAATGATTTCTGAAGGCTCGGTGTGTGGAAGGAAAATCAAGAGCTAACCAGCGTTCACTGGATAGCCAATTGAACAGCACGGCTGCGAGTGTTAACACGCAGCTGAAACCAGCCTTGGGTTGCTTGGACATTCACCAGTGGTGAAACGAAAACCTGCTGGGAGTGGAGAACAAGATGAATTCAAGATTCGCCTGAATGAATGAAACATTCTGTAGTGTAGATTGCAATGGTTTCTGAGGTTTGTATTGTCTGAACTGGAAAAAGAAGAACTCACCAGTGTTGAGTCGCTAGACCGTGAACAGCACGGGTTCGAGTGTGAATAGACCGCTGAAAACCATCATTGCGTTACTTGAACATTCAGCAGTGGTGCAATGAAAACCTGCCGGGAGTGGAGATTCAGATGAATTCCAGATTCGCAGTGAATGAATGGAACATTCTCTAGTGGTGATTCCAATGATTTCTGAAGGCTGGGTTTTGTGGACACGAAAATGTAGAGCTGAACAGGGTGGAATGGATAGCCAAATGAACAGCACGTCTCGTAGTAAGAACAGGCCACTGAAAACCAGCTTTGGCTTAATTGGACATTCACAAGTGGTGTAACGAAAACCTGACGGGAGTTGAGAATTAGATGAATTTCAGATTTGCCGTCAATGAATGGAACATTCTGTGGAGGAGATACCAATTGTTTCTGAAGTTTGGGTTATGTGGACAGGAAAATGGAGCTGAAGAGGGTTGAGTGGATAGCAAATTGAACAGCACGGCTGAGAGTATGAGCAGGCCACTTAAAACCAGCATTGGCTTACTTGGATATTTACCAGTGGTGTCACGAAAACCTGCCGGGAGTGGAGATTCAGATGAATTCCAGATTCGCTGTGAATGAATGGAACATTCTGTAGTGGAGATAACAATGATTTCTCCAGTCTCTCTGGTGTGGACAGGAAAATGTAGAGCTGGCCAGGGTTGAGTGGATAGCCAATTGAACAGCACCACTGCGCTTGTGAAGAAAACACTTAAAACATTGGGTTACTTGGACATTCAACAGTGGTGTAACGAAAACCTGCCGGGAGTGGAGGTTCAGAGGAATTCCAGATTCGCAGTGAATGAATGGAACATTCTCTAGTGGAGATTCCAACGATTTCTGAAGGCTGGGTCGTGTGGAAGGAAAATCAAGAACTAATCAGGATTTAGTGGAAAGCCAATTGTATAGCATGGCTGCGAGTGTGAACATGCAGCTGAAAACCAGCATTGGGTTACTTGGACATTCATCAGTGGTGTAAGGAAAACCTGCATGGAGTGGAGAGTCAGTTGAATTCCACATTCGCAGTGAATGAATGGGACATTCTGTAGAGGAGATTCCAATGATTTCTGAAGCCTGTGTTGTGTGGACAGGAAAATGAAGAGCTGACCAGGGTTGAATCGATAGCCAAGTAAACAGCAGGGCTGCGAATATGAACAGGCCGCTGAAAACCGGCATTGGGTTACTTGGACATTCAACAGTGGTGTAATGAAAACCTGCGTGGAGTTGAGAGTCAGATGAATTCCAGATTCGCAGTGAATGAATGGAACATTCTGTAGTGGAGATAACAAAGATTTCTGAAGGCTGGTAGTGTGGTGGGACAATGAAGAGCTGAACAGGGTGGAGTGAATTGTCAATTAAACAGCACGGCTGCGAGTATGAACAGGCCTCTGAAAACCAGCATTGGCTTACTTGGACATTCACAAGTGGTGTAATGTTAACCAGGCGGGAGTGGAGAATCAGATAAACTCCAGACTCGCAGTGAATGAATGGAACATTCTGTAGTGGAGATTGCAATGATTTCTGAAATCTGGATTGTGGGGACACGAAAATGAAGAGCTGACCAGTGTTGAGTGGATAGCCTGTAAAAAGCCTCGGCTTCGAATGTGAACAGACCACTGAAAACCAGTATTGCATTACTTCGACTTTCAGCAGTGGTGTAACGAAAGCCTGCGTGGAGTGCAGATTCAGATGAATTCCAGATTCCCAGTGAATGAATGGAACATCCTGTAGTGGAGATTACAATGATTTCTGAAGGCTGGGTTGTGTGCACAGGAAAATGAGGAGCAAAACAGGTTGAGTGGATAGCCAATTGAACAGCACGACTGCGAACATGAACAGGCCTCTGAAAACCAGCATTGTTTTACTTGGACATTCACAAGTGGTGTAAGATAAATCTGCAGGTAGTGGAGATTCAGTTGAATTCCAGATTCGCAGTGAATGAATGGAACATTCTGTACTGGAGATTGCAATGATTTCTCAAGTCTGGATTGTTTGGACATGAAAATGAAGAGCTGACCACAGTTGTGTGGATACCCAGTAAAAAGCAGGGCTTAGAGTGTGAACAGACCGCTGAAAACCAGCATTGTGTTACTTGGACATTCATAAGTGGTGTAATGAAAGCCTACCTGGAGTGCAGATTCAGATGAATTCCAGATTGGCAGTGAATGAATGGAACATTCTGTACTGGCGATTCCAATGATTTCTGAAGTCTGATATTGTGGAAAAGAAAATGAAAGGCTGACCAGGTTTGAGTGGATAGACAATTGAACAGCACACTGCGAGTGTGAAAAGGCGGCTGAAAACCAGCATTGGATTACTTGGTCATTCACCAGTGCTGTAATGAAAACCTGCCTGGAGCGGAGAGTCAGATGAATTGCAGAATCGCAGTGAATGAATGGAACAGTCTGTAGTGGAGAGCCCAATGATTTCTGAAGGCTGGTTTGTGTGGAGAGGAAAATGAAGAGCTGACCAATATTGAGTGGATAGCCCATTGAACAGCACTTCTGCGAGTTGAACATGCCTCTGAAAACCAGTATTGAGTTACTTGGACATTCACCAGTGGCGTAACGAAAACCTGCCAGGAGTGGAGGTTCAGAGGAATTCCAGATTCGCAGTGAATGAATGGAACATTCTCTAGTGGTGATTCCAATGATTTCTGAAGGCTGGGTTTTGTGGACACGAAAATGTAGAGCTGAACAGGGTGGAGTGGATAGCCAAATGAACAGCACGTCTCTTAGTATGAACAGGCCACTGAAAACCAGCATTGGCTTACTTGGACATTCACAAGTGGTGTAACGATAACCCGCCGGGAGTTGAGAGTCAGATGAATTTAAGATTCGCAGTGAATGAACGGAACATTCTGTGGAGGAGATACCAATTATTTCTGAAGGTTGGGTTATGAGGACAGGAAAATGTAGAGCTGAATAGGGTTGGGTGGATAGCAAATTGAACAGCACGGCTGAGTGTGTTAGCAGGCGGCTTAAAACCAGCATTGTCTTCCTTGGATATTTACCAGTGGTGTCACGAAAACCTTCCAGGAGTGGAGACTCTGATGAATTCCAGATTCGCGTGATTGAATGGAACATTCTGTAGTGGTGATTGCCAACATTTAGGAATCTGGATAGTCTGGACAGGATATTGAAGAGCTGACCGATATTGAGTGGATAGCTAATGAACAGCACGGTTTCGAGTGTGAACAGACCACTAAGAAGCAGCATTGCATTACTTGGACATTCATCAGTGGTGTAACGAAAGCCTTCCTGGAATGCAGATTCAGAGTATTTCCAGATTCACAGTGAATGAATGGAAATTTCTGTAGTAGAGATTCCAATGATTTCTGAACGCTGGGTTGTGTGGACAGGAAAATGAAGAGCTGACTAGGTTTGACTGGATTGCCAATTGAACAGCAAGGCTGTGAGTGTGAACAGCCGCTGAAAACCAGCATTGGATTACCTGGTCATTCACCAGTGTTGTTAGGAAAATCTGCCTGGTGTGGAGAGTCAGAGGAATTCCAGATTCGCAGGGAACGAATGGAACATTCTGAAGTGGAGATAAGAATGATTTCTGAAGGCTCGGTGTGTGGAAGGAAAATCAAGAGCTAACCAGCGTTCACTGGATAGCCAATTGAACAGCACGGCTGCGAGTGTTAACACGCAGCTGAAACCAGCCTTGGGTTGCTTGGACATTCACCAGTGGTGAAACGAAAACCTGCTGGGAGTGGAGAACAAGATGAATTCAAGATTCGCCTGAATGAATGAAACATTCTGTAGTGTAGATTGCAATGGTTTCTGAGGTTTGTATTGTCTGAACTGGAAAAAGAAGAACTCACCAGTGTTGAGTCGCTAGACCGTGAACAGCACGGGTTCGAGTGTGAATAGACCGCTGAAAACCATCATTGCGTTACTTGAACATTCAGCAGTGGTGCAATGAAAACCTGCCGGGAGTGGAGATTCAGATGAATTCCAGATTCGCAGTGAATGAATGGAACATTCTCTAGTGGTGATTCCAATGATTTCTGAAGGCTGGGTTTTGTGGACACGAAAATGTAGAGCTGAACAGGGTGGAATGGATAGCCAAATGAACAGCACGTCTCGTAGTAAGAACAGGCCACTGAAAACCAGCTTTGGCTTAATTGGACATTCACAAGTGGTGTAACGAAAACCTGACGGGAGTTGAGAATTAGATGAATTTCAGATTTGCCGTCAATGAATGGAACATTCTGTGGAGGAGATACCAATTGTTTCTGAAGTTTGGGTTATGTGGACAGGAAAATGGAGCTGAAGAGGGTTGAGTGGATAGCAAATTGAACAGCACGGCTGAGAGTATGAGCAGGCCACTTAAAACCAGCATTGGCTTACTTGGATATTTACCAGTGGTGTCACGAAAACCTGCCGGGAGTGGAGATTCAGATGAATTCCAGATTCGCTGTGAATGAATGGAACATTCTGTAGTGGAGATAACAATGATTTCTCCAGTCTCTCTGGTGTGGACAGGAAAATGTAGAGCTGGCCAGGGTTGAGTGGATAGCCAATTGAACAGCACCACTGCGCTTGTGAAGAAAACACTTAAAACATTGGGTTACTTGGACATTCAACAGTGGTGTAACGAAAACCTGCCGGGAGTGGAGGTTCAGAGGAATTCCAGATTCGCAGTGAATGAATGGAACATTCTCTAGTGGAGATTCCAACGATTTCTGAAGGCTGGGTCGTGTGGAAGGAAAATCAAGAACTAATCAGGATTTAGTGGAAAGCCAATTGTATAGCATGGCTGCGAGTGTGAACATGCAGCTGAAAACCAGCATTGGGTTACTTGGACATTCATCAGTGGTGTAAGGAAAACCTGCATGGAGTGGAGAGTCAGTTGAATTCCACATTCGCAGTGAATGAATGGAACATTCTGTAGAGGAGATTCCAATGATTTCTGAAGCCTGTGTTGTGTGGACAGGAAAATGAAGAGCTGACCAGGCTTGAATCGATAGCCAAGTAAACAGCAGGGCTGCGAATATGAACAGGCCGCTGAAAACCAGCATTGGGTTACTTGGACATTCAACAGTGGTGTAATGAAAACCTGCGTGGAGTTGAGAGTCAGATGAATTCCAGATTCGCAGTGAATGAATGGAACATTCTGTAGTGGAGATAACAAAGATTTCTGAAGGCTGGTAGTGTGGTGGGACAATGAAGAGCTGAACAGGGTGGAGTGAATTGTCAATTAAACAGCACGGCTGCGAGTATGAACAGGCCTCTGAAAACCAGCATTGGCTTACTTGGACATTCACAAGTGGTGTAATGTTAACCAGGCGGGAGTGGAGAATCAGATAAACTCCAGACTCGCAGTGAATGAATGGAACATTCTGTAGTGGAGATTGCAATGATTTCTGAAATCTGGATTGTGGGGACACGAAAATGAAGAGCTGACCAGTGTTGAGTGGATAGCCTGTAAAAAGCCTCGGCTTCGAATGTGAACAGACCACTGAAAACCAGTATTGCATTACTTCGACTTTCAGCAGTGGTGTAACGAAAGCCTGCGTGGAGTGCAGATTCAGATGAATTCCAGATTCCCAGTGAATGAATGGAACATCCTGTAGTGGAGATTACAATGATTTCTGAAGGCTGGGTTGTGTGCACAGGAAAATGAGGAGCAAAACAGGTTGAGTGGATAGCCAATTGAACAGCACGACTGCGAACATGAACAGGCCTCTGAAAACCAGCATTGTTTTACTTGGACATTCACAAGTGGTGTAAGATAAATCTGCAGGTAGTGGAGATTCAGTTGAATTCCAGATTCGCAGTGAATGAATGGAACATTCTGTACTGGAGATTGCAATGATTTCTCAAGTCTGGATTGTTTGGACATGAAAATGAAGAGCTGACCACAGTTGTGTGGATACCCAGTAAAAAGCAGGGCTTAGAGTGTGAACAGACCGCTGAAAACCAGCATTGTGTTACTTGGACATTCATAAGTGGTGTAATGAAAGCCTACCTGGAGTGCAGATTCAGATGAATTCCAGATTGGCAGTGAATGAATGGAACATTCTGTACTGGCGATTCCAATGATTTCTGAAGTCTGATATTGTGGAAAAGAAAATGAAAGGCTGACCAGGTTTGAGTGGATAGACAATTGAACAGCACACTGCGAGTGTGAAAAGGCGGCTGAAAACCAGCATTGGATTACTTGGTCATTCACCAGTGCTGTAATGAAAACCTGCCTGGAGCGGAGAGTCAGATGAATTGCAGAATCGCAGTGAATGAATGGAACAGTCTGTAGTGGAGAGCCCAATGATTTCTGAAGGCTGGTTTGTGTGGAGAGGAAAATGAAGAGCTGACCAATATTGAGTGGATAGCCCATTGAACAGCACTTCTGCGAGTTGAACATGCCTCTGAAAACCAGTATTGAGTTACTTGGACATTCACCAGTGGCGTAACGAAAACCTGCCAGGAGTGGAGGTTCAGAGGAATTCCAGATTCGCAGTGAATGAATGGAACATTCTCTAGTGGTGATTCCAATGATTTCTGAAGGCTGGGTTTTGTGGACACGAAAATGTAGAGCTGAACAGGGTGGAGTGGATAGCCAAATGAACAGCACGTCTCTTAGTATGAACAGGCCACTGAAAACCAGCATTGGCTTACTTGGACATTCACAAGTGGTGTAACGATAACCCGCCGGGAGTTGAGAGTCAGATGAATTTAAGATTCGCAGTGAATGAACGGAACATTCTGTGGAGGAGATACCAATTATTTCTGAAGGTTGGGTTATGAGGACAGGAAAATGTAGAGCTGAATAGGGTTGGGTGGATAGCAAATTGAACAGCACGGCTGAGTGTGTTAGCAGGCGGCTTAAAACCAGCATTGTCTTCCTTGGACATTTACCAGTGGTGTCACGAAAACCTTCCAGGAGTGGAGACTCTGATGAATTCCAGATTCGCGTGATTGAATGGAACATTCTGTAGTGGTGATTGCCAACATTTAGGAATCTGGATAGTCTGGACAGGATATTGAAGAGCTGACCGATATTGAGTGGATAGCCAATGAACAGCACGGTTTCGAGTGTGAACAGACCACTAAGAAGCAGCATTGCATTACTTGGACATTCATCAGTGGTGTAACGAAAGCCTTCCTGGAATGCAGATTCAGAGTATTTCCAGATTCACAGTGAATGAATGGAAATTTCTGTAGTAGAGATTCCAATGATTTCTGAACGCTGGGTTGTGTGGACAGGAAAATGAAGAGCTGACTAGGTTTGACTGGATTGCCAATTGAACAGCAAGGCTGTGAGTGTGAACAGCCGCTGAAAACCAGCATTGGATTACCTGGTCATTCACCAGTGTTGTTAGGAAAATCTGCCTGGTGTGGAGAGTCAGAGGAATTCCAGATTCGCAGGGAACGAATGGAACATTCTGAAGTGGAGATAAGAATGATTTCTGAAGGCTCGGTGTGTGGAAGGAAAATCAAGAGCTAACCAGCGTTCACTGGATAGCCAATTGAACAGCACGGCTGCGAGTGTTAACACGCAGCTGAAACCAGCCTTGGGTTGCTTGGACATTCACCAGTGGTGAAACGAAAACCTGCTGGGAGTGGAGAACAAGATGAATTCAAGATTCGCCTGAATGAATGAAACATTCTGTAGTGTAGATTGCAATGGTTTCTGAGGTTTGTATTGTCTGAACTGGAAAAAGAAGAACTCACCAGTGTTGAGTCGCTAGACCGTGAACAGCACGGGTTCGAGTGTGAATAGACCGCTGAAAACCATCATTGCGTTACTTGAACATTCAGCAGTGGTGCAATGAAAACCTGCCGGGAGTGGAGATTCAGATGAATTCCAGATTCGCAGTGAATGAATGGAACATTCTCTAGTGGTGATTCCAATGATTTCTGAAGGCTGGGTTTTGTGGACACGAAAATGTAGAGCTGAACAGGGTGGAATGGATAGCCAAATGAACAGCACGTCTCGTAGTAAGAACAGGCCACTGAAAACCAGCTTTGGCTTAATTGGACATTCACAAGTGGTGTAACGAAAACCTGACGGGAGTTGAGAATTAGATGAATTTCAGATTTGCCGTCAATGAATGGAACATTCTGTGGAGGAGATACCAATTGTTTCTGAAGTTTGGGTTATGTGGACAGGAAAATGGAGCTGAAGAGGGTTGAGTGGATAGCAAATTGAACAGCACGGCTGAGAGTATGAGCAGGCCACTTAAAACCAGCATTGGCTTACTTGGATATTTACCAGTGGTGTCACGAAAACCTGCCGGGAGTGGAGATTCAGATGAATTCCAGATTCGCTGTGAATGAATGGAACATTCTGTAGTGGAGATAACAATGATTTCTCCAGTCTCTCTGGTGTGGACAGGAAAATGTAGAGCTGGCCAGGGTTGAGTGGATAGCCAATTGAACAGCACCACTGCGCTTGTGAAGAAAACACTTAAAACATTGGGTTACTTGGACATTCAACAGTGGTGTAACGAAAACCTGCCGGGAGTGGAGGTTCAGAGGAATTCCAGATTCGCAGTGAATGAATGGAACATTCTCTAGTGGAGATTCCAACGATTTCTGAAGGCTGGGTCGTGTGGAAGGAAAATCAAGAACTAATCAGGATTTAGTGGAAAGCCAATTGTATAGCATGGCTGCGAGTGTGAACATGCAGCTGAAAACCAGCATTGGGTTACTTGGACATTCATCAGTGGTGTAAGGAAAACCTGCATGGAGTGGAGAGTCAGTTGAATTCCACATTCGCAGTGAATGAATGGAACATTCTGTAGAGGAGATTCCAATGATTTCTGAAGCCTGTGTTGTGTGGACAGGAAAATGAAGAGCTGACCAGGCTTGAATCGATAGCCAAGTAAACAGCAGGGCTGCGAATATGAACAGGCCGCTGAAAACCAGCATTGGGTTACTTGGACATTCAACAGTGGTGTAATGAAAACCTGCGTGGAGTTGAGAGTCAGATGAATTCCAGATTCGCAGTGAATGAATGGAACGTTCTGTAGTGGAGATAACAAAGATTTCTGAAGGCTGGTAGTGTGGTGGGACAATGAAGAGCTGAACAGGGTGGAGTGAATTGTCAATTAAACAGCACGGCTGCGAGTATGAACAGGCCTCTGAAAACCAGCATTAGCTTACTTGGACATTCACAAGTGGTGTAATGTTAACCAGGCGGGAGTGGAGAATCAGATAAACTCCAGACTCGCAGTGAATGAATGGAACATTCTGTAGTGGAGATTGCAATGATTTCTGAAATCTGGATTGTGGGGACACGAAAATGAAGAGCTGACCAGTGTTGAGTGGATAGCCTGTAAAAAGCCTCGGCTTCGAATGTGAACAGACCACTGAAAACCAGTATTGCATTACTTCGACTTTCAGCAGTGGTGTAACGAAAGCCTGCGTGGAGTGCAGATTCAGATGAATTCCAGATTCCCAGTGAATGAATGGAACATCCTGTAGTGGAGATTACAATGATTTCTGAAGGCTGGGTTGTGTGCACAGGAAAATGAGGAGCAAAACAGGTTGAGTGGATAGCCAATTGAACAGCACGACTGCGAACATGAACAGGCCTCTGAAAACCAGCATTGTTTTACTTGGACATTCACAAGTGGTGTAAGATAAATCTGCAGGTAGTGGAGATTCAGTTGAATTCCAGATTCGCAGTGAATGAATGGAACATTCTGTACTGGAGATTGCAATGATTTCTCAAGTCTGGATTGTTTGGACATGAAAATGAAGAGCTGACCACAGTTGTGTGGATACCCAGTAAAAAGCAGGGCTTAGAGTGTGAACAGACCGCTGAAAACCAGCATTGTGTTACTTGGACATTCATAAGTGGTGTAATGAAAGCCTACCTGGAGTGCAGATTCAGATGAATTCCAGATTGGCAGTGAATGAATGGAACATTCTGTACTGGCGATTCCAATGATTTCTGAAGTCTGATATTGTGGAAAAGAAAATGAAAGGCTGACCAGGTTTGAGTGGATAGACAATTGAACAGCACACTGCGAGTGTGAAAAGGCGGCTGAAAACCAGCATTGGATTACTTGGTCATTCACCAGTGCTGTAATGAAAACCTGCCTGGAGCGGAGAGTCAGATGAATTGCAGAATCGCAGTGAATGAATGGAACAGTCTGTAGTGGAGAGCCCAATGATTTCTGAAGGCTGGTTTGTGTGGAGAGGAAAATGAAGAGCTGACCAATATTGAGTGGATAGCCCATTGAACAGCACTTCTGCGAGTTGAACATGCCTCTGAAAACCAGTATTGAGTTACTTGGACATTCACCAGTGGCGTAACGAAAACCTGCCAGGAGTGGAGGTTCAGAGGAATTCCAGATTCGCAGTGAATGAATGGAACATTCTCTAGTGGTGATTCCAATGATTTCTGAAGGCTGGGTTTTGTGGACACGAAAATGTAGAGCTGAACAGGGTGGAGTGGATAGCCAAATGAACAGCACGTCTCTTAGTATGAACAGGCCACTGAAAACCAGCATTGGCTTACTTGGACATTCACAAGTGGTGTAACGATAACCCGCCGGGAGTTGAGAGTCAGATGAATTTAAGATTCGCAGTGAATGAACGGAACATTCTGTGGAGGAGATACCAATTATTTCTGAAGGTTGGGTTATGAGGACAGGAAAATGTAGAGCTGAATAGGGTTGGGTGGATAGCAAATTGAACAGCACGGCTGAGTGTGTTAGCAGGCGGCTTAAAACCAGCATTGTCTTCCTTGGACATTTACCAGTGGTGTCACGAAAACCTTCCAGGAGTGGAGACTCTGATGAATTCCAGATTCGCGTGATTGAATGGAACATTCTGTAGTGGTGATTGCCAACATTTAGGAATCTGGATAGTCTGGACAGGATATTGAAGAGCTGACCGATATTGAGTGGATAGCCAATGAACAGCACGGTTTCGAGTGTGAACAGACCACTAAGAAGCAGCATTGCATTACTTGGACATTCATCAGTGGTGTAACGAAAGCCTTCCTGGAATGCAGATTCAGAGTATTTCCAGATTCACAGTGAATGAATGGAAATTTCTGTAGTAGAGATTCCAATGATTTCTGAACGCTGGGTTGTGTGGACAGGAAAATGAAGAGCTGACTAGGTTTGACTGGATTGCCAATTGAACAGCAAGGCTGTGAGTGTGAACAGCCGCTGAAAACCAGCATTGGATTACCTGGTCATTCACCAGTGTTGTTAGGAAAATCTGCCTGGTGTGGAGAGTCAGAGGAATTCCAGATTCGCAGGGAACGAATGGAACATTCTGAAGTGGAGATAAGAATGATTTCTGAAGGCTCGGTGTGTGGAAGGAAAATCAAGAGCTAACCAGCGTTCACTGGATAGCCAATTGAACAGCACGGCTGCGAGTGTTAACACGCAGCTGAAACCAGCCTTGGGTTGCTTGGACATTCACCAGTGGTGAAACGAAAACCTGCTGGGAGTGGAGAACAAGATGAATTCAAGATTCGCCTGAATGAATGAAACATTCTGTAGTGTAGATTGCAATGGTTTCTGAGGTTTGTATTGTCTGAACTGGAAAAAGAAGAACTCACCAGTGTTGAGTCGCTAGACCGTGAACAGCACGGGTTCGAGTGTGAATAGACCGCTGAAAACCATCATTGCGTTACTTGAACATTCAGCAGTGGTGCAATGAAAACCTGCCGGGAGTGGAGATTCAGATGAATTCCAGATTCGCAGTGAATGAATGGAACATTCTCTAGTGGTGATTCCAATGATTTCTGAAGGCTGGGTTTTGTGGACACGAAAATGTAGAGCTGAACAGGGTGGAATGGATAGCCAAATGAACAGCACGTCTCGTAGTAAGAACAGGCCACTGAAAACCAGCTTTGGCTTAATTGGACATTCACAAGTGGTGTAACGAAAACCTGACGGGAGTTGAGAATTAGATGAATTTCAGATTTGCCGTCAATGAATGGAACATTCTGTGGAGGAGATACCAATTGTTTCTGAAGTTTGGGTTATGTGGACAGGAAAATGGAGCTGAAGAGGGTTGAGTGGATAGCAAATTGAACAGCACGGCTGAGAGTAGGAGCAGGCCACTTAAAACCAGCATTGGCTTACTTGGATATTTACCAGTGGTGTCACGAAAACCTGCCGGGAGTGGAGATTCAGATGAATTCCAGATTCGCTGTGAATGAATGGAACATTCTGTAGTGGAGATAACAATGATTTCTCCAGTCTCTGTGGTGTGAACAGGAAAATGTAGAGCTGGCCAGGGTTGAGTGGATAGCCAATTGAACAGCACCACTGCGCTTGTGAAGAAAACACTTAAAACATTGGGTTACTTGGACATTCAACAGTGGTGTAACGAAAACCTGCCGGGAGTGGAGGTTCAGAGGAATTCCAGATTCGCAGTGAATGAATGGAACATTCTCTAGTGGAGATTCCAACGATTTCTGAAGGCTGGGTCGTGTGGAAGGAAAATCAAGAACTAATCAGGATTTAGTGGAAAGCCAATTGTATAGCATGGCTGCGAGTGTGAACATGCAGCTGAAAACCAGCATTGGGTTACTTGGACATTCATCAGTGGTGTAAGGAAAACCTGCATGGAGTGGAGAGTCAGTTGAATTCCACATTCGCAGTGAATGAATGGAACATTCTGTAGAGGAGATTCCAATGATTTCTGAAGCCTGTGTTGTGTGGACAGGAAAATGAAGAGCTGACCAGGCTTGAATCGATAGCCACGTAAACAGCAGGGCTGCGAATATGAACAGGCCGCTGAAAACCAGCATTGGGTTACTTGGACATTCAACAGTGGTGTAATGAAAACCTGCGTGGAGTTGAGAGTCAGATGAATTCCAGATTCGCAGTGAATGAATGGAACATTCTGTAGTGGAGATAACAAAGATTTCTGAAGGCTGGTAGTGTGGTGGGACAATGAAGAGCTGAACAGGGTGGAGTGAATTGTCAATTAAACAGCACGGCTGCGAGTATGAACAGGCCTCTGAAAACCAGCATTGGCTTACTTGGACATTCACAAGTGGTGTAATGTTAACCAGGCGGGAGTGGAGAATCAGATAAACTCCAGACTCGCAGTGAATGAATGGAACATTCTGTAGTGGAGATTGCAATGATTTCTGAAATCTGGATTGTGGGGACACGAAAATGAAGAGCTGACCAGTGTTGAGTGGATAGCCTGTAAAAAGCCTCGGCTTCGAATGTGAACAGACCACTGAAAACCAGTATTGCATTACTTCGACTTTCAGCAGTGGTGTAACGAAAGCCTGCGTGGAGTGCAGATTCAGATGAATTCCAGATTCCCAGTGAATGAATGGAACATCCTGTAGTGGAGATTACAATGATTTCTGAAGGCTGGGTTGTGTGCACAGGAAAATGAGGAGCAAAACAGGTTGAGTGGATAGCCAATTGAACAGCACGACTGCGAACATGAACAGGCCTCTGAAAACCAGCATTGTTTTACTTGGACATTCACAAGTGGTGTCAGATAAATCTGCAGGTAGTGGAGATTCAGTTGAATTCCAGATTCGCAGTGAATGAATGGAACATTCTGTACTGGAGATTGCAATGATTTCTCAAGTCTGGATTGTTTGGACATGAAAATGAAGAGCTGACCACAGTTGTGTGGATACCCAGTAAAAAGCAGGGCTTAGAGTGTGAACAGACCGCTGAAAACCAGCATTGTGTTACTTGGACATTCATAAGTGGTGTAATGAAAGCCTACCTGGAGTGCAGATTCAGATGAATTCCAGATTGGCAGTGAATGAATGGAACATTCTGTACTGGCGATTCCAATGATTTCTGAAGTCTGATATTGTGGAAAAGAAAATGAAAGGCTGACCAGGTTTGAGTGGATAGACAATTGAACAGCACACTGCGAGTGTGAAAAGGCGGCTGAAAACCAGCATTGGATTACTTGGTCATTCACCAGTGCTGTAATGAAAACCTGCCTGGAGCGGAGAGTCAGATGAATTGCAGAATCGCAGTGAATGAATGGAACAGTCTGTAGTGGAGAGCCCAATGATTTCTGAAGGCTGGTTTGTGTGGAGAGGAAAATGAAGAGCTGACCAATATTGAGTGGATAGCCCATTGAACAGCACTTCTGCGAGTTGAACATGCCTCTGAAAACCAGTATTGAGTTACTTGGACATTCACCAGTGGCGTAACGAAAACCTGCCAGGAGTGGAGGTTCAGAGGAATTCCAGATTCGCAGTGAATGAATGGAACATTCTCTAGTGGTGATTCCAATGATTTCTGAAGGCTGGGTTTTGTGGACACGAAAATGTAGAGCTGAACAGGGTGGAGTGGATAGCCAAATGAACAGCACGTCTCTTAGTATGAACAGGCCACTGAAAACCAGCATTGGCTTACTTGGACATTCACAAGTGGTGTAACGATAACCCGCCGGGAGTTGAGAGTCAGATGAATTTAAGATTCGCAGTGAATGAACGGAACATTCTGTGGAGGAGATACCAATTATTTCTGAAGGTTGGGTTATGAGGACAGGAAAATGTAGAGCTGAATAGGGTTGGGTGGATAGCAAATTGAACAGCACGGCTGAGTGTGTTAGCAGGCGGCTTAAAACCAGCATTGTCTTCCTTGGACATTTACCAGTGGTGTCACGAAAACCTTCCAGGAGTGGAGACTCTGATGAATTCCAGATTCGCGTGATTGAATGGAACATTCTGTAGTGGTGATTGCCAACATTTAGGAATCTGGATAGTCTGGACAGGATATTGAAGAGCTGACCGATATTGAGTGGATAGCCAATGAACAGCACGGTTTCGAGTGTGAACAGACCACTAAGAAGCAGCATTGCATTACTTGGACATTCATCAGTGGTGTAACGAAAGCCTTCCTGGAATGCAGATTCAGAGTATTTCCAGATTCACAGTGAATGAATGGAAATTTCTGTAGTAGAGATTCCAATGATTTCTGAACGCTGGGTTGTGTGGACAGGAAAATGAAGAGCTGACTAGGTTTGACTGGATTGCCAATTGAACAGCAAGGCTGTGAGTGTGAACAGCCGCTGAAAACCAGCATTGGATTACCTGGTCATTCACCAGTGTTGTTAGGAAAATCTGCCTGGTGTGGAGAGTCAGAGGAATTCCAGATTCGCAGGGAACGAATGGAACATTCTGAAGTGGAGATAAGAATGATTTCTGAAGGCTCGGTGTGTGGAAGGAAAATCAAGAGCTAACCAGCGTTCACTGGATAGCCAATTGAACAGCACGGCTGCGAGTGTTAACACGCAGCTGAAACCAGCCTTGGGTTGCTTGGACATTCACCAGTGGTGAAACGAAAACCTGCTGGGAGTGGAGAACAAGATGAATTCAAGATTCGCCTGAATGAATGAAACATTCTGTAGTGTAGATTGCAATGGTTTCTGAGGTTTGTATTGTCTGAACTGGAAAAAGAAGAACTCACCAGTGTTGAGTCGCTAGACCGTGAACAGCACGGGTTCGGGTGTGAATAGACCGCTGAAAACCATCATTGCGTTACTTGAACATTCAGCAGTGGTGCAATGAAAACCTGCCGGGAGTGGAGATTCAGATGAATTCCAGATTCGCAGTGAATGAATGGAACATTCTCTAGTGGTGATTCCAATGATTTCTGAAGGCTGGGTTTTGTGGACACGAAAATGTAGAGCTGAACAGGGTGGAATGGATAGCCAAATGAACAGCACGTCTCGTAGTAAGAACAGGCCACTGAAAACCAGCTTTGGCTTAATTGGACATTCACAAGTGGTGTAACGAAAACCTGACGGGAGTTGAGAATTAGATGAATTTCAGATTTGCCGTCAATGAATGGAACATTCTGTGGAGGAGATACCAATTGTTTCTGAAGTTTGGGTTATGTGGACAGGAAAATGGAGCTGAAGAGGGTTGAGTGGATAGCAAATTGAACAGCACGGCTGAGAGTAGGAGCAGGCCACTTAAAACCAGCATTGGCTTACTTGGATATTTACCAGTGGTGTCACGAAAACCTGCCGGGAGTGGAGATTCAGATGAATTCCAGATTCGCTGTGAATGAATGGAACATTCTGTAGTGGAGATAACAATGATTTCTCCAGTCTCTGTGGTGTGGACAGGAAAATGTAGAGCTGGCCAGGGTTGAGTGGATAGCCAATTGAACAGCACCACTGCGCTTGTGAAGAAAACACTTAAAACATTGGGTTACTTGGACATTCAACAGTGGTGTAACGAAAACCTGCCGGGAGTGGAGGTTCAGAGGAATTCCAGATTCGCAGTGAATGAATGGAACATTCTCTAGTGGAGATTCCAACGATTTCTGAAGGCTGGGTCGTGTGGAAGGAAAATCAAGAACTAATCAGGATTTAGTGGAAAGCCAATTGTATAGCATGGCTGCGAGTGTGAACATGCAGCTGAAAACCAGCATTGGGTTACTTGGACATTCATCAGTGGTGTAAGGAAAACCTGCATGGAGTGGAGAGTCAGTTGAATTCCACATTCGCAGTGAATGAATGGAACATTCTGTAGAGGAGATTCCAATGATTTCTGAAGCCTGTGTTGTGTGGACAGGAAAATGAAGAGCTGACCAGGCTTGAATCGATAGCCAAGTAAACAGCAGGGCTGCGAATATGAACAGGCCGCTGAAAACCAGCATTGGGTTACTTGGACATTCAACAGTGGTGTAATGAAAACCTGCGTGGAGTTGAGAGTCAGATGAATTCCAGATTCGCAGTGAATGAATGGAACATTCTGTAGTGGAGATAACAAAGATTTCTGAAGGCTGGTAGTGTGGTGGGACAATGAAGAGCTGAACAGGGTGGAGTGAATTGTCAATTAAACAGCACGGCTGCGAGTATGAACAGGCCTCTGAAAACCAGCATTGGCTTACTTGGACATTCACAAGTGGTGTAATGTTAACCAGGCGGGAGTGGAGAATCAGATAAACTCCAGACTCGCAGTGAATGAATGGAACATTCTGTAGTGGAGATTGCAATGATTTCTGAAATCTGGATTGTGGGGACACGAAAATGAAGAGCTGACCAGTGTTGAGTGGATAGCCTGTAAAAAGCCTCGGCTTCGAATGTGAACAGACCACTGAAAACCAGTATTGCATTACTTCGACTTTCAGCAGTGGTGTAACGAAAGCCTGCGTGGAGTGCAGATTCAGATGAATTCCAGATTCCCAGTGAATGAATGGAACATCCTGTAGTGGAGATTACAATGATTTCTGAAGGCTGGGTTGTGTGCACAGGAAAATGAGGAGCAAAACAGGTTGAGTGGATAGCCAATTGAACAGCACGACTGCGAACATGAACAGGCCTCTGAAAACCAGCATTGTTTTACTTGGACATTCACAAGTGGTGTAAGATAAATCTGCAGGTAGTGGAGATTCAGTTGAATTCCAGATTCGCAGTGAATGAATGGAACATTCTGTACTGGAGATTGCAATGATTTCTCAAGTCTGGATTGTTTGGACATGAAAATGAAGAGCTGACCACAGTTGTGTGGATACCCAG